>NC_140970.1:8533743-8578743 GCF_056783735.1 Eptatretus burgeri | reverse complement strand
AATTCTGTACAGCTGTATTTAAAAGAGGTATGTTCAACACAACTCAATAACATCAACAACGTTTTTATTTTGGTGGTATTAAAAATATAGAAACAATAACAGCAGTTCAAGTTTGGTTAACTCAAAGCAGCAATATTTTCCATTTTCATGGCTCCTTGTATATTTTGCTGTTTGCAGTTCATACATTATTCTTCTTGTGGTGAGCAGTGATTCTCACAACGGCTTTAAAATAATATTGCATTAATCAACATGATTCCTCATACGATGCTTGCCATTGAATGCAGCTAAAAGGTGATAGTGTGGCATGAAAAGCACAGATTGTGGATGTCCATCTTACTCAGGTTCATTTTCTGCAAGCAAATAACAAGGGTCATAGTCATGGCATTGTTTCGCGTTTTTGGTTCTAAATAGGTGTTGTAATGGCCACGACTTAATTGATTAAATGACTTGTCATTTGTATGCGACACAGATCAACACAGTTAACAGACAGCTTCAAAAGCAATTACAGAGGCCTGGTTGTTATGGGGACAACAGGCAGGGAAGAAACAGGAGCATGCCGATGGAATGATGGAGCATACACAGTGCATGCATGCGCAAGGACCTCGGGGTGAGGGTCGGGGCATGCATCTTGCCTCCAGCGGCGAACGTCTGTCAGGCCAATTTGTCGCAATTGTTCCAGACAAGCGATGGTGCTGAGGGAATGCAATATGGTACCAAAACTATCCTCACCTCCCTATTGGAGTAGCTTCCTGAGTCGAGCAGACCTTCTTTCCTCGGCGTTTTTCAATTTGTCTTTTCTGACATCACTTTTGCCTTTTCCTGAACAGCTCTTCTTGACATCTACAGTCCAAGCAATGCCAACCCAAAAAGTAGTCATTGCATTCTTTCCTGCATCTCACCACAACGAATTTGCCTTTTGCCGTCTTCATTTAACTTCACTTTGCTTGATAATTGTTTATTCTTCTTTTCCTTTTTTCCCCTTAATGCATGTGTTTTCCAGTTGGTACTCACTTGTTTATGATACACCTGCTGAATAAGTCGCTGGAAGCATTATGTTTTTGCGTTGTCCATCTGGCTGTGTGTCCGTCTGTCCGTGATAGGTTTTCGCAACCAGGATAACTTTATAACAGCTGAAGGGATGCAAGTAAAACTTGTTACAAGTATGTATAATGATGCAAAGATGAACTGATTAGATTATGTGGTCAAAAGGTCCCAACAGATAAGAATTATGTTACCACGCTAACTTGTGAACCAGTGAAGGGATTTTGCCCAAACTTGGTATAAGTATATATTGTGATGCAACGATGAATTGATTAGATTTCAGCAATAAGAAGCCAAATGTCAGAAGTCATGTCACGTAAAAATGTGATACTTGAGAATGGCCGAAGGGATTTAAATCAAACTTGGTACAAGTATGTATAATTATGTAATAATGAGGGTGGGAGGCATATCGGTCGACGTCGAAGAGCGACGTTCTAGTTTTTCCTGGGTTTCATATATACAGTCAGCTCTGACTGTGAGATATTAAAATGAACTCCACCTAAATGCTTACAATTCAAAGAGTCTCATTTGGTCCCTTATCTTTTGAATGAGTAGGCCATTGTGTTCTCATATAACCAAATTCTAAATTCCTGCACAGATCCGCAAGTGCACATTGTCAACGGCATAGTCATACCCCATTAATGTTGCAACCTCCATACTGTGTACTTTTGTTTTTTTCTTCCTGTATCTACGTGCAGCAATGGAGTCCATATCAAAATTTCTGGAATGCTTTCCTTTCTATTTATTAGAATTATGAAACTTTTTATTTATCAAGCTAACACAATAAGTCATCATACAATATCTATTAATTTTTGTCTTACAACAAGCATTCTTCCAAAGTGGGATGTAAACGTTTTCTCAGGTATTATACTTTGATGTACAGCAACAGTGTTTGTTATGTTATGCAATACAGTACTCCATGATACAGCACTGAAATTGTGTAGTACTTACAACGCTTAATGTACCATGTATCATCATGGCATATCAGTTATGTGTGTCAAATTATTTAAAGGTCAATTCACTGCAAAAAATAATATCAAGTTTAATCTACTTACGGTCTGTGTTAATAGCCCCGCAGATAATTGAAACAATCGTTCATATGGTGATACAAGTGCCAAATTTTGGATATGTTCTTCTTGAGTCGTTTTTTTTTTATTTTTCTTTTTAGAAAAAAAAATCTACTACTCCAATATGGCTGCAATATTTCAAGATGGCTGCCAATGATGACCTTGAATTATGGTTTTCAGCATAAGAATTTACCGAGTTGTTCAATTTGAATTATCTTGGTGTCAATTCACATTATTTAATTATGCCAAATTTGATTTTGCACCTTTCAAACCTCCCTGATACTTCTTCTTCTGTTTTTTTTTCTATTTTGTTTGACCATTTTTGAAAAATTTGATGGAAATTATGAAACTTCCAATGTAACGTTTGAACTGTCATCTGAGTATGACTGGTATTGCAGCACTGATCTGGATATTAATTAAGAATCAAAATTGTTTGTTTAAATTCAGACAAAAAGCAATGAACTCAATCAAGATAAATGTTTATTTATACATGAATGTTAATTTCCAACATACTCCACAAGGCCAAAAGTATGTGGACACCTGCTCATTCAACATCTCATTCCAAAATCATGGGCATTTATATGGAGTTCCCCCCCCCCCCCCACTTTGCTGCTGTAACAGCCTCTACTCTTCGAGGAAGGCTTTCACAAGATGTTGGAACATTGCTGTGGGGATTTGCTTCCATTCAGCCACAAGAGCATTAGGAAGGTTGGACACTGATGTTGGGCGATTAGGTCTGGCTCGCAGTCGGCATTCCAATTCGTCCCAAAGGTGTTCGATGGGGTTGAGGTCAGGGCTCCGTGCAGGCCAGTAAAGTTCTTCCACACCTATCTCAACAAACCATTTCTGTAGGGACCTCGCTTTGTGCACAGATGGGGGCATTGTCATGCTGAAAAAAGGAAAGGGCCTTCTCCAAACTGTTGCCACAAAGTTGGAAGCAGGGAATCATCTAGAATGTCATTGCATGCTGCAGCATTAAGATTTCCCTTCACTGGAACCAAAGGGCTGAGCCCACACCATGAAAAAACAGTCCCAGACCATTATTCCTCCTCCACCAAACTTTACAGTTGGCACGATGCATTCAGGCAGGTAGCGTCTCCTGGCATCTGCCAAACTCAGATTCATCCTTCAGACTGCCAGAAGGTGAAGTGTGATTCATCACTCCAGAAAATGTGTTTCCACCGCTCCAGAGTCCAATGGCGGTGATCTTTACACCACTCCAGCCAACGCTTGGCATTGCGCATGATGATCTTAGGCTTGTGTGTGCTACTCAGCCATGGAAACCCATTTCCTGAAGCTCTCAACGAACAGTGTTTGCGCTGATGTTGCTTCCAGAGTCAGTTTGGAACTTGGTAGTGAGTGTTGCAACTGACAGATGATTTTTCTGCGCTACGTGCTTCAACACTCGGCAGTCCCATTCTGTGAGCTTGTGTGGCCTACCACATCACGGCTGAGATGTTGTTGCTCCTAGACATTTTCCACTTCACAATAACAGCACTTGCAGTTGACAGGGGCAGCTCAAGCAGGGCAGAAATTTGATGAACTGACTTGTGGGAGAGGTGGCATCCTATGTCGGTGCCACATTCAAAGTTACTGAGCTCTTCAGTATGGCCCATTCTACTGCTAATGTTTGTCTATGGAGATTGCATGGCTGTGTGCTTGATTTTATACACCTCTCAGAAACGGATGTGGCTGAAATAGCCAAATCCACGAATTAGAAGGGGTGCCCACATACTTTTGGCCATGTAGTGTATATTGTCATATCCAGGGTCCGAGTTAAAACCGGATCTGGATGGATGGCAAAGCTTCTTCCTTGAAGGCTATAACTGAGAGTTAGGGAGTAATGCACACGTGTTAACAAGAATAATGGCGGAGGGGTGATCCACCCAGGAGGAGCACCGGGAAGGGGCATGGGGAGGAACGTAGCACAGGACGCTGCACCACGACAGCTCCAGGCTGTTTATCCAGGAACCCACTACAATTTCACAAATAGATTCTTCAAAATATCCACATTTAATGCATAAATATTTAAAAAGACGATTATGCAAAGGAAATAATAGCAATAATAAATAAATCCTATTGTTGAGCCCTTGCACACACAGCAGCAAACACAGACGAAGGGTGTCAAAATGAAAATAACACCCCCCCCCCCATTTTAAGTATACTGGTATTCAGCCTGGCCCACAGCTGATCCTCATAAAACTCGAAATGGGGGATGCATTCACCAGCACGTGAACATGCAGGCAAAATGATGCCGTCACTTGTCACAGAGCACACGCACGCACAGTGGCGCTTCTCTCGCAGCTTTCCACACGAAGCTCTCAATGTCCCAGTCTTCCTCTTTCTTAAATGGTGCAACCTACCTCATGCGGTCCTCACACTGACCTCGTGTGTATGTTCTGCCGAACCAGATGGGAGCTTTCCACACTCCACACCAGCAAAATGTGCCTGCTTCTCTTGTGCCTTTGATCACTTCCTTTTTTCCTACAATCCAGTCGAACCTCCTTCCACTCTGCGCTCTGTATCCCCTCTGGCGCATATCCTGCTTGCCCCCCAAATCTTGGATGGCAGGGATTCTCCTGTTTGTTGTCGTTTCAGAGACGCAATTCCAGCATTACAGCCTTGCTTGAAATATATAAAACATAGGGGAAATCATAGAGGGTAATCACGTACTGGTATGGGCGTCGATTGGTGGGCGATGGGGGGGACATTCCCCCCCCCACTTTTTATCAAGGGGGGGACAACATATCGATTGTCCCCCCCCCACTTTTTTCATTGAACGTAAATTACGTAACACAAAACGAGCTGCTCTAGTACAACCAGGCCGAGATGCTCCTCAAATACAAGAATAAATTTTTAAATCTCTATAATTCCAGCAATCTCTGCGTGCATGTTTGTCTGTGACCGCTGTTTCTCGACAACCACTGGTCCGATCTACTTGAAACTTGCCAGGTATATTGCTGGGGACCCGAGGATGTGCCTTTTCAAGGTTTGAAATTAATCGGACAGTTGTTGTTCCCAAGTTATGGTCTCCGTACTCGCAAGCCGTTCGCGTCTGCTTTGGCTTTGGGAGTTGGACCAAACCATTTCACGTAAATAGAGGGGGGGGGGGTCCCAATATAGAGCCTCTCTGGATCTTTACTTTTTGCCAAAAACAACAAAAGAAAAAGAACCATTAGTTTTATTGGTCTATTATAGTTCTATTGAAGATGATAGATTAACAATTAAACATTGAGAATCTGTGCTTCCCAAGCCATGGTCTCCCACCAGCCAAGGGTCCATAGCGACGTTGCTTTTTGATCCTTCGATGTCGGCTCTTCCTATCATTGCGAAGCAGAATTCGCCAAGCGTTGGATTGTTCACCCACGAACAGGGAACGTGACCTGGACATTTTGAGGTATGTTGGGGCGTTTTCGGACTTTGTATCGTCATTTTATGAGTGTTTAAAGAAATCGCGGCTTCATGGCCCGGAGCGCCCCGCCTCGGATAGTGTTATGCCGCAATGGCTCGGGACCTCTTTAGCGACCAAAATAGTTTATTTCGCCTTTCTAACTTATATCGCCAGATGCCTGATATTATTACCTGCACGATGTGTGTGTGTTTAACTTTTGTGACTTTGCACCGTCGAGTTATAAGCCAATAAAAGATTTCGCGGTCTGGTATGCTGATTGAGATGGTGGAGCTTGTGCAGGATGACGCGGTTTCACTCTACCGGCTCGCACGAACCAATGGAAAGATATTTTGTAATTCTGTTTTCATATTTCGCAGTTGATAACAGTGGCCTAAATCCCAACGTTGAAAATCGAAGGAAAGTGGGTATTTTGGCAACTAAATTAGCTTTGAATACTTGGGAAACATAAATAAAATGCGCTGATTCACTCACTTTTGCGGCGGTTAATGTAAATCATTTTCATCGGTACTTGGACTTGGGGGAGGTATAGACCTACAAACCGAGAGGTATCATTCGGTCGTCGGACTTATGAGGATTAAATTATAGATTTTAAAAGGCAGCTGTTGAAAAATATGCAAAATTAACCTAAGCGGTTCGGACAAACGAACGGAAAATTATTTTTGAATTCTGTTCTCGGATTATACAGTATCTACAGGGTAGTAATGAGATTACCTCGAAAATCCGATTTAAAAAAGGCTTAGGCTTCGTAGCTTAGCCGCGGCTTGCAATTTTTACTTGGAAAAATAACGTTCTGGAAGGAATTTCTCTTCCGCCATCATCCGAATAATTTTCCGTTTGCACGAGGACAAAGACGAAGGATAGACCGACAGAATAAGGATAAAGGATAGACCGAATAAAAATGCCCTGTTGCGCAAAAATAACCCTTAAATTTCACATGTCAAAATTTATTCAACTGAAATGTAATTCCCTTCTCGTTTCATAGAGGATATGGATATCAGAAAGTTTTTCGCGACAGCATCAAGTAGCACATCCCCCGACCACTCTCCTGGAGCAATCAAGTTCCCAGAAAGAGGTGGACAATTCAAAGTAGAAGATAGCAGAAAAGGATGCATGTGCGAGTACTCGGCCTAATTTCCTAGATCAGCCTTTTCAACCTCATGATGTCAGTTGTATCCCAGTCCAAATATTGCCAAACCGAAAGTTGAAGTTTCAACAACAGTGGTTCAAAGATTTTCCGTGGCTTCATTTTGATCAGAGCATCGGCGGTGTACTCTGTCACACCTGTACGGACGCTTCTCCTGAAAAACTTACTGAACTTGCCCGCTGTGCAGAAGACGCATTTGTCTCAAAGGGCTTTCAGAACTGGAAAAAGGCTACAGAAAAATTCAGACAACACGAACGATCAAACACACATAGGCTTGCCTCTGAAAATCTGAAATGTCGCAGAAGTCAACCTGGTGTCCATGTGCAGCTGAGCAGCAAACTGCGAGAAGAGCAAAGATCTGCACGGTCAGCACTTCTGAAGATTATAACCTCACTGCAATATTTAGCCCGACAAGGTTTTGCAATTCGTGGGTAGGATGCCTCTGAAGGGAATTTCAAAAAGCTCTTACAGTTGCGGGCCGAGGATGATGTAAACCTCAAGACGTGGCTGTCAAGGAAGACGACGTTCACAAGTGGAGAAATTCAGAACGAAATTCTACAGTTGATGAGTCATGCCAACCTCAGAAATATCTGCAGTAACGTGAATGAAATGTCCACTCAGTTCGGACTCATAACTGATGGAACGCAAGATATTCGGGGTAATAAGCAGGAGTCAGTGTGTGCGCTATGTGACGGATTCCTTTGATGTTCAAGAAGATCTCATCAGACTCTACCAAGTATTGTCAACAACAGGAGTATCACTTTGTAAGATGCTTCAGGGTGTCCTAATTCGGTGTCAACTCCCTATTGACTCACGATTGGGTAAGCAACATGTCCGGAAAGTACAAGGGCTGTCAAGCACTGCTAAAAAAAACTCCAACCGCTGGTCAATTATGTTCACTGTGGAGCTCATGTCACCAAACTCATTACATCCAAAGCCCTACAAACTGCACTGTTCATAAGAGACGCCCTTGATTATGTCCAGGTACTCAGCAACATCTACAACAACTCTGGAAAGTTCAAGCATCTGTACTTGAATATCCACGCTGACGATGCTGACACTCCTTGCCCTACACGCCTGAGGCCAATTTGCCCGACGCGTTGGTTAACTCGTTCTCCTGCCATGAAATCGATATTGGATAACTATGAAGTGGTACTGGATGCCCATCAACAAGCAAGTGATGACTTTGGTATGAAAACGGCATCGCGAGCCAACGGTATTCGAAGTTGTCTTTCATCAGGAAAGTGTGTTCTCGGTCTGTTTGCATCATTGCCCGTTCTCCAATCCCTTGAATACCTCAATAAGGCACTTCAGGGTTCACAAGTTACCGTCTCTGGTATGCTTACTGCTGCAAAGGTAACTGCACAGAATCTCCAATCTCTCCGTACCGACCAGACGTTTAAGAAGGTTTTCGAAGCAGCACAACAGAAGCTCCAGCAGTGCTAACTAGATCCAGTGAACCTCCCTCTTAAGCGCAAGCTTCCGAAGAGACTTGGAGGCATGCAGGAATACACTGCCAATTCTGCAGAGGAGGTACACAGAGTTGAATTTTTCAAAGTCATCGACAGCGCATCCGAGAACTTGAACGAGTACTTCACATCAACTGACCTCATGGCGTATAGGGACTTGGGTGAAATGCTCCTGTATGGGTCATTCAAACCACAAATAGTCCGCAAATATCCCGAACTGTCGGATTCCCGAGAGCAAGAACTTGGCTTCTTTTGTAACCAGTTCAGTGGTTCATCTGTTGAGGATTACCGTAAGATATTTGTAGACATGGTGCCGGAAGTCCGTCGAATGTTCCCACAGGTAGAACGTTTACTTCGGCTTTTATTGGTTTCCCCAGCAAGTTCATGCGAAGCTGAAGGGTCATTCAGCACAATCAGACGTATGAAGACTTGGTTACGTTCCACAATGACCCAACAACGCCTCAACCATCTCATGATCTGCCATGTTCACCGAGATCGTCTGAATGCACTTGACCCCCAAGACATTGCAACAAAGTTTTTAACTGGATCGGCAGACAAGAAGGTTAATATTTTTGGAAAGTTTTAAGGTAAGTTGACCGTACTCATGTAATATCAATTTGTGTGTCGGTCTAGTTTTCAGTTTAGGTTGAGTGAATCAGTTCAAGGGTCGTGAGGAGGAGGTTTAATAAACATATATATATATATATATATATATATATATATATATATATATATATATATATATATATATATATATATATATATATATATATATATATTGTTGTAGTATTCGCGCCCGCCCGGCGTGCAAACGACCACGTTTCACCAATAGCAGCCGGTTCGTCCACCGAACGGACAATCCAGTCGTGACTTTCTGCAATGGCGTCAGAAACCAGTCACGGATGGGTTTTCAATCCCACCACAACCTTGTCCATACCCTACCCGCGCTACAGGGTCAGATAGCCAAATCTTCGATTTACCTAATTATTCGCGCAGGTAGGTTACCGAGAGGTTGTACCTCAACGGGGACCGCTTCGAAACGAGCCGCTTAAGCAGCCCGCTTCCTTTTGGGATAACCGAGCGGGGTGATATCGCGCAGTCCCGTTGGACCTGATCACTTTACCGGCATTTCAATGGGGGCATGGACGCAACGAACAGGTTTACATTTAAACCAGCACATTTATTTACTCTACGTATGCAGGAACAATCATGCAGTCATTCAAAAACGCCAACATGCACGTACACAGAACAAGCAAAGGATGAGGCACGGCACATGGGCAAGACAAAGCGCTACAACCGACTATAAGTAATTATTAATGTACAGTCACTCACACAGTTTTACTTATAGAACTCGGCGCCACAATATTCATTCGAAATAAAAGCAGGAAAAAGACCCCAAAGGCAATGGGGTCAGACTGGACCTCTTGGGTCTTTATGGCGTGGGACTTGGCAGACCGAACGAGTCCCACGAGACCGTTGCAGGTTACCTGCACCCTCGTGGTGTCTGGTTTGGGCAACCCGCGACGTCCCATCCCCACAGCAGCTAGCGTAGCCGCGGTCGAGCTCGGGCCTTGCCAAGCGGCCGGGTAATTCGGTCTCCGTCGGCAACTCGTTTGACAGGAACGAACGGGTCTTTGCTCTCTTGGAGTTGATGCTCTGTAAGAACCCGTCCGTCCCTCAGTAATGCTCGAACTGCGCCGAAACCCGATCACCTCGGACCGCCTGTCGCTGGCTGGCGAGCTCTCTCCGGCTCTCTCCACACGAACGCGCGGTTCCGCGCGACACAGCAGGCAAGACCGCGCCTCCAGCTCGCGTCTCCTTGGCGACGCCCGGACTCACCACCGACTGCAAGCTCCAAGCTCCCAACTCGCCATGAGCCCAGACTTCCACGCAGCTCCTTGGCTTCTGGCTTCCACTCGACTCCCCGACCTCTCCAGACTGACTCAAGCCGACCGATCAACTCGACTCGACCCAATACAACTCAGACGCGACCTTGGCGCTCTGCTCGTCCTTTTATAGGGCTGGTGAGACTTGGTTTGGCCTCCGATCCTCGACCTCTGACCTCTGACCTCTGCGCGGAGAGCGGACGTGCGCGAGATCACCAAGCTTGATCCGACGAGCAAACGTCCCGCGTCGGCCTGTAGCGACTCCGCTCGATGCGGACTCGCAGCGGCTGGCGCAAAGATGGCGTCGTTTCGGAGACGAAGGTGAGGCGATGTTTGTGGTGTGGAGATGTTGACGGTCGCTGGCGAAGTGGTGAGGATGGCGTGGTTTGGTGAGAGGCAGGTGTGGCTGTGGTGGTGGAAGGTGGTTGGTCTGAAGCGGTTGTTGAGAGCGATGTTGGTGGTGGTGGTGGTTGTTGTAAAGCTGTTGTTGAGAAAGATGTTGGTGGTGGACGTGGTTGGTCCAAAATAACGATAGTAAAGAATAACGGCTAACTCAATGATCACGGCCCGGTTAACATGAATAGTTTCCTTTAAACAACGGTGGGGAAATCTATCTGGACACGGACTTATCGGCCTAACTGATCTAGGGACCTTTATGGTGTTCTGTCAATTTCCACAGCCGTAACAATATGATACCATATATATATATATATATATATATATATATATATATATATATATATATATATATATATATATATATATATATATATATATATATATATATATATATATATATATACTCAACAAAAATATAAACGCACCAACCTAAATATCAAAGTCAAGATTGCCATTATGGGAAAATGGTCAAGCCGATGATATCTTTGAGCAATGGTTCCTTTGTTTTGCTCAAGACAGATGTTCCCATTGAAATTGACCACTCTGAGTGTGTGGACTCACACGTTGAGTAATCCTTCCAATGAGCACCATGGGGCTTGACAGAGTGATGGTCAGTGAGCGTGACCAGGACACAAACACTCCCTATAGCTTGCCCTATAAAAGGCCTCCCCAAAATGTGGACTGGTGCCAAATGTCAACATGCCACAGATGTCATAAATCTTGAGGGAGGGCGCTATTGGCATGCTGAATGTTGGGACGTCAGTATGCGCCGTTGCAGCACACTTCAATGTCCACCACTCCACCATTAGCCACCTGAGAACGTGCCTCAGAGAGACTGGAAGCACCGTGAACCGCTCACATGCCCGGCGACCACGTGTGACCACCGCCGGTCAGGATCGTCACATGAGGCTGCAACATCTCCGGGATCGACTCCGACCGGCCACGAGGACTGCCGATGAGACTGTCGGGCTGCATAACAGGCGCATTTCAGCCCAGACGGTGCGTAACCGCTTGAGGGAGGCCAACCTCCGAGCCCGCCGACCACACCTGGGACTCGACCTCACTGCAGTCCGGCGTCAGACCCGACTGAACTGGGCCAATGTTCACTTGCGCTGGACCCTCGCACGATGGAGGAGAGTGCTGTTCACCGATGAGTCGCGGTTCCAGCTGTATCGGGCTGATGGCAGACTCCGCGTCTGGCGTCGGGCTGGGGAGCGCTACACTGACGCCAATGTCCTTCGTCGGGTGTCACACGGTGGTGCCAGTGTTATGGTGTGGGCAGGCATATGCCATGGAGAGCGCACTCGGTTTCATTTCATTGAAGGCAACTTGAACGGGCAGCGGTACAGGGACGAGATACTCAGACCCATCGTCGTGCCGTTTGTGTGCCTTCACCATGTGACGTTTCAGCACGACAATGCTCGCCCCCATGTTGCCAGGATCTGCATGGACTTCCTCGGTGAGGAGGACATTGATGTCCTCGACTGGCCTCCATATTCTCCCGACATGTCGCCCATCGAGCACCTTTGGGACGTTCTTGATCGACGCGTACGACAATGTTACGCAGTCCCAGAGAACGTCCGCCAGCTCCGTGTGGCTCTCCAGGAGGAATGGGAAAACATCCCTCAGGCCACCATCGGTAATCTGGTGATGTCCATGCGCCGGAGATGCACCGCTCTGCGCGACGCCAACGGTGGACACACCCGCTACTGACTGTGTGAACTCTGACAGTGACACCTCGGTTGGGTCGGCTGTTGTAGCGCAAAGACTGTCGCCAGAATTCTCAAGGAACTCTTTGAAATTTCATGCTCAATTGTCATGGATTCTATAACCAAATTGTTGTGAAGATTTATTATTAATGAGTTCGAGGTAAAATTGTAACAATCGCTTGGTGCGTTTATATTTTTGTTCAGTATATATATATATATATATATATATATATATATATATATATATATATATATATATATATATATATATATATATATATATATATATATATATATATATATATATATATATATATATATATATATATATATATATATATATATATATATATATATATATATATATATATATATATATATACCTGGTGTTGGCGTAGTGGTTAGGGCAGTGACTTGGGACCCAAAAGGTCCTGAGTTCAAGCCCCGTTGGGACACTGAATTAATATATATATATATATATATATATATATATATATATATATATATATATATGTATAAACCAAGTCGAAAACACCAGGGGGTTGGTTGACTCAGCCTGCCATCCTTCCAAGGTCGGCGAAATGAGTACCAGTTGTACTGGGCCCGGTGTATGCCCCGGTTAAAATGGGTGTACCATATCCCTGTGTGTCGTAAGAGGCGACCAGGGTTGCGTCAGGAAGGGCATCCGGCGTAAAAACCTATGCCAAATCATGATGCGGACAACAAAAACGAATTTCCATACCGGATCGGTCGAGGCCCAGGTTAGCAAAATGGAGACAGTTGATCCGCTGTGGCGACCCCCTAACGGGAGCTCGCCAAAAGAAGAAGAAGAAGAAGAAGAAGAAGAAGAAGAAGAAGAAGTGGGCTTTGTGGTCTGGACATTCAATGTCCCCCCCACTTTTCAAAAGCAATCGACGCCCATGCGTACTGGGGAACTTATTTTTCCTCGCGAAGCTAATTAACACCACACCACCCCTCGTGTGGTGACAGGTAACAATTGAGCTCATGGAATCCCGAACTTAATTCCATCGAGATACTTCTACTCGTCCACGGACCATGCTCCACTATACAATGCTAACTTCCCTATTAAATCCTAAGGGCCCTGTCACACCTTGACGTTTACCTTGACGTTGCCAGCGTATGGCAATATATCAAAACGTATGTAAAATGCTGGCGTACGCTGAACTATTGATGGGTTTTTTTCAGTTTTGGGCGTATTCATAACGAGTTGGACGTATGCATAACATATTAGTAACGTACACAGAACGTTTCGATAACTTATAGATAACTTATACCAACGAATGCTTAGCATGTTGTCGGCGTTCACAACTTATGCCCAACGATAGTCAAACTTATGCATGGTGCACGGCAGCGTATCGCCGACGATCACGTGGCATAGCCTATTAAAAGGCTGCTGCTGGACGATTCAAATCATAACGCACTAGACATCGAAGTGTCAACATCACGTCATACCCTGTCACACCTTGACGTTTTAGCCAGCGTATGCCGACGTATGAAAAATTTGGTGAATACGCAGGCACACGTCGAATACGTTATGGGTAAGTTTTGTATGCGTTAAGAGCACGCTGAAGCACGCTGGCATACGTCGTAGTACGCCGAGCTCGTCGACAAATTTTAAGCATGCTCAAAATTTTTCGACGTATGCCAGCGTATGACTCACATGTTCCGCATACGCTGGCCATAAGTTGTAGGCACATCAAGCGATCGTTGACACACTTCGAAACGCGTTACTTGTAAGTTACTCATAAGTTGAAACACGTCGAGGTAATGTTTAGCGTACCCGAAACTTATTTCTAACCTATGTGTAACGTATCTCCAACACATATTGACGTATGTAGACGTATTTGACGTCTTCCGGACGACCACAGAACTTACTGAACCTGTTTCTAACTTACAGCTACCATATAATGGTGTATTGGCAGCGTTTAGGGGAATTGGTATATAAAAATGGGCTTCACAGGAGGAACCCGTCAGTGTTCCAGACTCCATGTTGAGTAGATGTCCATGTCAGTAGTATCAGTAGCAGTAGTAGGTAAGCGTGTCAGTAGTAGTAGTAGTAGGTCTATGTCAGTCGTAGTAGTCGGTGAGCGTGATGGGCAGGGTGTGGGTGATGATGGATCCTCCTTGCGTCCGCGTCCACGGCCACGGCCAGGAGACTTATTTGCAGCATTCTTCGAAGTTTTCTTCGGCATGATGGTGATGTTGACACTTCGATGTCTAGTGCGGTTATGATTTGAATCGTCGAGCGACAGCCTTTTAATAGGCTACGCCACGTGATCGTCGGCGATACGCTGCCGCGCTATGCATAAGTTAGACTATCGTTGGGCATCGGTTGTGAACGCCGACAACACGCTAAGCATTCGTTGGTATAAGTTATCTATAAGTTATCGAAACCTTCTGTGTATGTTACTAATACGTTATGCATACGTCCAACTGGTTATGAATACGCCCAAAACTGAAAAAAACATCAATAGTTCAGTGTACTCCAGCGTTTTACATACATTTTGATACGTTGCCATAAGCTGGCTGAAACGTCAAGGTGTGACAGGGCCTTTATATATACCCCCATAATCACAACAATAGAAAGAATGTAACTGTGGCATCACCAAAATGTCCATCTTATGTAATAATAACATAACTATTGAGTGTACAATGACTGATTCAGCATTCTTCGATCTAACACCTGCTTAATGTCTGTGATTATTGTACAAAATTCGTCTTGACATGTAAAATTACATAGTGCTATGCAGATGAAGCCAAAGTGATAACATTTGTACCTTCCATCACCTTATTTCTGTCTTGCATCCACATTTTGTGAGTTCCTGGCAACATGCCACAATGGGGGGAGTGTATTCCAGCAGATGTACCACATTTCATTTTGTTGAATCCATCCCCAGTTGACAGGGCTCTCAGCTTCTGTCTAGCATACTGTTGACAAACTCCATACACATCCTATCTGGTTGTGGGGCAGATTGAGTTTGTGGGATTGTCGGTAGTTCAAGCACCAGCCGAGTTATAACAAAGACTTTTAAATAGGTTCGTACTGCTTCCTTGCTTGACTTTCAGCATTTAAAATGTAAAGAACATGGACAATCCCATATGTTAGCATCTATAGGGAGGAGGAAATTCCACCTCATAAAATGTTCCACTGAGTGCAGTGAGAAAGGTGGTGCCATTGTTGTGACGTTTCTGGTACCCAGAGTAACTCGGGAAGTGATGGCACTTCCACTAAGCCAGTGACTATTCTGTCTCGTCGAAGAGTCGTGTGTGTGTGTGTGTGTGTGTATGCCGATTATTGGTATATACATATGCGGGTTTCAGAATGTGGAACGGAGTCCTCGCACAGCAGACTCAAAGTAGCCCTCTTCATTCCAGTAAGGGGTCACAACTCATGGACCAAGCTGTGAAGTTTTCTGTTCTAAATTTTTTTGTGTCGAGGACTCTCTTCAGGATTGTCATGTGTGTTGCTTGTTACCCCGAATGAGATGGCATAAGCCCCAGACAGCTTCCAACTGGAGTACGTTTGTAGTAATAATCCCAGAGATGGTTTTTTAATATCTCTGTGAGGTTATTCATCCTCATTCCGGTAGCACCAACTATCACTGGAACAACTTTGGCATTCTTTAGCTTCCAGGAACTTTTGACTTCATTGTTGAGGTCTTGTTATTTGGTCATTTTCTTGATTTCTACAAGCCTGGTGTTGGTTTAGTGTTTATGGTAGCTTGCATGGCATCATCCAGTCCTGAGTTTGATCTCTGTTGGCTGCAGAATTAACACCAGGTGGGGTCGACTCAGCCTGTCATCCTTCTGAGGTCAGTGAAACGAGTACCAATGTAGTGGTAGAGGGGTACAGCATCAGCGGCACAGTGATGCTCCAATAAATGATCTGCCTGGCAACCAGAGATGCCATACGCAAGAACAGAGAACTTGATTTCTGCATCGTTTAGTCCAAAATCACTGGTTTTAACACCTCAATTCGCAATGCCTTCTTCTCGATTTGTGCCTAAATATGATATATGGTCGCAACACTTTGTTTCAAATGTTCACGCTATGGGATCATGAGGTTCTACGTGAGCGGTACTTCCATGTTTTCAATGATTACTTTTGTTTCATGTTCCCACAAATTATCTGTAACTAGGATATCAAAGTTTTTGCAGATGTGCCAGCGGATTACCTTACAAACTCAGTTGTGTCATTTTGTGTACAGTTGTTCTGACATTTTTTTTTCGTGTTTGGTCATTAAGCATAATATATCATTCTCTTTGCTAACCCTACCTCTACCCCTTACCTTATTTTTTTCCCCTCCTTTCCTCCACCCCTTCATTCTTTCTCTCTCTTGCTGTCTCATCTCTCTCTGTCTGTCTGTCTGGCTGGCTGTCTGTCTCTCTCTCTCACCCCTCCTTGCACCCCTCCCTCCTGCAGTGTATAGCAACATTTGTTGAGGCGTCGCTTCCCGCCCCCCCACCCACCCCCTTTCCTCACAATTTCCACCTTCCGAGCTTCCTCTCCCTCCCTCTGTCCTCTTCTCTCCCTTCTCTCTGTCCTCTCCTCTCCCCTCCCTCTGTTCTCTCCTCTCCCCTCCCTCCATCCTATTCTCTTCTCTCCCCTCCCTCAGTCCTCTCCTCTCCCCTCCCTCCTCTTTTCTCTCCTCCCTCAATCCTCTCCTCTTCCCTCCCTCTGTCCTCTCCTCTCCCCTTCCTCAATGCTCTGCTCTCCTCCCCCTCCCTCCATCCACTCCTCTCCCCCTCCTTCCATCCTCTCCTCTCCCTCCTCTCCTCTCCCTCCTCTTCTCTCCCTCCTCTCCTCTCCCTCCATCCTCTCTTCTTCCCTCCCCTCTCTCCATCCTCTTCCCTCCCCTCCTCTGTCCTCTCTCTCCTCTCCCTCCCTCCTCTCCCCCCTCTCCCCCCCCATTAATATCTCCGTCAGCGAAACGACAGGTTGTATTTGCTAGTCCTGAATAAATTTATCAAATATGTTAAATTTTTTGGATGAGGACAGAATAACTCTTGGAGTGTGAAAAGGCTTCCAAAAACCATTCATTACAATTTATCATCACATTTTATGTGGTAAATTGGTACATTATGGTATATAAGGATTACCTTTACAGTGCTTTCGAAATTATTTTTTAAATCAAACTCAATTTGTATATTGTGGTGGAGAAAATTCATTTAAAATGCCAATATCTTGAGGTGTTCACAATGCTCAGTCTTGGGACCAATTTTGTTTCTTGTTTTCTTCATGATTTGCCAAATGCCACTATTTTAATTTTAGATTTTTTGCAGATGATTCCCATCTATTTCATACTTTTCCAAAGGGCAAAACTACAATAGATATGAGATAAATAAGTGCACATATGGAAATTGTTACAAGTTGGTGTATTGAAAATAAACTTTCAATTCGCTTATCTAAGATAAATTATATGCTCGGTAGAGGATGACAACAAACCATAACAGTACAGGGAGGCCTCACGATTGCAGAATCCACAATAAGTGAGGCTGATGATACATCATTTGTTGGTTTGATTGTAGATTAGCACTTCACTTGGAAAAATCATATTGAGAAAGTTACGAAATGTACCCGGTAAAAAGTTGATTTATATTTATTGCAAACTTTGTCCCAAGACATATATTGATGTTAATTTATCAGCCTTTTATACAGCCACACATGACATATGGAATAGAAGTGTGGGGTAGCACCTATGAAACGAATTTGAAGTGTTTAATGTTAATTCAGAAGATGGCTTTGCACACCATTACATTTAGTACAATTATGTCATGGTTGAAACCTTTGTTTAAATAATTAAATTTGTTGAATCTTTTTCAATTTCATCGACTGTCTGTCGTAGTATGTATGATTTTATAAATGACAAACTTCCACACTCAATTCTTCAGTATTGTTCTTTAGTACAACATAAATATCGTACAAGACAAAAGGAAAATGAAAAACTGTATGTACCAAAATGTAGCACATCTCTTGGGAAATTTTTTATATCATAAGCAGGTATAAATTTTTGGAATCAATTACCGCTAGATATGAGACAGAAAACTTTGCAACACTGCTTCCACAAAGCTATTACAGAGTACCTAATGGGAGATTAGCTATATGTCACTATATCAAGCCGATTCATCAAGATTAAGTTGTATCTCACTATGTATTTAAAGAAGAGTTTTATATAACAGGTGGTTATTTGTTCAATATTTAAGGACAATACAATATATTTGTAGAGTGTACATTATAATCATTAATTTTTTTTCTAAAAATTAAAATGTTTAAATGTTAAAGTACCAGACCCGATTATCAGTTTATGCTACTTTCTGGTTCCTATTATCCCGTCATTTTTTTTGTTTGTTTGTTTGTTTCATGGCATTGTAGACAGAGTGTTGTTGATTTTGATGTGGATAATAATCAAGTTCAAAGTTTAAACATGGACGGATGATCGGTCTTAAACAGATGAGACACATGATCGGTCACAGCTTGGTCAGATGGCGCTCATTTCAATGTTCCCCATCTCCGACCTTGTCGGAGGGGTGGGAGACAAGTGTAATTCAATATCATCATTGGCAGCCATCATGGATATTTAGGTGGCTCACTTGTTTTTCTGAAAAAGTGACCCAAAAAGAACATGCATGCAAAATTTGGTGCTTGCATCACCATTTGAATGATTATGGCCAAAAACAAAAATCACATATCTCCTGGGCTTTAATGAATTACTATTACATTTAATTGCTTCTGGGACATTTATATTTCATGATCTTAACAGTCTAACCTAGAATTTCCATGAAGGTTCAGCACATGGCATATAAACTTTCCAGGTAGCTTTTCTGAGATGGTTTCAGAAGGTTCTGTAATGCCTAAAATGGTGAAGTTTCTTTAGTAGGAATTTCTTTAGAGGATTTGAGACTGCATAATGTAACTGAGGGGATTGTTCTGAAATGCCATTTGTGGGTCATTCCATGATGCCAACTTTATGGGTGGAAATTGTCAGGGGATGTTGCAGGATAAAGCGAATTTTAGCCAGTAGGTTATGGAGGAAGGCTGCCTATTCACAGGGGGAGCTTTAGATGAAGCTCTTGAGCTTCACCTTTGTCCTGCTTAGAGTCTGCAACATAAGTGTGGTTGGATTGCTGGTGATAGTCTTTTAGGCGTTGGATTCAGTCTGCTTTGATCCTGTATTGAATGTAAGAATTGAGTGCTGCATTAAGCTGTTTTGAGCCTGCAGCATACTTTGGGTTCATTTTGTCTTCATCTGCTGCTTGTGCAATGAACTTCCTTGTTCTTCAATTTAATAATTTCACTGCTGAGGACTTACAAATCTCCAAGCAAAACCGTCACTTGAGTGAAAGTACAAAAACATTATATTGTATCATTGTATTCTAATGCAGAGTTAAGCTGGGAGAAAATTAAGCAGAGAAAAAAAAATCAACATCATCATTAATGTACCATACTCTACACAGTATCGGTGTTGCAGGCGTAGTTTTGGGGTAATGGTTAGCATTAAGCTATGTGGCTTGCCATTGTCGTCCCAGCAGTCAGTTCTGGCAGGAATTTGGAATTTGCTCAGGGTGCCAATGATAACTTGCCTAATCTTCAAAAAGGACACTGTGGGATCTTTAAAATCCACCAACTAAAATACTAGCATACAGGACACTCAGCTCAACATCCATCTCAGGGATGGCACACATATTGTTGAATCCCCCGGTCTGTGAAACACCAGAATGATAATTTATTTTATAGCTGGGCCAAGATTCAAACCCAGACTAGATAGCTCAAAGGTGAATGAGCAAACCTCGGGACAACCTTGACAAAAACTACACCCAGGAACCCCACATCCTCCCGAAAATGCAGAGATAGTTGGAATAATATGAGTTCCCTTACATTTTAATGCAGGAGGAGGTCATTAAGCCCATCAAATCCGATGCTATGATTACCAACCTATGGTTTTGTCCGTGCTCTATCCTTTTTTAAATGCTGAGAATCAAAGAAAGAGGAAGCAGCACATTCCATTTTTAAAGTTTTTGGTATGACTCGGCCAGGGTTTAAATCACCGACTTCCCCGACTCGGAGAAGATGCTCCAACCATTACACCACCGATCAGTGATCAGTTGCTAGATATCAGTGATTTCCACACAAGTGCGTGATCTAGGGAGAAGGTGCATGGTAGTGATAGGTGACAGAGGGAAGAGAGATACAATAAAGCTATATGAACACTTTTAATGCATGAAATGATACAGATGAAAAATAAAATTAACTTCCCTGTACGAATGGGTCATAACATAGATTATTAAAAATTAATCGACTGGATTCATAAATTAATCATGGAGGAGTGCTTATAAGAAACTTGATAACTTCTAATTTGTATTTAATAAAATTAATAAACACCAGAGAAATTGCTGTAATTGCTCAATCTTTTGAGTATAGATATATTTTCATTTTGAGTACAGATATATTTTCAGATTTTGAGTATAGAATTGAGTATATATATATATATATATATATATATATATATATATATATATATATATATATATATATATATATATATATATATATATATATATATATATATATATATATATATATATATATATATATATATATATATATATATATATATATATATATATATATATATATATATATATATATATATATATAGTGTGAAATTCTATTTCCTCTGCTCAAATTTCGCATTGCAATTTCGCATTAATAATGGATTACATTAAAAAAGAATTGTCTCCGATCTACACAAAATGACAAAGTGAAAACATTTTTTTCGAAAGATTTACAAATTTATTGAAATATGAAAAGATGAAATGTCTTGCATCAACATATATTCAACCCCTTTGCGATGACATTCCAAATTGAGCTAAGGTGCAAACAATTTCCTTGGATCATCCTTGAGATGTCTCTACAACTTGGTAGGAGTCCACCTGTGGCCAATTCAATTGATTGGACATGATTTTGAAAGAAACACACCTTTCTATATCAGGTCTTACAGTTGACAGTGCATGTCAGAGCAGAAACTCAACCATGAAGTCCAAGGAACTGTACGTAGAACTCTGAGATAGAATTGTGAGGAGGCATAGATCTGGGGAAGGGTATAAAACAATTTCTAGAGTGTTGAAAGTTCCCAAGAGCACAGTGAGCTCCATCATGAGGAAAAGGAAAGAATATAGAACTACCCAGACTCTACCTAGAGCTGGCCGTCCGAACAAACTGAGCGATTGGGCAAGAAGGACCTTGGTCAGGGAGGTGACCAAGAACCAAGTGGCTACTTTGACTGAACTACAGAGTTCCTTGGCTGAGATAGGAGAACTTGCTGGAAGGACAACAGTCTCTGCAGCACTTCACAAATCGAGGCTTTGTGGGAGAGTGGCCAGATAGAAGCCATTCCTGAGAAAAAGGTACATAACAGCATGTATGGAGTTTGCAAAAAGACATGTGAAAGACTCTGAGAGCATGAAGCAAAATATTCTGTGGTCTGATGAGACGAAAATTGAACTCTATGGCCTGAATGCAAAGTGCTATGTCTGGCGTAAACCTAGCACAGCTCATCACCCATCTAACACCATTTCTACCGTGAAGCATCATGCTGGCAGCATTATGCTAGGGGGCTGCTTTTCAGTGGCAAGGACTGGGAGACTTGCAAGGATGGAGGAAACAATTTATGGAGCCAAATACAGGCAAATCCTTGAGGAGAACCTGCTTCAGAGTGCAAAAGGTTTTAGGCTTTGGTGAAGATTTACATTCCAACAGGACAATGACCCCAGGCATACAGCCAAGGTAACACTGGAATGGCTTCAGAACAAGAACATGAAAGTCCTTGAATGGCCCAGCCAAAGCCCAGACTTGAATTCAATTGAGAATCTCTGCAAAGACTTGAAGATTGTTGTTCACCGACACTCCCCATCCAACTTGACAGAGCTGAAGCAAATCTGCAAGAAAGCATGGAAGAAACTCCCCAAATCCAGATGAGCAAAGCTGATTCAGATTTACCTAAGAAGTCTCGAAGCTGTAATTGCTGGCAAAGGCGCTTCTACAAAGTACTCACTCAGGAGGTTGCATACTCATGGGGCTGATGCAAGACATTTCAGCTTTTCATTTTTTTTTATTAATCTGTAAAAAATTCTAAAAACATGTTTTGACTTTGTCATTGTGGGATATTTTGTGTGGATTGGTGACAACATTTTTAAATTTGATCCATTTTAAATTTAGGCTGCAACACAACAAAATAAGACAAAAGACGAGGAGTCTGATTACTTTCTGAAGGCACTGTAATGGTAATTTGATACCAATGCACACTCTGGTTATGAATATAAAACTACTTTCCATTCCATTCCCTTGAGGCCATACTCTGTAAAGTGCGTCGGGGCTGCCTAAGAAGTCTCCTGGGCGATTGGGAACAATCCTGGATGGGTCGCCACTCCAACGCAGAGTACTCGAATGGCTCAATCATCCAAGAAAGCTGGTACTCATTTTGCCGACCTCGGAAGGATGACAGGCTGTCATCCCCACATGGTATTAATTCAACGGCCGAGCGGGATTTGAACTCAGGACCTTAGGATCCCAAACCCGCCAATGAAGTTATTGCATATGATCATATGCTCTCGTCGTGTATACAAACTATTGTATATGGTCATACACTCTGGTGATGTGCATATTAAACTATTTCATACGATCATGTGCCTCAATCACCGAGATGGGCACGGCTGAGTCCATCTGCCCCTGGGATGAGATGTCTCAGCTCTCCTGTACTACCATCAACTATGGAACCTGAACTGGTGGAAGCATGCATGCAGGATGCAATGCTCCACATAAAGCAGCCTGATCTGTTTTTCAGGCCTCTGAACACCGACCACCTTCCCCATGCATCCAGGTAGCATTGCAAACTCTGTTGCACATACAGTAAGCGTATAGCTCACCCATAAAACTGCCCCCCCTTTCCTTATCCCTAATCACCTTTGTTGGTTTATCTTTAATTATTTGAAACCTTCTCCCTGAAAATGCAGAAATAAATCCAAACCTCGCAGAAACCTTTTTCTCAAAACATAATTAACTTTCGTAAAGCTCTCATTGCAACTGATGAAAAGCAAACAGGTCCATGAAACATCACAAAGTTCTGAGAAGAAAAAAAAAATAGGTTAAAGCTTCAAGCTCCCCAGCAATGCTTTGGTAAATACTATTTAATATAATTACTTACATATCTGAATAAATATATGCACACATCAAGGCCAACGAAACCTTAAATCTATGTGCTTAAATGCACAACACAGGTGGCACAAAGTGGAGCTGAGTGTGATTAAAGTCTCAGCCTCTACCCACGAGAATAAGGGTTTCAGAGTCTTTTCTCGGTGCGGTGTTTCTGGGGAGAACAAAATGTTCACGCTCACAGTTTTGTGGTGAAATTAAATGGAGCAATCTTGCAATGCAGTCTCCAGAACTGAACTCACTCAGAGATGAAGAGCCATTCACTCAGATTGAGTGAACAAGCCACACGACAGCAAAGGCCAAGGCCTCAGGAGCACTCAAACAACAGGTGGACAGTAAAAAAGTTGTCCACAGATAGCTCCAGCACTACCAACCTCTTAGAGATGCTCAATCGGCATTCTCTGATCCCCTATCTTCTTCACCTCCAGAATCCTCAATAAACTCTCTGGACTTCTCTAATTCCTTTCTAGGCCCATTTCATTTTAATTTTAAAATCGCGGGAAATAGTTTCGCTTATTTTGTAAGAAAAAAAGTATTGTTACCTCCACCACCAACAGAGGTTATGTTTTCACCACCGTTTATTTGTCTCTGTGTCAGCAGGATATCTTCAAAAGGCTATGGACAAATTCTGACGAAATGTGGTGGACATGTGACGTGTGATAATGACAAGGCTAAATTAATTAGATTTGGTGAAGATACAAATACAAGATCGGGATACGAGAATTTTTTTAATTCGTGAGTCTTCACCATTGAGAGATGGGGCCAAACACGATATACAGCATGATATTTCAAAAAAATTGTGGACTGATGACAAAACTTGGTGGATGAGTTGGGTAGGTGACAAGAACAAGCCAATTTGAATTTGGTTCAGGTCCAGATGCAGATCCGGCCCATCGGTGGCGTACAAAATGTAAACTGTTCAGCCTGGCGGAGGTATGCAATTCTTATGAGTGCCGTTCTAGTTGTAGCTTGTGTACATCACTGTTTGTTGTTCGTTGTGTTGCTATGGCATCTGTAATAACTATGAACACTTGAATATTTCCAAAAGAACCCTTGTATATTTGCTCGATTCTGTGTTGCACCCTCTTTCAGCACAGCCATGTTCCAAGCAAATGGAAAACTGCAGCCGCCACAAGCAGCAAATGAAATAGGTTAATGTTAGGGCTTGTGTAGTTGGTGTTGGAGTTGTAAACTGGATTCAGAATTGGCTTGGGCGATATGAAATAAATGGAGTTTGTCAGAGGGAGAATGTCAGACAAGGAAGTTGTAAGTAATTGCGTTGTACTAGGATTATTATTACATTGTGCCCGCGAAGCAAAAAAAGTGGGGTTAAGCAATTGGTTAATTTCTGTCCATCCATCCTTCTTATCAGTTTATTATCGTGAGTTTATGCTCGAGGGACAACTTATTTAAGTTGTATGTTAGATTCTGAAAACAAACCTGCCATTTAACAGTCCTTTGGCTCTGAATTTGTTCCGATCGCACATGCGCAGAGAGGAGTGAAGTGATAGTTTTACTTGGTATGCCTGCCTGGCAGTCAAACAAAATTGAAAATCATTCCAAAGAGGAAACTTCCTGTTTTTAAGGACATTATAATGGACACATCCAACAGGAATGTACAATGATT
The DNA here is from genome assembly GCF_056783735.1 of Eptatretus burgeri. Classification (NCBI taxonomy): domain Eukaryota; kingdom Metazoa; phylum Chordata; class Myxini; order Myxiniformes; family Myxinidae; genus Eptatretus; species Eptatretus burgeri. The sequence continues at coordinate 8,553,760 of NC_140970.1, read as the reverse complement.
GTAATGTGTTAGATAGGTTGGCTGTAATAGACACTTCATAAAACGGTGGTAAAATCTGGAATTTATTTATTTATACAACTTTTACAATCTTTATTTTATTGAAAGTGAATTATATACTTTCACACTGGAGAACACAAAACACCTTCTAAATACTTCCAAGAACCTCCAGTTTTGCAGTACTTGGACATCTTTTTTTCAGGTGGTGTATAAGGGTGATGTACAAGACTACTTCAATAGTGCTAAACTTATGGATTTTTTCAAATGATCTTTAAAATCATTACTGTATAAAAATTGAAATATATACTTTAAAATTGCACGGTATCATGTTCTATGAACTCTCCAGTTGTTTATTGTAATTTGTATTGTAACAGCCATGGCCAGTTCCCGTTACTCGTTTTGAGTTGCGCAAAGATGTCAAATGTGTCATTTCAAGATGTCAAAATGACCGCAACCGCCAAATAAGTGCACAGCCCTGAGAAAGTTCCCGGACCTGTTTGTCACGTAAGGATAGTCGGGACTGTGTAATTAACCAAGTGATGCGCGGATAGGCGCTCGCGACCTTCCTAATCTGGCCGAGCAACCGTAGATCACGAACGCTCTCAGCCGGATTGAACCAGCTTGACTAACAATACATCTACACTGAAATCGCCAAATGAGACCAACACAATGACCAGAATCTAACCCCGAGACTAAGTAAATTAATTTAACAAGCAAATGGCACAGGAGAAGGATTACATGAAGCAACAATTGCTTAACCTCACTTTTTACTTCGCGTGTGTGGGGTACGAGCAGCCAGTATGCAATAAACAAATATAGTGAATCAACTAATAAACCCATTTATCCCTTCCAGCCCCCAAAACAAGCCAAACATCGCAGATTTCTTAACATTTCTCATTTTTAGGCCCACTCGTGCACACGACAAGACTACAGTACAAACCATGCCAAGAGGTTCATGTCAAACCTGGAGGCAAGCTGTGCAGGAGTCCCAGGAAAGAGTTTGATATATCGGCCACTCTCTGGTGCAACCTGGCATAAAAAATTCCTCAAGTTCCGTAATTGTTGCTCCCTCAAAGCCCTCTTTGCTCTGGGGATTAAACGGTCACAGCTCCAGCACACTCAGTTCCACACACCCAAAGAGATTCTTTATGCCGATCTCAGGCGTTCTCCTCCGTTATGCATGACAGGCATCCTCAAAATAGCTCCCTCTCCTTTGGGGTAATTGTGCCTCCCTCAGCTTTTATGTCACCTTCTCAGAGCAGCTGTAATGGTCATCAGACTCTCTGCATGAACTGTGTCACCAACTGAAAACTGCACATGAGCTAACCACCGATCTCGCCTCATGCCGGGCCACGTGAGATCCTGTGGTCAGGCTAACTGCCGACTTTCTCAATGCAGTTTTGCCACACCTGCACATTCTCCTTGGTGGCCTATTGTGCTTTTTAAGGACATGTGAACAGAGGAAAATAACTTTTAAAATGTGAGGTTTAAATAGGGGTGGACAACAGTAGGATAGGAAAAAGAAACATCTCCTCTGTACATACACAACATATCTATTGCACAATAGTCTATTGCAACAATAGTCCATCACACTCAGCTCCACTTTGTGCCACCTGTGTTGTGCATTTAAGCACATAGATTTAAGGTTTCGTTGGACTTGATGTGTGCATATATTTATTCAGATATGTAAGTAATGTTTGTCTAAACAAATGCTTTGAAATAACTATCGTTCCACTAAACAGTTCTATTAACCCCTAAAGAGCATTCCCACAACATCAATGATGAGGAAAGTAGTGTTAAGAATAAAGTTTCATAATTCACAGGTGTTGCCAAGCTTGGAAGTAAGGTGAACCAGCAAAGAAGGGGTGATCTGAATGAAGAAGACCGAGATGTTCTTTTATTTCGATTTCGGTTAAAATCCGGATGTTCTGAGATAGTATTGGCAGAGAATTGTAATATGCAGTTCAGTATTGGGAAATGCAGAGTATTTCGCATTGCCAGGAATAATATAAATATGGAGTACATATTACAAGGGGACAGTTTTGGAGCATGTAACACAGCAGAAGGATCTAAGGGTTATTGTGGATATGAGACTTGAGCAATCAGTGCAGTGCCAAACAGCAAAAGGAAAAATAACTAGAATTTTATATTGCTTTCACATGGTGGGAGTTTATAGATCAAAGGAGGTGGTCTGACATTACACGGGAACTCATTGAGGCCTCACATAGATAATTGTGCAAAGTTTTTGTTGTTGTGGTTGAGTAAGGAAATAGCTGCCACAGAAGGGGCTTAGCATCAAGCTACCGGATTAATTTGAGGGTTAGATCGGATCAGCTCGGAGGAGGAGCTAAAGGAGACAGGACTTCATACATTAGGAAGGAGGTGATTACAAGATCTCTTATAAATGTTATATCTCAAATTCCAGCCTGCACCGTGGTTAAGCAAGTGGTTTGGTGTTGTTAGAGGTTCTTTTTCACCAGGTTAGAGGCTTACTATTATAGAGTGTGGTTGCTGTGTTGGCAGCAGTGTCTGCATTACAAACAAATTGACTGAATAGTTTGCATGTTTCCTTTGAATAGCCTTTTCAGACACACACACACACACACACACACACACACACACACACACACACACACACACACACACACACACACACACACACACACACACAAACACATTCACCTCTGTCGATAATTCTTATTAGGTGTGGCTCTTAAGTGTGAACAAGTCATCTGTGCCAATTAAACCTGCACTCATCTCCTCTCCCCGCTCCCCAAAATATTTACAACCAATTTTTATAAACATGGAAGCCTTGTCACCTCGAGGTGGTGAGGGGCAGTGTCTTATAGGTATAGCATCCCCTCTCCATTCCCACGCACTTCACTATTCCCATTCCCACCATCTCCTTTCCCCCTTCCCATCTCTTCCATTCTACCTGTCTCTCTCTTGGGCAATGCTTGGTATCAAGAATGCTGGGAGGAGTCTTGCACAAGAAAGATGGGTTTAATGGTATTTTCCTGTGCTTCATGTAAGTGTGTTTTAACCTTTTCTACATTGTTACAGCCATAAGCGACACAAAATATTTTGCCATTGAAATCTCTGATATTTAAACACACATTGTTCTTTAATGTCGGCCATCAATGATGTCACATTTCAACAGCAGCTGGGTGCTTTAGTGGGGCAGATAACAGCAATTTTTGAGAGGAATCGTGCAAATGATGATGCAAGCATCAAATTTGGCACATTCGTTCTCCAGGGGATTCCAATGAAATCTTCCCGATGGGCCATTTGAAAATCCAAATTTTGAAAAATTTGAAAAAAAAATAAAAACACGCTTATACGGCAAACGGCTCAGCAATCGAGTGTTATTTCACAGCAACTTGCTCAGAATGAGGGAGCAAGAACCACGCGCTCAGGGTGACAGAGCATGAACCACTTGCTCAGGGTGACAGAGCATGAACCACTCACTCAGGGTGACAGAGCATGGACCACTCCCTTAGGGGGAAGGGAAAGAGCATGAACCACTCACTCAGGGTGAGAGAGCACGAACCACTCGCTCAGGGTGACGGAGCATGAACCACTCACTCAGGGGGAAAGAGCATGAACCACTCACTCAGGGTGACAGAGCATGGACCACTCCCTGAGGGGGAAGGGAAAGAGCATGAACCACTCACTCAGGGTGACAGAGCATGAACCACTCGTTCAGGGTGACGGAGCATGAACCACTCACTCAGGGTGACAGAGCATGAACCACTCCCTCAGGGGGAAAGAGCATGAACCACTCACTCAGAGTGACAGAGCACGAACCACTCGCTCAGGGTGACGGAGCATGAACCACTCACTCAGGGGGAAAGAGCATGAACCACTCACTCAGGGTGACGGAGCATGAACCAATCACTCAGGGTGACAAAGCATGAACCACTCACTCAGGGTGACAGAGCATGAACCACTTGCTCAGGGTGACAGAGCATGAACCACTCACTCAGGGTGACAGAGCATGAACTACTCGCTCAGGGTGACAGAGAATAAACCACTCACTCAGGGTGACAGAGCATGAACCACTCGCTCAGGGTGACGGAGCATGAACCACTCGCTCAGGGTGACGGAGCATGAACCACTCGCTCAGGGTGACGGAGCACGAACCACTTGCTCAGGGTGACGGAGCATGAACCACTCGCTCTGAATGACGTGGCGTGGCAAAAGCATCTGCAGAGAGTGAACGATTCGCTCAGAACGACTTTGCGCGGTACCGTTGTCGACAATGGGTGCTCAGCCAGTGGCTTAAGCACTCATGCAAGCATTCCAATTTAAAGGTTGATAAGGAACGGTTAGCCAGGCTGTCACTACATACCACAAAGGATCATTTTAACTTTAAAGCTGGTCTTCACTACGCATGCAGCAGTTTATGAAATAAAATGAACTAATGAAATAAAATGACTTTATCCACAAAAGAGTTGCAGCGTAATGCAGAACAACCCTGGGGACATCGCAAAGTTCAATCGCCCATGAAATATACATTGCAGAAAATTCACCATTTTGCCTGCTCATCTGTGCACATATCACGTGGAGCATCGATTTGGAGTCTACGCAAACGTTATAACTTGATTTTAAAACGACAGCTTTTTTTCCAGATTTGCTTTGATTCCTTGGAGAGCACCTCGCGAAACCTCCCAAAATACAGACACAGACTTGGCAGATGCTACGGATTGGCAATCGCTCTGGGGGACAGGTCGTGAGGTTTTGCAGTGCAAGCATTAAATGAAACAGCTCAATGAAATTGGTTAATTTTGTTACGTTCCTAAATTTTTTTGATTAATTCTCCAAACAGTAGAAAGAGATAAGTTTAATGCTTTGGAAGTTTCCCATTTTCTTGTGTATGTTTGGAGGAAGCAAAATAACCTTGCTTGCTTTCAAGTAAATAGGTATATCGGCTTAATTATACGACTCGTTATTTCTTTAAATTATCAGTTTTCACAAAATATTTCGATACTAATTTCATCCGGACGATATCCGATCCTCAAAACTGAAATAATATTTCGATGATATACTTTAATTCGTCTGTGAGAGTAAATCGTGGAAAATCGCATCATGTAATGCCTGAAATCGCTCCAAGCTCCTAATTTGAAAACTGTCGTACTTATAAAAGTGATCTATTCAACGATTCATAGATATGATGATCAGGCTTTCAATATGAGTGAGGAGAGAAAAAAAAAAACCTTTATCATTAAGAAATTGTTGCGGCCTGTTCCAAGTCAAGGCATGGTTGAGCAGTCCAAAAAACATGGCGGTTTCAGACCCCAGCGTGGTTACCCAGCAAACGCCTTCAGACACCAGAGAGTGAGGTGGTCGAGGATCGCCTCATGAAGGATATAATTAAATAATGTTAATTATCTTCAAAAGGGGTGTTTACCCCCCCCTTTTCCTTCAAAAGTTTACCCCTTCAAAAGGGGTGTTCAAACCCAAACACCCATTTGTCACTCTTGAACTTCCTTGGACTTCCCTAAGTATGCCTGCAAAGTTCCAGGCTGCTAGGTTTCATAGCTTTGGAGTTCTGGAGGAGATACACTGACACACAAACTGATGCACACACATTGCCTTTTATTAGTATAGATATACAGTAGACTAGAAGGGCAATCGGTGGAGAGCATACTGTACCTCCACCAGGCTGATTCGTTTATGTTTTGTATCCTACTGATAGGCTGGATCTGGATTTGGACCTGAATTAAAATTTAATTGGCTTGTTCTTGACACCGAACCAACTCAACCACCAAGTTTCGTCCAAATCCGTCCACAACTTTTTTTTAAATAAATCTGCTATGTATTGTTGTAGCCCTGTCACTCATTGGTGAAGGATCACTTAATTCTCGGATCCAGATTTGGATCGTCACCAAAGTTGAAAAAAACTCTTCCTTCTGACGTGCTCAACCTGACCATCAAGTTTCGGCCAAATCCGTCCACAACTTTTTGATATATCCTGCTATACGTCGTTTTTGGCTCTCATCTCCCAATGGTGAAGAACCACTTTTAAAATTTTCAGATCCAGATCCGGATTCAGATCTTCACCAAAATCTAATCATTTCGTCCTTTTCGCATACCCAAGCTCTCCACAAAATGTTGTCCAAATCCATCAACAACTTTTTGAGATATTTTGTTCACAAACAAACAAGGGTAAAAACATAATCCACATCCACCTTCAGTGGCGGAGGTAACAAAGCATGTCAACATTGAAATAAACATGTAACTGCAATAAATACAGTGTAAAATAAACAAAAACAAGAGTTTTACCTCTTAAATTTATTACAAAACAGTGAGGTGGATGAGCGTAAACATATTACGTACTTGCACTGTACTCTGCCGTAAATAGAAAAAACAAGACTTAGCTCGGGATGATGTTCTTAGAGGTGGGAGGCTGGAGTAGAACGCGGGTAGGGGTGAGCGGGAAAGGGTCAGTGGAGGAAGGGTGAGCGGGGGGGGGTGAGCGGGGAAGTGGTGAGCGCAAAAGGGTGAGCAGGGAAGGGGTAAGCGGGGAAGGTGATTCAGTGAATGGAAAAGCAGCATTAGCTTTATGATGAAGGCACCTGCAGCATTGCCACAACCACAATGCTGAAGGGTAACACGATCCTTAAATCACCTTACCTTGAACTACAATCTTTCCTGATTGGAGAGCAAGGTACGAGATACGGCATCGTCTTCCAGAATAATCCCATCTAGTCGATGTTAAAACCTGCTCCATCATAAATCCCTTCGCCTCAATTGGTTTCACAAGCTGCGCATGGGAAGTTGTGTTTGAGAACGGGAGTTCAAATCCAGGTGTCGGAAATTAAGTGTTTGGCAATAAGGTTCAAATATGGAGCTGGAAAATGAACGTTTGGGAATTAGGCTTGAAAAATAATGAAAGTTTGAAGGAAAATTAAGGCTTACAAATGAGGACCAGTAGAATGGGGGAAGGTTCTACCAACAATCATTGGCCCAGTAATGGTGGCCCGTACAAATGCCGCATTTTCTCTTCGAACCAACCGATCTAACAACTAAATATTTCCGCCCAATGTCATAACCTTTCCCTGCCTTTTGGCATAACCATCTTTAACCATCGCTTTACATTTGGCCTCATTAAAAACGGTGCACGAGAAACACCACAGGGCTCATAATGGGAAATAATCCTTTACACACGGGATGCAAACAATGACTCATCTCAGCTCAAAAAACACGATTGGTCGAAAGGAAATCCTGCAATAACGGTATCGGAATACAATAGGTTAACCCTAATTGGTAGAAACCTGCAAAGTTGGTGGGTTTACTGTATGCACGTGCATGCACACACACACACACACACACACACACACACACACACACACACACACACACACACACACACACACACACACACACACGCACACACACACTCAAATACGTAGATACACACACAAATATATACAGTGCCTATAGAAAGTCTACACCCCCTTACAAAATTTTCACCTTTTGTTGCCTTATAGCCTGGAATTAAATCAGACTTTTCCATCTTTATTTACACATCGTAACCCACAACTTCCAAGTGAAAAACAAATTCTACAAATTTCAGAAAATTAATTAAAAATACAAAACAAGAACATCTTGGTTGGATAATTGTCTACCTCCCTGAGTTGATACTTAGTGGATGCACATTTGACACCAAATATAGCTGTGAGTCTGTAGGGATCAGTCTCTTCTGACTTTGCACACCTTCTTTGGGTAATATTTGCCCATTCTTCTGTACAAAACCGTTCAAGCTCAGTCAAGTTGTGTGGAGAGTGTTGATGGACAGCAATCTTCAAATCATGCAACAGATTTTCGATTGGATTTTGGTCGGGGCTCTGTCTGGACCATTCAAGGTCATTTATCTTTTTTTCCTTAGTCACTCCAGTGTAGCTTTGGCTGTGTTCTTTGGGTCCTTGTAATGCTGAAAGGTGAACTTCCGTCCCAATTTCAGTTTTCTTGCAGAGGGTAGCAGGTTTTCCTTTAGGATTTTTTGTATTTTGTTCCATCCATTTTCCCTTATATCCTAACAAGTGCCCTCGTCCCTGCTGATGAGAAACATCCCAATAACATGATGCTGCCACCACAATGCTTCACAGTAGGAATGGTGTTTTTGGGGTGATGTACTGTGTTTGGCCTGTGCCAAATGTAACGTTTTGCATTTAGGCCAAAAAGTTCCGTCTTGGTTTCGGCAAACCCCAAAACTTTTTGCCACGTGATTTTGAAGGTGGATTGGTTACACCTGAACTGATTTACAATTGCTATTATAAGAGGGGTAGACACTTATCCAACCAAGATATTCTAGTTTTGTATTTTTAATCAATTTTCTGAAATGTGTCGAATTTGTTTTTCACTTGGAAGTTGTGGGTTACGATGTGTAAGTAAAGGTGGGAAAAGTTTGATTTAATGCAATTTAATTCCAGGCTGTAAGGCAACAATAGGTGAAAAATTTGAAATGGGGCGTTGACTTTCCATCGGCACTGCAAGTGAAGTGGATGCAATTGCCACAATGGAAGACAAGTGTTTTCTGGCCAACAATCATGACATCGCGATTCTTCTTCCATTCACGTAAGAGGAATCCCACCAGCTGATCTTTGAAGTTTTCATTATTCAGCCGTTGTATTCCACTCTGACTCGGAATCTGCTTCGGTCCGGTAATCACAAAAGGGCTATTACCTGCCCCATTGTCTCCGCTCGCTTTCCTTGATGGATGAAGACGTACTTATCAAAGAGCTCATGGATTTCCTTTCCAGCGCAGGCACATACCTTGGTCATTATTCTCCTGGAAGTTTGGGGTTACGATGTATAAGTAAAGTTGGAAAAAAACTTATTTAATGCAATTTAATTCCAGGCTATAAGGCAACAATCGGTAAAAATTTTGAAAGGGGGTGTAGACTTTCTATCGGCGCTGCAGATACACGAATATATACATATACACACACAACATGCACACACACACACACACACACACACACACACACACACACACACACACACACACACACACACACACATACACATATATATATATATATATATATATATATATATATATATATATATATGAAGATATATATATATATATATATACACACACATACACACACACATCTATATACTGGCACTTCCAGGTATTTACGTCATAGATACGTTTCTGGAAAACATCGTTCAAATCATTCTTTTAATTTGACCCTTAACACAATTTATTTTTCCTTCCTAACCCCATAGATTCCCCACGGAGAACCCATCCACGGCCGCTTTCACAGCGATCCGCCGGTTAAATGTTTTCATTGCACTCAATGAAACCAGCTGAGTGAATCTGGTTAATTTCGGCATATTCCTTGATCTTTTCTTCACTCAATATAATTCTCCAAACAGTGGACAAAGTTCAATTTAATCCTTTGGCAGTTTCACATTTTCTTGTATATATTTGGAGAAGGAGGGGACATAGCCTTGCTTGCTTAAAGTAAATTGGTATATATGTTTCATCATAAGAATCGTTAATATCTTTCAATTTTCAGATTGCACTGCAAATTTCAACACTTATTTAGTCCACGATATCCGATCCTCAAAGTCGAAATCATATTTCAATTAAACACTGCACTTTAATTGGCCTGTGAGATTCCATCGTGGAAAATTGCATCACGTAATGCATGAAATCGCTCCAACCTCCTAATTTGAAAAATATAGCACATTCAAAAGCGACGTATACAGCGATTAGGAGGTATGAAGATCAGGCATTCGATGATATGAGTGAGGAAAATGAAAAAAATTGTGAGGGCTTTATCATTAATAAACTGTTGCGGCCTGTTCCAAGTCAAGGCATTGTTGAGCAGGCCGAACAAAATGGCGGCTGAAGACCCTCGCGAGTTGTTAGAGGGCTGACCAAAATGGTGTGCTGCCATCTTCATAAGGCTTTCTTTTTTCTTTTTTTGTGGAGCATCCCCAAAATTATCTTCAAAGGGGGTGTTTAAATTTACCCAACACCTAGTTTTCATTCATGAATCACCTTGGAATTTTCTTAATATGCATGAAACGTTTGGCGCCACTTGGTTTCATGGTTTTGGAGTTACGGAGGAGATACACTGACTGACTGACATTCACACACGCTGGCATTTATTATGATAGATATACCTCGTCTGGAGATGTGCTGAAAAAGTATCAAAAAAATTCAGTATTAAAGGAATGTATTATGGAATAAGAACCTACTTCAAACACAGACAATGAAATTGAAACTTTTTCCAACCCAACTATATTGGGTACAACACAGAACCCAGCAAATATACAAGGGTTCCTTTTGAAAGATCCAAGTGTTTGCATTTATTACAGATGCTATAGCAACACAACGAACAATAAACAGTGATGTACACAAACTACAACTATAACAGCACTTAGTCGAGCGCATACCTCTGCCAGGCTGAACAGTTTACATTTTGTATCCCACCGATCGGCAGGATCTCCATCTGGACCTGAATCAAAATCTAATCAGCTTGTTCTTGTCACCAACCCACTCCTCCACCATGTTTTGTCATAATCTGTCCACAACTTTTTGAGACATCGTGTTATATATCGTTTTTGGTCCTATCGTTCTTGTTACACCCGTACTTTCTCTACACTGTTACACCCATAAGGTGAAGAATCAGTTGGAACATTAAAAAAAAATTATAGAACCCAGATGTTCAGCAAAATCAAATCAATTCGTCCTTGTCAGACACTCAGCCCGTCCTCCACGTTTCATCCGAATCTGTCCATAACCTTTTGAGATGCCCTGCTCACAAACAGAGCCAGACAGACAAACAAACAGGGGTGAAAACATAACCCTAAACATGCTGAGGGAGGAGCAAGTATTGTGTGATCGAGGTCTAATCGGAGATTATTGAACGTCAGTTTTCCCGAAGAGTTCAGCATTGTTTGACTCCAATGCGAGTTATACGTACAAGTATCATTGAATGTTTAATTCGCTAAATATATATTGTGCTGACATTATAATTAGTAATGTATATGTCAACACTCAGGTGGAGCTTAGCATTTATTTCTGAACTCAAAAGATTGATTAGATATAAAAGTACAGTGTTTAAAATAGATAATTTAATTGTTTTTGCTGTTTATATTCCTCATTGTTTTGCCTCAACTTGTATGCTCTACAAATGGCCAGCCATCTCAAACTCTGAATTGCTGGGAAACCAAGCGTTCAAATCTCGGTCGCGCTGTGCCCTCATGACACAGCACAGCCAGCCCATGTGTCCGACGAATCAAACTCGCTGGGTGAGAGGTTTCGGTTGTGATGTCTCCATTGTCCGGCGATGAAATCTAGCCCTCCTGCGACCACAGCGATGGGCAGGATTAACGTCCATCCACCACCTACGTTTCATCTGACCGCGCCAAATCCCGCATCACAGAGCACGCGCACGTTCCCATTAACATGGAGCCAAAATGAATCTGGGTGCACAATCACAACGGTCATTGCCTGTGGAAAGTGTGAGAGAGGGACCAACCAGAGCAGCTTTCCTTCTCGGTGTCTGGCAATACGAATGGCCACTCACGGGTGGAGAATCCCCCTCTGTTCAGTTGACCTGAAGTCGCGTGCCTTTGCATTCCTTTGATATCATACGTAGCATAATGTTTCCAACCTTTTCTTTATTTAGTGTGTTCAGGCCATCTTAATGCCAGCTTTGATGATCATCCTTCACTTCATGACCTCTTAAAATTTGATGTCTAACTGACGAGTCAAATCACTATCATCGCAGATTAGTGCAAAAAGAACAAAAAAAACAAATACTTTGTCCTCATTTTGATACAATGACTGGCGATAGTTCCTGAAACATACATTTAGATTTACAGTTCGTGTAAATACACCGATGCAAAATAAATTTGGAACTTGACATTCAAAACTAATGCTGTATTTGTTGGAAGGATTGTACGAAATGTAATCAATTTAGAAGCGTTGACCCATGGGAAGTAAACATCTACAGGGTGGCCTGAAAAATGACATTTTTACATCCGCCACCGAAGGTGAAGGAGGTTCTGTTTTCACCCCTTTCCATCAGTTTGTCTGTCTGTCTGTGTACAGGATATCTCAATAAGTTGTGCACGGATCTGGATGAAATTTTGTGGACAGGTTCGGTGTGTTTTTGTGTGACAGGGACAAACTGATTCGGTTTTGGTGAAGATCCGGATCCGGATCCGGATCTGGATAAGAGAATTATTTAATTTTTCAAGTGATTCTTCACCATTGAGAGATCTGGCCAAAAACGATATATAGCACAATATTTCAAAAATGTATTGGGCCCGATATGTTCTCGTGGATCAGGCATTACGTGGCGGAGGCATGCGCTCTACCGAGTGCTCTTCTAGTTGATTACTGCAACCGATAAGTATAAATGTGAGTGAAGCGACACTTGTAGTCATGTCGATAAATGTAAAATAAATTTTTACACAATCTTGTGATAAACAAAAAGTTCACAATCATTTCTTACCAACTTGCAAAGAAAATTAAAGAGTCATCATTATGTACACACCGCATACACGAAAAATTACATTATAAAGCTTTAACAGGCCTATTATTAAAGAGAAAAAAAGCACACACACACACACACACACACACACACACACACACACACACACACACATACACACACACACACACACACACACACACACACACACACACACACACACACACCTAATTGACAATTTTTCGGACTGCATGTATCATCAGCTCAACTCTGTTCTTCATAAAGGTTTCAATCTTTTCAACCAAGAACCTCTCCACAACCTCAGGCGGTGGGTCTAGATCCGGAGAATCAGGACCTCAGCTGTGCCCATACAGACTGTCAACCTGGCTGTCTAATGTTCACAGGGAACAAAGAACATCCCCCCCTCCATCCTTCCTCGGAGGGGGGGGGCATTATGGGCACCCATGAATGTTTCAGTCGACCAGAATATACTCTGCATAAGTCACACTGCATCACACGGGTCTGCGATTAAAGTTGTTCTGAAAAAAGGCATAAAGTTTCACTGGTGTACCAGCTACAAGCACACGAGATGGAACAGCTTAAAAATGGGAGAACCGACTTAGAACCAGTATGAAGGACAGCGTTCTCATTGATACCTTACCTGCAAATCACCAGCATGGCAGGTGAGAGTCTGGTGAGAATCGAAACCAGAATAGACATCCAAAAAGGCAAATACACTCTCGTTTTCAGCCTTGCTGCCAATTCAATTACGAACCGAAAGCGGGTCTGATTTAAAAAAAAAGGATATTCAATAATAATTATATATTTAACTCAATAACTCGATGACAACACTAAAATGAAGAGGACAGAGCTACCTACAGCTTTGCCTGGATAAACAACTGCCAGATAAAATAATTGAACATCAAAGAACAGGAACGCAGGGTTACGTGAATGCATCGTTCGTGGGTTACGCGTGCTTTTTCAAACATATAAAAGGAGAATATGGGAATAATAGCTAAGTTATCGGCTTTGTTTTTCAACCAGTTTGTCTCGTTTTAATTGTCTACTCCAGGCACACCTGGAGTATAAACAAGTTATAACCCGAGCCCTCGTCGCCAAAGCCAGAGAACAGTCAAATTAAACATCGGGAATAAAACAAACCAATCAATAAGGAATTCAAAAGAAGGCTTAAAAGCGAGAACCGCTTCTCAGCTGTCAAATTACATCCCGTCCCTACGGAGGCCAAACGATGACACAGAGACGGCGGGTAAAAGTAACGGCGAACGTAATGCGCACTGGCAGGTCCCATTGGCTGCAATTAAGCGCGGCGCGCGTCCTGGGAAAGCCGCGCTAATAAGGAGCCATCAGTTGCGAGGCGTTTAATATTAACGGCGTAATAAACCGTAACTCGTGGGCAGCTTTGCATGGCCATATTAAACTTCACTCGGAATAATTGTTGCAGTGCCTTTAAATGAGAACGGACGGTCGGTCGCAGCAAGGCGGCAGTTAAGAGCGTCGCGTATGGCGGTCCATGTCATTCTATTCCATTCCATACCATTCCATACCATTCCATGCCCGTCAATGTCGTGCCGATCCACATTGATTGTGTTCCCTTCAATAACAATCATGGGCGAACGGGTACTCAAGGTGATACGTTTGGAGCGTGCTGCTGGGATGTATGCCTCGAACATAAAAAAAAAAAAATATATATATATATATGCTTTTGATGGATTTCATATAGAACGAGAAAGCATCTCAAAATGCAAATACCATCCATGTCCGCTTTGTACTGAAAACTAAACCTGACGAAAACGAGAGTTAAATTGTACATTTTATGAATTATTGTGTTCTCCATATTCTCATAATAAAAGTTTGTTGAAGGTTTGATGACAAAAGCTCAATTCGTATAAATGTGTAGCCTGGTGTTGGCTCAGTGGTTCGGGTGGCGGCTTGGGATCCTAGGGTCCTGAGTTCAAGCCCCGTCGGCCGCTGAATTAATACACCAGGGGGTTGACTCAGCCCGTCATCCTTCCGAGTTCGGCGAAATGAGTACCAGTTCCAGTGTGTGTGTGTGTATTGGGAGAGGGGCACTGCATCAGTGACACAGTCGCGCTTCAAGAAATGATAGCTATCCCGGCAGCTAAGCTGCCATATGACCACCACCACCAGTATAAATGTTATGGCCTGGACAGGGACACTGAAGCTCAATGGTAAATAAATAAAGTAACATGGAAGGGATGAAGAAAAAATGGGGCGTCTCATGCTCGATGCGCTGTGGTGGTGTTCATAAGGGCTGTTTATAGTCACTTTGATTTTGTCCTTTCACATGTGACCTAATTGGTTCACGAGCGCCAGCCAGAGAAACCACTATATTCATTATGTCTGTCTGTGTGTCTGTCTGTCCAGAGCATAACTCTGTGAACTTTGATCCGATATTGATGAAACTTGGTTACGTGTTCGATATCAATGTCTAGTTGTGTATTCCTAGATGAGGGCATGCTAAGCTCATTGTGGGCGGAGCCACGCCCCAAAATAGCCATTTTTAGGGGGGTAGTCGGATTAAAAATCTATCTTCTCCTTGGGAATTTACTGAATGGAATGGGTTCTTCGGTATTTGAATAGCAAAATGAATTATCTAAAACTTGTCGTTGTCCGAATTTCCATTTTCGTTCCAAGGTCAAGGTCACAAGGTCAAAAACTTAGAAAATTTCGAATTTTGACATAAAAATCAGACGACCGCCCAAACTTTGAGAGCTTGGATGACAATATTTTTTATGCATAATCTTGAGGTCATTCCCAACCTAATGTCTTGAAACCATTTTGCTCTATCTCGAACACTTTGCCCGTTGCGCCCCCTTCAAGTTTGTTTTTACGCTGATTTCATCAAAGTATGGATAATCTGAGGAGTGTGAAATGCCATATAGCCTCTATGACGTTATATTGTTCCTGGAATGTTCCAGAGGAAGTTTTGCATCAAAGGTCATAATCTTTGACCTTTGACCTTTAAAGGTCACAAAGGTCAAATTTTCAAAGTTGTGGGAATCGAACCGGGTTTTCGACCTTCTTCGAGAACTAACTCCATTCAGCTATAGCATGTATCCTGTTTCCTTATTTCAATGTCCACAACATTGTTTTGTGACCTTTAAAGGTTATACAAAGGTCAAATTTTGAAAGTTGTTGAACGAAACCGGGTTTTCAACGTTTTGCAGCTAATAACCTGTCACTCGTACCACATCATGTTGATCATTTTTATAACTTGGTCAAAAATTATCACATTGTCTCATCCTTGACTTCTGAAACGATCTACATCGTCAAATACCGCTCATGAACCATTGTCGTCTTCAGACTTGTTTTTACTTATTTTCTCCATATTCTTATAATACAGGTTTGTTTAAATTTTGATGACAAAAGCACAAATGGTAAAAAGCTGTGGCCTGGACAGATGAACACACACACACACACACACACACACACACACACACACACACACACACACACACACACACACACACACACACACACACACACACACACACACACACACACACACAACTGCAAAGCCCTGTCTACCACTGCATTGGGGGTGGGGGGGGCAGGCTAGTAAGACCTAGAGAGTTCATCGAGCACCTTACCCCACAGTCTTGAGAAAAAAGGACATGAGAAAGGTCTTTCAACTCTTGATTAGCATTTTCGAGCACAATCGAAATTTCATACGACCCGCCATTTTGTCTGAATCTTGATATTCCCCAATACTGAGAAGCTGAGTAGAAAATTTCATTGGTCCAAATGGTGTAATATTTTTTCAAAGTTCTGCTCACCGAGAGGTTTGGAGAAGTGTACACTAGGACGAGGCGATTCATGTTCTCCAGTATTCAAGAATATGATTCAATAAAAATGAGATAATTTTAAAGGTTGTGAGGAGTTTGTTTTCAGAAGTTTACCGCCGTTGATGCACTGTCTTTAACATCAGCTTGTTAGCTCCGCCGCCGAAGGTGAAGGAGGTTATGTTTTCACCCCTTTCTGTCTGTCTGTCTGTTTGTTTGTCTGTTTGTGCACAGGATATCTCAAAGAGTGTTGAGGAACCTGATGAAATTTTGTGGACAGGTTTGGAGTGTGACAAGGACGAACTGATTAGATTTTGGTGAAGATCCAGATCCGGATCCGACGATGAGAATTTTTTTAAAGTGATTCTCCACCATTGAGAGATCAGGCCAAATCGGATATATAGCACAATATCTCAAAAGGTTGTGGATGGATTCGGATAAAACTTGGTGGACACGTTGGGTGTGTAACAAGGAAGAAATGCTTCAATTTTGGTGAAGATCCGAACCCGTATCTGGATACGAGAATTATTTAATTTCAAATTGATTCTTCACCATTGATAGGGCTAAACCGATACATAGCACGATATCTCAAAAATGTATTGCGCATGATATGTTCTCGTGGATCAGGCATTACAGGGCGGAGATATGCATTCTACTGAGCACCCTTATAGTTACCTCCGCCACCGAAGGTGAAGGAAGTTATGTTTTCACGCCTTTCTGTCTGTTTGTCTGTTTGTACACAGGATATCTCAAATCTAGATGGATCCGGATGAAATTTTGTGAAGAGGTTCGGTGTGTAACAGGGACAAACTGATTAGGTTTTGGTGAAGATCTGGATCCAAATCAGACTACTAGAATTTTTAAAGTGATTCTTCACCATCCACAGATCGGGCAAAACTGATATATAGCACGATATCTCAAAAAGTTTTTTTTTTACAGATTCGGATGAAACTTGGTAGACAGGTTGGGTATGTGACAAGGAAGAATTGATTCGATTTTGGTGAAGATCTGAATCCGGATGTGGATATGAGAGTTATTTCTTCTTTAAAGTGATTCTTCAGCACCATTGAGAGATCGGCCCAAAAACGATATGGAAATGTATAGCATGATATTTCAAAAATGTATTGGGCCCGATATGTTCTTATGGATCAGACATTACGTGGCGGAGGTATGCACTCCACCGAGTGCCCTTCCAGGTTAACATGTTACATTAGTTATTTGTGCCTGTTGTTTGTGTCCTTTATGACATCCCTAAAAACAGTAAGTTTCCTGTTTGGAATGATTTACATAAGTTTTGTTTGACTGCCAGATAAGCACACAGACAAAGCCAATCACCTTACTCCACTGTCCACACGTGCGCTCAGGACGCAATTCCATACAATTTGCCAAATTCAGAACCAAACTACTGCTAAACTGCAGGTTTATGTTCTGATTCATGCTCTGATTCATGTTCTACAGTGTTGAACGGTAATTGAACCCAATCAACATTTTTATGTGATAAACGTCTTAATTTATTTGTTTTTTTGATGGAATGGCAGCTGATGTTTGATGTTGGAAAGTCTCTTTTTGTAAGTCTGTAATCAAATGGAAAAGCATGGGAATTTAGGGGATTGTTTAGTTGAAAGGGTAAAATTGTTGTAAAATAATGTTTAAAAATAAGTACAAGTTTCTTTGATGTTATGACAAAGACTTATCAATCATCCCTTATTATGAGTACCTTGTATCTAAAGTATACATGTAAATTGTGGAATTGCAACCTGAATTTGGTTTGTGTAAGCATATGTAAGCCGAATGGCTAAGTGTCATGGAGCCAAATGAGATATCTAATTGTATGTTTTTAGCAAATGCATATTGGACTGTCATTCAACACTGAATTCAGTCCATGACTTGCATCATTATGAAGGACCGGCTGTACCATTCATGCAGTTCCCCTGCACATTCCAGCAGGAATTTGTTCAGGGCACTGGCGATAGCTCGCCTACTCTTCCACATAGTGGGATCTTCAACGTCCACCAACTGATGCTGGCAGACAGGACAGGCAAGCAGACGAGGGACAGCACACCCATTGATGCATATCACCGGAGATGTGCAGGTGGCAAGGTATGATGGAGAAAAATGGCATTCAAATGATCAAACAAGTTTTGCACGTTTATAATATTTGAAAGTAAAAGTGTGGTCGAATGTCACATATATTTACGTGTGTGTGTGTGTGTGTGTGTGTGTGTGTGTGTGTGTGTGTGTGTGTGTGTGTGTGTGTGTGTGTGTGTGTGTGTGTGTGTGTGTGTGTGTGTGTGTGAATCATCCTGATGAATCTGGCGAGAAGTTGCCCTGAGACTGGGTCTGCTCTCACTTTTTTGCTCAAATTAGCGAAGTTGATCGAGTTATTACTTTTGGTTTGAAACGCCTTCTTCTTCTTTAAAACGTGTAATCCCAACCGCCCCAATTTTATACAATATATACATGTTTGTATGTATATATATATATATATATATATATATATATATATATATATATATATATATATATATATATATATATATATATATATATATATATATATATATATATATATATATATATATATATATAGATATACATATGTATGTGTGTATACATTTGTATATATATATATATATATATATATATATATATATATATATATATATATATATATATATATAGAGAGAGAGAGAGAGAGAGAGAGAGAGAGAGAGAGAGAGAGAGAGAGAGAGAGAGAGAGAGAGAGAGAGAGAGAGAGAGAGAGAGAGAGAGAGAGAGAGAGAGAGAGAGAGAGAGAGAGAGAGAGAGAGAGAGAGAGAGAGAGAGAGAGAGATATATATATATATATATATATATATATATATATATATATATATATATATATATATATATATATATATATATATTATGGCTTGTTACAAGGCAAAAATATTGCATCTTGGACAAAATGAAATCTGACAAATTAGTCAACCACCAAATGGTTACATGCACTGTTTTTGAGGCTCATAGCAAAAGCTTCTCTATGTGCCCTCTAAACGGAGTCCTTAATCCCAGTGCAGTGATGGCAGGACGGAAATAAAGAAATAAAATAAAAGGAATGAAGGATCCAGCCGACACGATGCGAGGCAGAAAGGCCAAAGGGGAATTGAAGAGCAATGGGGAGGGGGTGATGCGTGAAAGTGACGAGAGAAAGACAGGGGGCACCAGGATGTCATTTCGTCAATATTAGGTGATCTTCTCAAAATGAAGCAGAGCGACTGGTCAAACATCCAGCAAACACGAGGAGTCGCTGGGGACTGTCATCGAAAGCTGTTTACAAGGAGTGAATGATGGGGAGGTTGGACCAAGTTGTGCGAGAAGCACTACAATGCCGTGAGCGATCCACTGCTCCTCTCGTATACCTCCAAACCCATTGTGCCCCCTCCCTCCACCACCGGCCTTTCACAAGAGGCTTAAGATTTACACCGCTTCAAAATGAATCCCCACACATGCCGTATTGATGCTTCGCGCTCGAACGATTTCAGCATGACATCACAAAAGTTTTGCGATGGAACTTTCCTGCTTGGTCTTATGATGATGGAGCTGTTCGAAAAGTACTCGGACACCATAAACCTTTTACAAACTTACATTTGCACTCTGTCCATGATCTCACAAATTAGATCATTGGATATTGTTCTCTTGCTGGGGTCTTGCAATATATATATATATATATATATATATATATATATA
>NC_140970.1:8406243-8531243 GCF_056783735.1 Eptatretus burgeri | reverse complement strand
TGCAGTGGCCTTTGCACCTCACTGGTCGGCTCCGAATCTGATTTGGACATGCTACGGTCCCCTCAACAGGGGTGAGAGTTGGGGGACCAGGGGGAGGGTTGGGAGAGAGATAGAGGAGTGGAGAGAGAGGGGGGAGAGGGGAGGGGTCAGAGAGAGAGAGGTGGGAGAGACGGGGTAGGGTTGGGAAAGAGGGAGGTTGAGGGATTCTGGCAGATGTGATGCCCAATTTATCATCCATCTGAGAGACGACAAGCACAGTGATGAATCACCCAGCCTGTGAATCACTGGGAGGATAGTTTAGAGCTGGGTTGGATTCCAATCCAGGCTACACAGAGTGAGCATGTTAACCTCCCTGATTTGCTGCCCTGATGTGGTGATTCCTTTCTTCAGAACTGAAAACATTTTTTTCTCAATGTGATCATACAATATATTTTGCTTTCCTACCTCCAGTGTAGACCCACGGTATCGCAATTGAATGTTGAAGAACACACCAAGTGGCTTTATCACGTAATGAACGAAAAGTTTGAAGAAATTTTTAAAAGCAAAACGTTTGATATTTATTTGTATTTATCTCTGCCGAAGTGATGGGTCATATAATGTCGTCAAAAACGGGAAACGTCGTGGAAAATAAAATTTCACATTTTCAGTGAGGCATCCACCGCATGTTGCACCGCAGAACAAAACATGGCCAACACAGGCGAGTAGCCCTGAACTTTGTTCAAGTCGATCTATTTTCAGCATTCAGTGACAGTGTGAATATTGAAGAGTGCTGATTTAAGCACTCCAATGAAACGGTTGATAAAAAAACGGTTCCCTTGGCGCACAATTGGCAATCACCAAACCGTCATATTAAACATAAACCTCCCGGAGATGCCCAAATTCTCAAATATGTTCGAATTGGACAAATGAACACTTTTCTATGAGTTGGAACTGCTTGTAAGTTCGATTCTGGAGCTTAAATTTTGTAATTCTTCTTAGCTTAAGAGATTCTTGAGGTGACCGCATGTGCGGAAATTAACTAAAGCAACGAATGCTGACGTCTCTGGGTGTTTATAAGCATTGTAATGTATGCAGCAATTCATAGCTATGATGAACAGGCATTCGATAGTAAAAGTGAGGAAAGTGAAAATAAAAACTTTATCGTTAAGAAATCGTTGCGGCCTGTTTGAAGTCAAGGCAAGGTTGAGCAGGCCAAAAAACATGGCGGCTTCAGACCCCAGCGAGGTTACCCAGGAAACGACTTAAGACCCCATAGAGCGAGGTGGCCGAGGATCTCCTGATGAAGGATGCAATTAAATAAGGCCGTTAATTGTCTTCGAAAGGGGTGTTTTCATTAACACAAACACCCAATTTTCACTCTGAACTTCCTTGGAGTATTCTTAGTATGCATGCAAAGTTTGAGACTGCGAGGATTTATAGTTTTGGAGTTTTGGAGGAGACACACACACACATATTGACTGTTGTGAAATTAGAATGTTAAGTTTAAAGTAAATTGGATGCAGGTGTCAAGTGTAAGAGTATACGGTATATTAAACTGAGTTCAGTGAATATGGTGTAGGTTGTGGATATGGTACAAGGGCGATGGACCGAATGACCTCTTCCTATGTCGAAGCCACCTTGGATTTTCTTTGAACTGTTCATGTAAATGAATACATCTTTATCTTTCAGCTGAGCTTTGTAATATCCAGGAAATCGAGGTTCTCATCCTTTGCTTGCAGACCCCCTTCCTTGGGATTCACGGCCCACGAGAATTTGCTACCATTACCGTCTCATCAATCCGGCCATGGTCCTGGCCTGACCTCTGTTAGCAAACCATGTGG
Organism: Eptatretus burgeri; assembly: GCF_056783735.1. Classification (NCBI taxonomy): domain Eukaryota; kingdom Metazoa; phylum Chordata; class Myxini; order Myxiniformes; family Myxinidae; genus Eptatretus; species Eptatretus burgeri. The sequence goes on along the minus strand of NC_140970.1, from coordinate 8,529,423 downwards.
TTCTCCTTGGTTGACACCTCCCTCTTCTCATGCCATCAATCTCTCCTGATTACTGCTATGGTCAGCCACCTGTACATCGGCAAGTATGGAATCATGTATGGAATCATGTACATGTATGGAATCCCATGTACATCGGCAAGTACATCTTCTACCTGTTCCTTAATTCTGGCATGTAGAGTATTACAATCACTGTGTCAGTGGATAGTTACAGGTTTACATTCAAAACACATGAACGATATGTAATGCCACCGAGGGAGTAAAGAAAGACAGCCATGGAGTTTCATGTGTGGCATTGATTCACTGCAGCGAAGCCCTGAGACAAAGCCATGGAATGAACCAGAGGTTGATTTATTTGAGGCATCGTCATCAATGCACCATACTCTTTATGCTGCCAGACAGTCTCTTGGCAAGAGTTGTGCCGGGTAGTTTTCCGTTGCCTTCCCAGCACCCAGTCAGGGCTGGAGTTTCGAATTTTTTTTTCAGGATTCCGGCTATAACTCGCTTACTCTTCGTGAAAGACAATGAGGGATCTTTGACATCCACCAACGACCAGTGCTGGCAGATGGGTCCTCCCTCTTACTATCCATCCAATGGATGGCACATAGAAGCTTGCATGCGAAGCACCAGGGCAGGGTCACAGTTTTATAGCTGGGTTGAAATTTGAACCGAGGATAGACAGCTCAGAGGCACGTGAGTCTAAATACCTCTTGAATATTCTGCCAGTCCCATTTAAGGGAAATCAGGTGGTTAAGATTGTTCGAAATTCATGAAAGTTTGAACCAGGAAGAGAGCCAAAAAACTTTAAACAAAAAACTTTAAGTTTGTTTCAAATCAATGCATGACAAAACTCCATTTTGACAATCACACAGTTTCACATTGAGTTGAGTGAAGGTCATGTTTAAGGTTGTACATATAAATCACATTCTGCACAATGACATTAGGAGGCATCATTGTACTTTTACATACACAGCAATACATAAGGAGCTTTGGTGAGGGAGGAGGCAATTCGGCCCATTATGCCTCTGTGTACCAACCACGGTATCATCACTCATCCACGCACAAGCCAACATACCCAAACCCTCTATCTCCAATGCATCCAGATGCTGTACCTACCTAATTGCCATTTAAACTTATGCACCCCATCCGCTGCCACTACATTTCATGGAAGACCATTTCATGCATTAACCACTCTCAGAATGAAGGAACCCTGCCTTAAAACCGCCCCAACTCTCATCTTCTTTTCCCTCAAGTCAACGCTGTCCACTCTGCTGAAAAACTCCACTTTACCTATCTTGTTCACACCTTTCACTATTTGAAACATCTCCATCAGATCCCTTCACAATCACCTCCTTTCCAATGAATCCTGTCTACTTGCATTGTAAGGACAGTCAGTCGTCGACAATGGACAAACCAAGACAATATATCGGTTTTGAACCTGGAATCCCATCATCGTGTGCTGTTGAACCTGGAATCCCATCGGCATGTGCTGTTGAACCTGGAATCCGGATCGGCATATGCTGTTGAACCTGAAATATCATCATCGTGTGCTGTTGAACCTGGAATCCCATCGGCATGTGCTGTTGAACCTGGAATCCGGATCGGCATGTGCTGTTGAACCTGAAATATCATCATCGTGTGCTGTTGAACCTGGAATCCCATCGGCATGTGCTGTTGAACCTGGAATCCGGATCGGCATGTGCTGTTGAACCTGGAATCCCATCGGCATGTGCTGTTGAACCTGGAATCCCATTGTTGTGTATGGTTGAACCTGGAATCCCATCATCGTGTGCTGATGAACTTGGAATCCCATCGGCATGTGCTGTTGAACCTGAAATATCATCATCGTCTGCTGTTGAACCTGGAATCCCATCGGCGTGTGCTGTTGAACCTGGAATCCCATCGGCATGTGCTGTTGAACCTGAAATATCATCATCGTGTGCTGTTGAACCTGGAATCCCATCGGCATGTGCTGTTGAACCTGGAATCCCATCATCTTCTGCTGATGAACCTGGAATCCCATCATCGTGTGCTGTTGAACCTGGAATCCCATTGTTGTGTACGGTTGAACCTGGAATCCCATAATCGTGTGCTGTTGAACCTGGAATCCCATCGTCTTGTACTGTTGAACCTGGAATCCCATCATCGTGTGCTGATGAACGTGGAATTCCATCGTCGTGTGCTGTTGAACCAGGAATCCCATAATCGTATGCTGTTGAACCTGGAATCCCAGCACTGTGTGCTGTTGAACCTGGAATCCTATCGGCATGTGCTGTTGAACCTGGAATCCGGATCGGCATGTGCTGTTGAATCTGAAATATCATCATCGTGTGCTGTTGAACCTGGAATGCCATCGGCATGTGCTGTTGAACCTGGAATCCCATCATCGTGTGCTATTGAACCTGGAATCCCATTGTTGTATACGGTTGAACCAGGAATCCCATCATCGTGTGCTGTTGAACCTGGAATCCCATCGTATTGTATTGTTGAACCTGGAATCCCATCATCGTGTGCTGATGAACCTGGAATTCCATCGTCGTGTGCTGTTGAACCAGGAATCCCATAATCGTGTGCTGTTGAACCAGGAATCCCATCACCGTTTGCTGTTGAACCTGGAATCCCATTGTTGTGTACTGTTGAACCTGGAATCCCATCATCGTGTGCTGTTGAACCTGGAATCCCATCGGCATGTGCTGTTGAACCTGGAATCCGGATCGGCATGTGCTGTTGAACCTGGAATCCCATCATCGTGTGCTGTTGAACCTGGAATCCCATCATCGTGTGCTGTTGAACTTGGAATCCCATCATTGTGTGCTGTTGAACCTAGAATCCCATCATTGTGTGCTGTTGAACCTGGAATCCCATCGGCATGTGCTGTTGAACCTGGAATCCCATCATCGTGTGCTGTTGAACCTGGAATCCCATCGGCATGTGCTGTTGAACCTGGAATCCGGATCGGCATATGCTGTTGAACCTGAAATATCATCATCGTGTGCTGTTGAACCTGGAATCCCATCGGCATGTGCTGTTGAACCTGGAATCCGGATCGGCATGTGCTGTTGAACCTGAAATATCATCATCGTGTGCTGTTGAACCTGGAATCCCATCGGCATGTGCTGTTGAACCTGGAATCCGGATCGGCATGTGCTGTTGAACCTGGAATCCCATCGGCATGTGCTGTTGAACCTGGAATCCCATTGTTGTGTATGGTTGAACCTGGAATCCCATCATCGTGTGCTGATGAACTTGGAATCCCATCGGCATGTGCTGTTGAACCTGAAATATCATCATCGTCTGCTGTTGAACCTGGAATCCCATCGGCGTGTGCTGTTGAACCTGGAATCCCATCGGCATGTGCTGTTGAACCTGAAATATCATCATCGTGTGCTGTTGAACCTGGAATCCCATCGGCATGTGCTGTTGAACCTGGAATCCCATCATCTTCTGCTGATGAACCTGGAATCCCATCATCGTGTGCTGTTGAACCTGGAATCCCATTGTTGTGTACGGTTGAACCTGGAATCCCATAATCGTGTGCTGTTGAACCTGGAATCCCATCGTCTTGTACTGTTGAACCTGGAATCCCATCATCGTGTGCTGATGAACGTGGAATTCCATCGTCGTGTGCTGTTGAACCAGGAATCCCATAATCGTATGCTGTTGAACCTGGAATCCCAGCACTGTGTGCTGTTGAACCTGGAATCCTATCGGCATGTGCTGTTGAACCTGGAATCCGGATCGGCATGTGCTGTTGAATCTGAAATATCATCATCGTGTGCTGTTGAACCTGGAATCCCATCGGCATGTGCTGTTGAACCTGGAATCCCATCATCGTGTGCTATTGAACCTGGAATCCCATTGTTGTGTACGGTTGAACCAGGAATCCCATCATCGTGTGCTGTTGAACCTGGAATCCCATCGTATTGTATTGTTGAACCTGGAATCCCATCATCGTGTGCTGATGAACCTGGAATTCCATCGTCGTGTGCTGTTGAACCAGGAATCCCATAATCGTGTGCTGTTGAACCAGGAATCCCATCACCGTGTGCTGTTGAACCTGGAATCCCATTGTTGTGTACTGTTGAACCTGGAATCCCATCATCGTGTGCTGTTGAACCTGGAATCCCATCGGCATGTGCTGTTGAACCTGGAATCCGGATCGGCATGTGCTGTTGAACCTGGAATCCCATCATCGTGTGCTGTTGAACCTGGAATCCCATCATCGTGTGCTGTTGAACTTGGAATCCCATCATTGTGTGCTGTTGAACCTAGAATCCCATCATTGTGTGCTGTTGAACCTGGAATCCCATCGGCATGTGCTGTTGAACCTGGAATCCCATTATCGTGTGCTGTTGAACCTGGAATTCCATTGTTGTGTATGGTTGAACCAGGAATTCCATCATCGTGTGCTGTTGAACCTGAAATCCCATCATCGTGTGCTGATGAACCTGGAATCCCATTGTCATGTGCTGTTGAACCTGGAATCCCACTGTTGTGTGCTGTTGAACCTGGAATTCCATCGTCATGTTCTGTTCAAACTGGAATCCCATTTTCATGTGCTGTTGAACCTGGAATTCCATCGTCGTGTGCTGTTGATCCTGGAATCCCATCATTGTGTGCTGTTGAACCTAGAATCCCATCATCGTCTGCTGTTGAACCTGGAATCCCATCGGCGTGTGCTGTTGAACCTGGAATCCCATCGGCATGTGCTGTTGAACCTGAAATATCATCATCGTGTGCTGTTGAACCTGGAATCCCATCGGCATGTGCTGTTGAACCTGGAATCCCATCATCTTCTGCTGATGAACCTGGAATCCCATCATCGTGTGCTGTTGATCCTGGAATCCCATCATCGTGTGCTGATGAACCTGGAATCCCATTGTCATGTGCTGTTGAACCTGGAATCCCACTGTTGTGTGCTGTTGAACCTGGAATTCCATCGTCATGTTCTGTTCAAACTGGAATCCCATTTTCATGTGCTGTTGAACCTGGAATTCCATCGTCGTGTGCTGTTGATCCTGGAATCCCATCGTCATTTCCTTTGGTATTGTGAGACAATATAACTTATATGCTGTATTGTGAGACAATCTGTTGATTGCATCCTCGATATGGCAGAAGTTTTATATCTGCACCATCTTTATACATGTCTGTCTGTGCCATTTTATACCACATTGATGTAGTTTATATTAACTAACGAAACATATCTGTATGTCATGCAAGAGACATAGACAAAATTTGAGGACATACCCAGATAACACACTGACGTTGGCCCAATGTAATTTTGTCCATTTGCCCAACTTTAGCCCTTGTTCCACAACTTTTATTCCATGTGGCTGCTGTTGGGCTAACGATGAACTGTACTTGGTAAATAGACATCACTTTTACCAATGTTGGACCAACGTTGGAAATACTCTTGCAATCATTCCAACCTTTCAAGCCTGGTGTTGGCTTAGCGGTTATGGCAGCTGGTTTGGGATGTTAGGGTCCTGAGTTTGAGCCCCGTTGGCTGCTGAATTACCACTAGGTAGGGTTGACTCAGCCTGTCATCCTTCTGAGGTCAGCAAAATGAGTACCAGTGTACTGGTATAGGGGTACAGCATCAGTGGCATAGTTGTGCCCCAACAAAATGATAGCTACCCAGCAGCCAAGCTGCCATAAGCAAGAAGAATTCCAACATTGGGCAAATGTCAGTGTACCAGTTGGGACTGGGAAGGGATGAGAGATATGTGTATTAAAGTGTAGTTCATGGTGTAGGTATTCTTTAGGTAAAAAAAGAAAGAATCACTAAATAGGGTGCCTTGCCCATTTGTCATCACTTTTAAAACCTTGCATTTTACACAACTTTTTGCAATGCTCTAATGATGAGGCCTTCATCTTTTGACACTCCAATGACACCTTTCATCCATTTGATGTATATGTTGAAGCTCCTTGGTTGTCAGCTATAATTTCTACAGCTGCGCATTACACCCTTGTTCCTTGAAGTCACAGGTAATTAAACCTCCCTCCTATTCTCCTCCCTACAGCTACTCCTGAGTAGGTGTGGGGAGGGGTGGGGTCATAACCCCTACTACTTTAGGAGACGCTTAAGTGCACATGCCAAGTTTGGTCGACGTCAGACAAAACTGGTGGTGAAATTAGAGAACAAGCACATCATCTTCGCTTCATACATGGTGTCCATGAAGTCTTTATTCAATTTTGACCTCATATCTTTTGGTGTTCACTTGGTAGAAACAAACTGAAAATGGTACATGAAAGCATAATTCATGACGTTTTTACTCAATACAGTTAAAATGAAAAGACTTCAACAGAACCGACATCTTTCTTAATACATCGTTCAATCAGATTTTCCAACTTGCTGAAAGCATTCTCCAGCTGCTGCTGAGTAATTTCACGAATTGCATTCGTGATTGTAGCCCTCAGTTCATCCAAAGAATGTGGTTTTGATGAGTAAACAACAGTTTTACAAAGCCTCATAAAGTGGAGGCAAATGGGGACAGGTCAGGCGAATGAGGGTGCCAAGCAATTGGTCCACGTCGACCGATGCACTTATCTGGGAAGACATCATTCAAAAGCCGGAACACATTCAATGCATAGTGGCAGGTGGCCTAATCTTGCTGGTACAAGGTGATATGTGAAATATTTACTCGTCATTGTTTGGCAACAAAAATTCTACAACTCTTTCAAAAAAGAAAGAAAGGACCAATGATGCTTGCTTGACTCCCTGAGAGAACACTAGACATTGATTTTTGGTGAGTCTCTTTAATGTTGCCAGATTTCATGAGGTTTTACTTCCACCCAAATGTGGTAATTATGATGATTGACTTTACCACTGATGTATAAATTGCCTCATCAAAAAATGTCAGCTCATCAAGAAACCCAGGGCAATTTTGGAAATTAACACCAGAAATAACAACAACATTAAAATTAACAAAAGTTGATGAATTATGATTTCACCATTTATAGTTTGTCTCTGTCATGTGTACATCAAAAGTTATACAAGTTCAAAGTTGCACAATGACTTTATGGACACCCTGTGTACTATAAGTTACAAAGACATTAGTAAGCAACAAACAACTCAACACAATGTTGGACATTGAAGTCTGAGATTTCAGAAAATTGAGCCTCGGGTTTAGAGAGGAACATTAAAAAGACGAACATTGAATCAGATTAATTGGATCGTGTCCGAGTCCACTTAAAGTTTTACATAACGAAAAAGCCAAGCAACATTTGATATGCGGTAATAACTTGCTTTTCGTGTTTACCATTTACATCTGTGTAGTAGAGTATATTAAAAGCACGGTGCATAAAGTGTAGGCCTACTTATGCGTCGACCGCTTTCGTTCATCGCTTTCGACTGCAATCATTTCAGACGCATTCGAGTCGGACGGGTTTGCATGCAATTCTTGTGTTTGTAGTTTGTAAAGCATGAATATTATTTATATTTTTAAGATTATTCTGACCTTTTCAGCTTTTAAGTGCATGTTATAAGTTAAACTCGGAAAGTTCCTCGAACGTGCACAACCTACTACAGTTGAGTTTAATCATAAGAACCCACAAACTGCTATTCCATATACAGGAGGATGGAAAGCTGTACTGGCAGCAGAGGGCCTCGCCGAGCATTTCAAACCGAAAAAGGCTAACCATTATTGCCCAAGCATGCAATTCAAAGAGAGTTATTTCCTCGCTGCATAAGGAACCTTCGTGTTCGGTAGCCAATCATTCCATTCCTTCCCCCCACCCTAAACTCGACTTCCATGAAAGCAGCGACATCAGAGAATGGAAATGAAAATGAAAATTAAAAACTCCTGCATCTCTCCGCGCTTTCGTTTCCTTCGACATTCTCGGTCGTCTCCTTTCCTCGTCGTTGGTGGTAAATGAAAAATAATAAACTGGTTGGAATTTTCCTATTGCAAAGGGCACTAAGAGGAAAAGGATAATATAAACATGATTTATTTCTGGAGGTGGGCTGTTTTATTTTTATTTATTTTATTTTATATTCTCCTTTTTTTTTGCGGTTTTTTTTTTCACGTCAATACACTCTTTTGCAGGAATCTTGGATTTTCTGATTCTGGCTTTCGAATGAAGCTGTTTTTCGTTTTCTTTATTGTGTGAACTGCTCGCTGATTGAAGGGTCATTCTAAGATAAATTAATCTCACAAGTTTGATAAAGGCACCACAAAAAAATAACACGTCAGGGGTGTATTGGAACAGAGATTGATACAAAGATCGTGTGTGTGTGTGTGTGTGTGTGTGTGTGTGTGTGTGTGTGTGTGTGTGTGTGTGTGTGTGTGTGTGTGTGTGTGTTTGCTGGAAGACATGTTATATTTAAGGTAAGATGTGCATGATTTAATGTATTGTCATACAATAGAATGTGTAATGAGAGTTGTAACTATGTGAAAACACATTGAATCCTCCAACGAGTAAAGTCTGATGAGTGATGTTGCATTGATGGGTTGACTGCATGGACGCAACTGAGGTTGTGGATCTACCGATGTGGATCCATGACCGAGGTTGTGGATCCGCTGTTGGGAGAGGGTCTGGACTGAAACGATCAAAACCTCGAGGAAGAACGGGGCCCAGGTGATGATCCGTGCAGTCGGAAAACCATTCATTTGCTTACAGGTAAAGTTCTTACTTTGGGTAAGGGAACTATGTTACTATGTTTTGAGGTTAACATCATTTAGAGCAATCCTTTAAATTATATTATATTTCAGGAATTGCCGATACTGTACCAGTGTGTGTGTGTGTGTGTGTGTGTGTGTGTGTGTGTGTGTGTGTGTGTGTGTGTGTGTGTGTGTGTGTGTGTGTGTGTGTGTGTGTAATGATTTCAGTTGGCAAATAGCTCTGAAGGACCATGAGCAAAAGGAAAAGAGTGCACACAGGGCTCTACCACTCACCCCTGTTCTCTGGCTGCTTATGGATAATTGTCAGGCCTCTGGCTAGTGTTAGGCACTGTCGGCCTGATGGAAATTGACACAGCCTGCCGTTAAGTGTTTCTAGTGGCCCTCCGAAACCTCTATTAGACACGTCTCTGCAAATATACCAAAAAGACCTTGGCAAACACTGACGTAAACATTTACAACTATCATTCCAAGCATTAGATATAGTAGGTAGGCTGATTTTATATGTGTGGTACCTTTACAATGTACAAGGAGCATTCAAAATTTTCTATGCACGAGATACAATACCGTAAGAGAGATCAGAAAAGTGTGTTGTTGGTTCTTATTGCCATTTGTGGGTTTCAGTAGGTGGAACGGAGTCCTCCCAGGTCTCAAAGTATTGACCTTCATGTGTGCTTGTCGTGTGTGTGTGTGTGTGTGTGTGTGTGTGTGTGTGTGTGTGTGTGTGTGTGTGTGTGTGTGTGTGTGTGTGTGTGTGTGTGTGTGTGTGTGTGTAATCAGGGTAACATTAATGTGTTAATTAATGTGTGTGCCATCCATTGGAAGGATGTTAAGCCAGAGGACATATCCCCTAGTACTGGGGGTATTGTTGCATGTTACATTGTCTTTCACGAAGAGTAGGTTGAGTTATCAGTGGCACCCTGAACAAATTTCAAATTCCCATCACCTTCAGTGAAATGTCAGGCATGACCAGCAGGTTCCAGAAAAAAAACAACTCCCCCGCCCGACCCCACAAGAAGGAGGGAATAATTTAACTCGTTAAATAACAAGAAGAAGCACATTATATATCTGGGATGACAAAGGAAAACCTCCCAGGATAACCCTTGCAAAGAAACTGCTTTGGCTGCATTGCCACTGTACCAGACTATTTACAGAGTGTTAGTGCTGCCAAAGCAGTTTGTTGGCACGGGTTATACTGATTGGTTTGCCATTGTCTTCCCAGCGTTATTCCATTGTCTATCTTTTTAAATGCTGAACGTCAAGCAAGGAAGCAGCATTCACCATTTTTTAAGTCTTTGGTATGACTTGGCTGGGGTTTGAACCACCGACCTTCCAAACTCAGAACAGACACTCCAACTATTGTGCCACCAATTCTGGTGTGTGTGTGTGTGTGTGTGTGTGTGTGTGTGTGTGTGTATAGACACATACATATAGATACATGTATATATCTTGGCTTGTATGAACTCCTAAACCGCTAGACAGAATGAGTTTAAATTTGGTGGTTTTACTTGTGGTGTGCCCAAGGAAGGTTCCAGGCATTAAGAAAAATTCATTCGTTGAGGAGGTATGACGATGGAAATTCTCAATATAAATGTGTATCGTGTAGTGCCGCTCCCTGTGGGAGAGTATTACAAGGTCCAGTTCATTTTAAAATACGCCAATTCTCTGTGTTATCATCATATAATGAAAATGATAGTCATGTCGGTGTGAGAAATGCGTTGAAACATACGATCCTCTCTTGTTTGTTGGTTTGATTGTCGGACGAAATGCATTGAAACTCAGTGGTTGTACTCATTGTGTGCATGGGAACATTTTACTAATCTGGAAAGGCCACCCCAACGTGTGTTTTCACTTTTACATGAAAGTGGTGAATTATCATAAGAAAACCAAAGACATCATAGATATGGGTCAATTAGCAGACGCTATAATGCATTCCTGCACCATTGAACAGAATAAATTTGTAAACTGGATGTTATCACAAAAAATAAATCTAACTCCTGGAAGTTGTACAACTCATTTTAAAATGAGTCAGAGTGCAGTCATAGTCATCCAATTCTCTGTGTCATAGTACAATTAAAACAATAATCATCATAGCAAAGCTTGTGAATCACAAGTTACACTGTATGTTTGTTTCAGAATTGGGAGTGTCTAATTTACTTATTTTGCTTTGATTTTCCTTTTTATGTCAAAATTGATAATCCCATCCACATCAACATAATGCCAAGAGCATATGTATATAATATCATATCATATCACAATACACTATAAAACACAAAATAAATCCCTCCCCCCTCCATGTCTTTGCCACTTCTATAGGGAGAGGGTGTTTCTAATGCTGCATATCTAATTTTTAGATGTGGAAAAATGTTTTATGTATTTTTTATAGACATTCTTAAATACTAATCCAGTCTCTAATTATTGGGGGGAAAAAAGAAAAAAAAAGACTAACATGTCTTGGACCACTGTGAATATCTCATTCGTATAAACTTTTGAACGCCCCACGTACCTCTTCTCTCCGTGTTACTTCATGCTCATTTTCATTCTCTTCCTGTTACATTTAATTCTGAATCTCACCTACATATAACAATTAAACAAAAACATTGCATTAGCTTTTGGATTTAAGCACAAAATGTTTGGTTTATTTAAAATTAAAATGCTGAAATATCTTTTCATCCAGACATTCAAAAGCTATTAGTGGGTAAGGCCTGTATGTATTTATTTGGTTCCTCAAGTTGTAAAGCCACGTAAGTTTGCTTGTTTTACTACATGACACACAGTATACATTAAAATTAATCCATTCATGTGAGCCAAGTATTTGTTCTATTTCCCATGAAATACGAGTCTTAACTCTTCACGACGTTTAGCCTCCATGATGATGCTAACAATGACTCCCTTCTGCTGGTGGATTCAAATGCGGATTTCATAGAATGTAATGTGGTTTTGAAACTTGTCCTTCAAACATCTGATCACAAGAACATGCAAACACTTCTCATAGGATCTCTGATAAATATATTGGGCTGTCATGGATGGTACCTTATGATTGCAGTGAATGTCGCTAACAAAAAAAAATCCCAAGAGAACCTTAAATGAGCCCCATGAGAAGTGAACCAAACTATCCCACATCTATGTACAAAGTGAATTATATGCACTCAATAGTCCGAGGGTGAAACCTAGAAATAATTCCGCATAAAGGACAATAAGTTGCATTCGATTCTGGAGTGTGTCCAGAAAATGCTAAAATTCCCAAAGAATCCACTTTGGGGAAATTCTTTTTTATTGTGGGGCGAAATTTTGACTTTAATGGTCATTTGGGGTTGTTTTCTTTCTACCGACTCAGGCTAATGAATGTAACATTAAAGATGGCCGACATAGACCAGAAAATATAGGTTCAAGATATTGGGCCTGAACGCAGCAAGGGTAGGGTTGAAAAATAAATCCCGAGAATAATGGCCTCCTGGGTGAATACATGCAGGTGTAGCAAAATATACATTTTCACAATTTGCACATTTTCATCTTGGGTCCATGGTTTTATTTTTTCCGACAATGGTCAGGGAAATGAAGGTGAAACCAGAAGGGAACATGTTGCTGAAGTGGTGTTTACTGGCATATTTGAACTATCTCTCCATGTTTTTTATTGATTTAATTGTAGAAATGAGTGATATTGACAGTTCCCAAACCACTGACGTTGGTAGACACACCTCGAGTGTTGTATGAGGCAAACATTGTAATTTGTTCAGAGCCGATCACGCATGACCCCGTGAATGTTGGGAAGAAAGGTTTATCGACTCTTATTCACCAAAACCAGTCCCGAGGTCACCGTGAACTATACGGGTATTTATCTCAGCAGGCTTCTGTTTCTGGTAAGGTATGAGTACATGGTTCATGTAGGAAGAACTACACTCATCCTTCTTATTCTTAGGCTACTGTGAAAGATGATGAGTCACCACCACACCCTAAAAACTACATTCCAGCTTGGTGTCATTCAATTGGACAGAAAACTACTTTCTGTGCAGCGAGGTAACGATGTCAGACCTCAAGCACCCAAATCAAAACCCGGTTTCAGAAGTCCTCACTATTACATTCATAATACAACAAAGTCCCATTGCCTCGTGAGAGGTGGTGATGATTGAGAACCTGAAGTTGAAAGGAGAATTCACAACTGCATAGACCTCGTTGGTGCAGAAGCCCAAAACCACCGCACCTGTTATTTTGAGTTCAGGCACAAAATGAACTCAGTTAACGCTGTCGGATGCCCTGAGCACAATGGAAAGCTTAGTTGGTTTGAGTTGCTCTGTAACTGGCTTGAGAATGAAAGTGAAACAGAGCTCTACAGCTTGTCTGTGCTTCACCCACATATGTCTGATATGGCTGGTAATGCAGAACTATACTCCATCAAATGAATGAAACAAAAGCTTGAGCAACATTACGCCGACTTCATCTTTTTCACGGATTGGCAGAAAAGGAACACGGGAACTTGTATGTTATTGAAATATGGCTGCTTACATCACAAAGGAAAGATGTCAGAGCAGAGACTCCGGTGACACTGATCAAAAATACAGACAGTATCAACACAGCCGCTGCGAGAATCCTACGAGAGGAGATCCGGGCAACATACTATACAAAGGATGAACAGCTGATTATGGAGGAAATTAGTGACTTGGAAAAGGGGCAAAAATTTCTGACATTAAGCTTCAGGCTTTTCATCAAAAAATTCACCCCCTATGATGTTAAACAAAACAGCAATGGTCATGCACTTGTAAATGTGGTGCGACCTAAATCGATGTTGTCTCCGATTTTGTTTGGTGTGAGCATTGATTTGGATCATGTCTTCAAATCACGATTTCTAATTAATGAACTGTTTCACCTGGGATTTTCTGTTTCATACAATGAAGTTGTTCTCTATAAGCAGCCAATCTTGCAAGATGACATGCCGTCTACACTTTTTCCACCTCCACTTCCAGTGATCACACAATGGGCGGCAGATAATGTCAGTCACAACGTGCCAGAACTGGATGTATCCAGGATGTTTCACTGAATGAGTATCAATGCCATGTCTTCTGCAGGTGACCTCCAACGTGATGAAAGAGTGTGACCGAGAGCCAGAGTAAAAGTTGATGAACTGGTAGCTGGTAAAGAAATTCAAATTGCTTGATACAATCACCCTTCTTCCCCTGCATTATCCCAAGTCAAGTTTGCACCGATATTCCTCATGCACCGATCTCACATCGCTGATCGAGGGCCATACTACACCAACGTACTGGAGCAATTTGAGCGACTGTTCGTCTCTTCGAACCAACCAAATCCAAGCTTGTCTGGTTTCATGTCGCCTGCGTTCCGATCGGAGAAACCAGTGGAGAAGGATGGTAATTTACTCAAGCCCATCATTGACCTAAGTCCTACTCATGATATGTGCATTTACTTAATGCCACTGTGCATTCAAAATCAAGCAGAACGTATGAACTTGCCATATGTGTGCATCATTTGAGCAGCCACTTTGGCTTAAGGCCATAGAAATTATCACCGCCAAAAGTATGACTAAAGTATTATTCTGACATGGATGATTTGATCTGTTGATGAGTGCTTTCGGCGGCATTGGTTAAATGTTGAAAGAATCTGGGATTGAAGAGGCACTTGGTCAAGTATATTGCTCCAATGCTGTATCTCACATGCTAACTGGCAAAGTAATTGCGAGAGCTCTCTGAGGACACATCCTGATGAAGGCAGCATTGATGATGAACCAAGTGTGTAACATGTTGCCCCGGGACGCGGTGCCCATGCTACATGGCGAAGGTCTACGGTTGATGATAGTGATCCCAGTGAGCAAAGAATGGATTCATTGGATGACACAAGTAAGCCTTGCAATGAAGCAAGAAAATAATTGAAAACGGCAACAAATAAGTATTTGTCTGGTGGTAGACTCGACACAGCTCAGTTGGAGAAGGTGAGAGAACTTTTCTGTGACGTCTTGGATCAGCGAATAACGGCTCATGAGTTCGTCAATTCCGGAGAGTTGGCTGTCTCCTGGAGATGAAACGGCTTAAGATCACTGCCTCCTTGAGATAAAAACGATATTGAAGGAGTGACCACTAAACACAAAGCTCTTGTTCCAATACTTGGACGATGTCACCATGATAAAAGACCTCATTATCTTGTCCATGATAAAGTCACCGTAATGAAGGACTGAAGATTGGGAAGAGCACCTTACAGCTGTTAGCAAACTGCTCAAATTGTTTGCCACGACCAGCCATTCCAACTTCGCCAAGCGTGCGAGGCTGTATCTTCAAGTTAACGTGACTTATCCATGGCTGATTGAGAAGTTCATGCATGGTTGTCATGTGAGGAGAACGACTCAGTTTTGGGGAGGCTTACAGACTGATCTTGTAATTGAGAAAGTGATGATGCGCTCCCCAAAAAGTCCTGATGGCCGAACAAGGGGACAGGGGGTGACTGAAAGCATCTGCCACCAGTGGATTTACAGTATGCACAAGTATGCTTCTGTCCTCAAGGCCATGTCCAGGCTCACTCAGTTACATCAAAGCACCAGTGAACAGCACGTTGAGCTGGGTCAGTCCCATTGAGAACACGATTCAAAAGACTGTCAGAAACTTATGGAATGGTTCAATGACCATAATTCATTTGACTTGGATGTTACCAGTCTTCGCTCACTGACAACTGGAATAAATGCAGGTTGTGATGATGCTATTAACTGTGATAGAGTGGAGGAAGTGAGCTTGGAGTTTCAACAGAAAATGGATGACTGCTACTTCACTGATGCCTCGGCAAAGTTCAAAGATCAGATCCGCACCCTGCAAGATCTACAGCCAGGAATTAGAGTCGAGAAGAAGACTGTTCACATCGATCTGCAGTGTTGTTCATGCGATGTACCGCTATTGATCAACAGGAGGACAAGTACATTGCCTCTTACTTAAAATATGAGATGATGGCGATACTTACTGCTTTGTTCAAGGACGGGTTGATGAGAAAGTCAAAGAGGGCAGAATTGGCATGTGAACTGCAAGGTGAACTGGTAAATTTGAATACCGACCCGTTGCATTCGCAAAATGTGTTGTACATCGTGGATGGAGTCTGGCTACTGTATCATATTCACTGGAAGAAGAACTCCCGCTACCAGGTTGCATTCAAACAGTGCTGTTCATATGTAAAGACCAAATACAGACTGTGCTGCATTGTATTTGATGTGTACGGCCAGCCCTCCGTAAAATATCACGAACACAAACGCTGAACTGTTAAAATGTCTGGTGAAGTCACAATCAGCAGCACTGGAATGATACATAATGACCAGGATGTATTTTTCTCCAATGAAAGGAACAAGTCAACCTTCATCTCTCAATTAGGCGCATTCCTACAAAATCAAGGTCACTGTGTTAGCATCAGTGATGGAGATGCCGATGTGCGTATTGTGTCAATGGCCATTGACTATATCCTGTGTTGGAATGGTGACCTGTCCAGGATTGTGCCCAATAGCCAAGGAGACTGCTTGCTTAAGCAGCACCAATGCTCTGCACAGAGTATGGTCCCAACAGATGGATAGATGGCCTTTGACTATGCTCGAAATGGTCATTATGTCGTCGTTGCAGTGGATGATAGACATGTTTGTCTTGCTTCTGAACCACTGGCAAGAAGACATGGCTGATATTTACTTGAGGAAGGTAAAACAGTCTCAAAGAAGAGGAGAGACTTCTGTCTACAATATCAGATAGGCAGTGGAGAAGATGGGCAGCAACTTTGACTGAATATCTTCTTCATTCATGCTTTGAGTGGCTGTGACACTACATTGGGAATTGGGGATGGCAAGGCGCAACTGTATGGAACCTCAGAAACTGCCACCAACTAAGCAGGCTGGGTAATCTACATCCTTCAAATAGTTTGAATGCAAAACCTGAACAATAAGTCATTGAACGAATGGTTGGAAGCTTGAAGATGGATGTATGGTTCCAGTCATGATTGATCCAGAGGCCACACCAGATGATGTTCTCAAGTTCATCCGTTGAAAGTGCAAAGTGCCGGGAAATAATCCTTGCGGTACTAATCTTTGCTCGTGTTGCAATGATGGGCGGAAGTATGTTATGGTGTGCATCAGGTGCCATAGAACGTCATTCAACAACTGTGAGGATGTGACCTTGGAAGAGGAGGATGACAATCTGATTGAATTATGATACTCAAAATTAATTTTCGAAAGTGAGTGGTGTCTCAAATGGTTTTGGGATCGTTTTTTTCACAACCGTATAAAGAGTCACCAACATCCCTTCTCCCTTCATTCAAAGAATGCCTCACAAGTTAACTGTTAATCAACATAGTTGGGGACGCAGCCATGTGAACTTCTGCAATGTTTCCTTCACGTTTACCGAATATGGGGTAATATACTGGAATCTTACTTTGTCTCCTCTATATTTTATTGGCGCCAAGAACGACCCACAAGGTCAAGCATCCAATACTATGTGAAATATTTTGATAGGGTTGATGGTTTTGAAAATTTCTTCTGTTATTCTGGATGCTTTCTTCAGCTGAATGCATCACTCTGACATGTTTCCTCAAGCGAACTTCACTCCGAGCTCGAACGTCAAATTTCCCATATTTTTGGTGGCCATCTTAAATTTCATCGACCTAATCTGCATTGAATGCAAAACAGACATCATCATCTACCTTAAGGCCCGGTCACACCTTGACGTTTTAGCCAGCGTTGGCAACGTATTAAAATGTATGTAAAACGCTGGCTTACGTCGAACTTTTGATGGTTTTTTTTTTTAAAGATTCGGACGTATTCATAGCGACTTGGTCTTATGTACAACGCAGTAGTAACGGACACAGAACGTTTCGTTGTGTGATAGATAACTTATACCAACGAATGCTGAACCTGTTGTCGGCCTACACAACCGATGCCCAACGATAGTCTAACTTAGGCATAGCGCGTTGCACGCATCGCCGACGATGTCGTGACGTCGCCTATTAAAAGGCTGACGCACAACGATTCGAATCATAACTGCCGTAGAAATGGAAGTGACAACATCGCAGTCACACCTTGGCGATCTTGCCAGCGTATGCTGACCTAAGAAAAATGTGTCTAAAACGTTGGGGCACGTCAAATACGGTATGAGTAAGTTTGGTATTCGTGAGTAGAACGCTAAAGTACGCTATCATATGTCATAGTAAGTAGAGTACGTCAATAAATTTTAAACATGTTCAAAATTTTACGATGTACTTGGCGTATGACACACGTTCCGCATGCGATGGGGATAAGTTTTACACACGATATGCGGACGCTTACACACGTCCACAAAGGCTACTTATAAGCTACTCATAAGTCGAAACACGTCGCGGTAATGTCTTTTTTACGCGAAACTTATTTCTAACTTATGTTTGACGTGCTTTGAACCAATTCTTTACGTAGTCCCAACACACATCGACGTATGTAGACGTATTCCAATGACGTCTTCCGGTCGACAAAAAAAATAAATGAACGTGTTTCTAACTTACAACTGCCATATAAAGACGTGTTCCCAGCGATTTTGGGAATTGGTATATAAAAATGGTGTTCATAAAAGGGGAACCCAACAGTGTTTTCGAGTTCTTTTTGAGTCGATGTCCATGTCAGCAGTAACAGTATGAGTATCAGTATCAGTATTAGTATTAGTAGTAGTTTGTTCATGTTGGCAGTAGTAGGTGAGTGTGAGGGGGAGGGTGTGGGTTATGATGGATCCTCCTTGCGTCCGCGTGTCCACGGGTAGGAGACATCTTTGCACCATTGTTCGAAGTTCTTCGCGGCTAATTTTTTATGGGGCTTTTTCAACAATGAGCTATGGCTTGTTTTTACGATTTAGGTCTATTCATAACGGGTTGGACAAATGCACAATGAACTAATAATGTGCATAGAGCACTTCGATAACTTATAGATACGGTATATTAACGAATAATTATCGTGTAGCCGGCGTTCACAAACTATGCCCAATGATAGCCTAACCTATCCATATCATGCGGCAGTTTTGCCGGTGACGTAGGGTTTGCTATTCATAGGCTGCCACTCAACGATTTAAATGGCTGCATCTCCACTATTGAAAGTAGACGCTTGCGCTCAACAATTGGATTTTTTTTACACTCAACGACTTTTAAACGGTACCACTCAGCTATTTTCATTGTTTACAATGAACGATTTAAATTTCTGTCACTCGCCTTCGTTTTTTTCAAGATGGCGCTCGGAAATTTTAATCGTTTCTATTGAACGTGTTAAAACGCTCAAACTCGACTATTTTAAATAGACGCTGCCGATGGACAATTGGAATCATTGCCAAGCTGGACATCGAAGTGTGAACATCCTCGTCATGCCGAAGAAAAGTTTGAAGAATGCTGCAAATAAGTGTCCTGGCCGTGGCCATGGATGCTGAAGCAAGGACGATCCATTATACCGACGTCTTTCAGCCTATGAGTAACTTAAAAATAACGTCTGTCGACGTGTGGCAACGATCGCGTAACGTGCCAACAAGACGTTAATCATAGGTTAGAAATAAGTTTCGGGTATGCTAAATATTACCTCGGCATGTCTCAACTTATGATTAACTTACAAGTAGCATGTGTTGACGTCTGTCAATGATCGCAGACCGTGCATACAACTTGTGGCCAGCGTAGCGGAACGTGTGAGTCATACGCCGGCATACGTCGTGTAATTTCAAGAATGCAAAAATTTGAGGACAACCGAAAAGTACAACGTTTAAAGCCAACGTACAACGACGTATGGCAGTGTTTTTCAGCGTGCTCTCAATGTTATCAAAACTTACCCTTAACGTATTCAACGTGTGCCAACGTTTTAGAAAAAATTTTCAAAAATCAGCATACGTTGGCTAAAACGTCAAGGTGTGACTGGGCCTTTAGACATGTACTCAGGCTGACATTGACCAAGTTTCATCATCTCATTCCACATGTGAGGCTATAAATCAATGTTTTACTTCCCATACCAATTATTATTTAAGTGCCCCAAATGACCATGAAACCCCTCAATAAAAAAATTCCTCAAAGCAGATTCCTTGGGATTTTTAGTATGTTGTTCTGGACATATTGTAGCATCAAATGCAACTTGGTTTGCTTTGTGTAGAATTACTTCTCGGTGTGACACAGTTTGGTGGTTCTCCGCCTGGACTGCAAGTAATTTTTCAACCTCAATATATACCTTTAATGGTATTGGCAGTTCTGAGCAAAATGCAATTTAAGCTGAGTGATATTTGTTCAATGGGAGTTGAGTGTTATTATAAATTGGAACCTGAAATTTGGACCCTTCTCTCTGGCAAGTTATTTATTGCTTCCTTACTTCTCAGTTAAATTCTATATAATTCTAAAGACCCGATATTTTATTTCGCATAAAGTAAAACTTGTATCGATCACTTTCAAAAGTACTTCGTCTACCCCACCCTCCTCCATTAACGTTAAGAACTAGTTCGACTCGTCACTAAGTGATGTAAACTCTGAACATTCTTTAGTTAAGAGTTACAGCTTGTGACTAACCTTTTATATGGCTAATATATTATCACCATAAAATGGATGGCAAAAGGCACACAATTTGCCAAATCAGAAACACTTCAATTTCCTGCAAGTTTCCATTTCCACCATGCATTCTGCATTTAATAATGGAAAGAGTCAGGCTCACTTTCTGCATCTCACCCATTTTGTAAATATTCACATATTCTGAAAGTGTTATCATGAGATCATCAATATTCGCCTGACACAAATCAAATCTAATAATGTATTTTCCCTTGACCAAGGAAGGGCACAGCTTCAAGTATATTGGTTCCTGGATTAATACAACTGCTCAGAATATCAAACAAAGGCAGGCTGCTGCATGGAGAGCTTGCAACAATGCTTCAAGAATATGGAAGTTGACACTTTCCATGCATATCAAATAATGACTGTTCATGGCAACAGTTGAGTTCATCTTGCTTTATGGAAGTGAAGCATGGACATTCATGGCCTCATGGACCCTCATGGAAGTGAAGCATGGAAGCATGGATCCACTAGAAGGGACTTGATGTACTGTATGCTATACTCGACATCTTCGTTCAGCTTTCAATGTCCATTGGTCTGAACGTAGGACAAATAAAGAGCGAAATAATTCTCTTCCAAGGTTGTTGGTTAAAATTAGAAGATGTCGCGGGTTTGCTTGTCACTGCTCACACACACACACACACACACACACACACACACACACACACACACACACACACACACACACACACACACACACACACACACACACACACGCATTTAAAGGCCATTTTCCTCGCTAAAGCAGGGGTTAGCCTTGCGGGCCCCATGACAATCTTTTCCACTTTACCCTGTTTTCTGCATCTCCCCTTCTTAATCCCCTTACCCACATTTCCTCTTCCACCACATTTAGCCAAATTTTTCTCAGTCTTCCCCGTCCTCTACTTCCGACTACACTCATTCCCAACACTCCTCTCACCCAGTCACTTTCATCCTTCCTCAACACATGACCCAACCATCTCAACCTGTTTCTCTTCACAACCTCCATCACAGACTCTATTCCCATCATCTTCCGCAAGTCATAATTTGTCTTCCTCTCTCTCAATGATACTCCACACATCCACCGAACCATTCACATTTCCACCCTTTCCAGCCTTTGTTGCTGCTCCATGTTCAGTACCCATGTCTCACTCCCATAAATCATCGTACTCCTCACACATGCAGCATACACCTTTCCCTTCAGCTTCAACGACACTCCCCTCTTCGTCAGCACGCCACTCAGTTCCCGAAACTTCTTCCATGCACATCTCACTCTCGCAACCGTCGAAGAGTCTGATCCACCTTCTCCATTCAGCATGTCTCCGAAATAGCAAAATGTTTTCACCCCTTCCAGCTTCACACCATTTCCAAGATCCAACTCAACAATTCCTTCATCTGCTGCTCCCTCGATGCACACCTCACACTTGAATGTAGCTGCCACACTGGTTAATGACCCTCTCACCCCACTACATTTTCGATGAACCCATTCAGCACACATTGTACACTGAATGGAGTTCACTCCGACACCCTTCCTGCACACAGCACACGGCCACTTCCCAGTCCTTTCCACCTCACCACATGCTTTACCACTTGCCATCACCTTCGTCTTTCCGATATTCACATTCAAACCTTTTGCCTCCATACATTCCTTCCACTTGTTCATCTTCTCCTTCGGTCCATCCATACTCTCTGCAATCAACACCAGATCATCTGCATACAGCAGCTCCCACGGTAAACCCTCCTTTACCCTCCGAGCCAGCACCTCCATCACAACTACAAATAGAAGTGGACTTAGTACCGACCCCTGGTGCACTCCTACCCTCACCTCAAACTCACCACTGTTCCCATCCTTCGTCCTTACAACTGTGCGTGCTCTCTCGTACATGGCCATCACTACTCTGATCAACCATTCCTCCACTCCTAACTTACTCAATGCCCATGTCATAACTTTGCGTGGAACCCCATCAAATGCTTTCTCCAGATCAACAAACCCAAAAAACAACTTCTTCCTCTTCTCCATGTACTTCTCCTGCAACTGCCTTACAATAAAAATTGCATCTGTCATTCCTCTTCCTGGCATAAATCCAAACTGCATTTCGTCAATCTTTACCTTCTTCCTTATCCTCTTCTCCAACACCCTTTCCAATACCTTCATTCCATGCTCCAATAACTTTATTGCTCTATAGGAGCCACAGTCCAGAGGGTCACCTTTCCCCTTGTACAGAGGGACGAGGGTCCTCAGTTCCCAATCCACTGGAATGTGGCCTTCTTTCACCACCAGATTACAGATCTTTGTCATTCTCTTCACACCCCAACTTCCCGCTGCCTTCAACATATCTCCCACAACTCCCGTCGGCCCTCCTGCTCTTCTACTCTTCATTGCTCTTATAGCTTCCTCAACTTCCTTCTCAGTTATCTTCTCTGCTGGTCCTAAAACTGGGTTACTCTCGATGTTGCTATCCCATTCATTTTCTACATTCAACAGCCTTTCCATATATCTCTTCCATCTTCCTTTAATTCCATCTGAGTCCGCAACGATTTGTCCCACTTCATCCTTCAAGCAACTCACCCCCGTCACATCAAACCTCTCTCTCGCTATCTGATTTGCAATCCTGAATACCGCTCTCTTACCCTCCTCCAAATCCAAGCGTTCTCCGCACATTTTCCTATGGGCCTCCTGCGCTTTTGCAACCTCTTTCTTTGCAGCCTTCTTGGCTTCCTTATAGCTTTCATGTGCTGCCTCTTCTTCCACCGTATCCTTTGCCTTTTGCCATTCCTTGAACTTCTTCCTCTTCTCTTCAATCGTCTTTCCAACTTCATCATCCCACCACCATGTTTCCGAGTGCCTCGGTGGTCCTTTTGTCCATCCACATACCTCACCAACGGCTCCCAATAGACTATCTTTCATTGACATTCAACCACTTTCAAGCTCAACCACATCATCTTCAACCATGCTCAGCCTCTCTCTTAATGCTTCCTTCACTGTCACCTCTTTCAACCTCCACACCTTCATCCTCGGTTGGTACTTCACCCGCCGAATTCTCCGCGCACCTTTCACCCTTATATCGCAGACAACCAGGTGGTGCTGCGAAACAGTCTCCTCCCCTGGGATCACCTTTGTGTCCCGGAGGTTTCCCCTATCTCGCTGACGCACCATCAGGTAGTCAATGGTTGTCGTCAACCCACCTGACATGTATGTAATAAGCTTATTATCCGCTTTCTGGAATTGAGTATTACAGATCAACAAATCAGCTCCATCAGCAAACTCCAAGATTCTTTCACCTTCTCCATTTCTCACACCATATCCATAACCCCCATGGACTCCCTCAAAACCGTCTGGACTCCTTCCCACATGTCCATTCAAGTCTTCTCCAACCACAACAACTTCGTCATCTTTCACATTTTCCATCAACTTCTCCATCGCACACCAGAACATGTTCTTCTCTTCATCGCTTCGACGGACCTGCGGGGCATATCCCGAGATGACATTCACCAAGAGATTTCCGATCACGATTCTCACCTCATCAACCTTTCACTCACTCTCGTCACACTCACTACACTGTCTACAAACTCCTCAGAAAACATTACACCAACACCATGCACGCCTTCCGGGTACCCTTGCCACATAAACTTGTACTTCTGCCCCTGCCTTCCCTTCACCATTCTCACACCACTTCCCTTCCACCGTGTCTCCTGCACACAACATATGTCCACTCTTCTTCTGACCAATGTTTCAAACACTTCGCCAGATCTCCCTGTCATTGTCCCTACATTCCATGTACCAAACCTCAGAAACTGATCTCCACGTGCGGCATCAGACGATTGGTCATCATAAATGGAAAAATTTCCTCCCTAGCTTCGATCGGGTTCCCCACCTTGAGTTTTAACGAGAGGGGGTGAGGACCCCCACGGGGTACTTTGGGCTGTACCCTGCCCATCAGTTGTACTCATCATGGTTTCCTTTTGAGGCGATGTTTTTATGGCCGGATGCCCTTCCTGACGCCAACCCTTTTAGTCGCCTTTTATGACACGCAGGGATACAGTGTACCTATTCTGACCGGGGTACACACCGGAGCTTGTCACTGCTCCCGCTGCAAAAATGAACCTGTTTCCAATCTCATACTTTGGACACCTAAACATAAAAGGCCGAAGCGGGGCAGACCAGCTCTCAACTACATCAACATGTTGAAGAAGGATATTGGCATGGAGACAGAGGAACTGCAAACAGCAATACTTGATCGAAAGGACTGGAAGGTGAGGATCAATGTCATCTGAGTTTGGCCGAAGAACAGAAGAGGAAGGGTGCAGCCATTAATTTTTTTCTTCGTTTCAGGATTGATCCTCTACTCAAATTTCCTTCACTCTTCCCATTTCTACTCCCTACTCTCCTTTTGAACAAAAGTGGCAATTTACCCCCAAAGGACAGATAGCTATATTCGTATCTTTCTTTTTTGTGCCTGTGCAACTCTATTGCCTAATGAGCCATCATTAAAAGCATTTACACTTTGATGTAAGATTGAGAGTACATGGTCACTCCTTTCAGACAAGATATGTTTCGTTTTTATTTTTGCATGTAGGACTGCTTTGTCCTGCCAAGAATCAAAAATCTCAAAAAAAAAACTCCCTGAAATAAACAGAAATGCGAATTTACCGAGTTTTTTTTTTAAGTTAACAAATGCATGTACTAATTTGCATTTGGTATGTTGGATGGATCGTGTTTCATAATTATCATTACTCTACCATATTCATTACAGAGAATGCTACCGAAGAACTCTCTTGGCGAGGGTTATGCAGAGTGGTTTCCCTTCACCATCCCAGAAATCACTCGGGGCAGGAATTTGGAATTTTTTCAGGCTACTGGCGAAGACTCACCTACTTCTCAGGAAAGACAATGTGGAATCTTTAACGTCCACCAACGACCAGTGCTTCCAGACGTGTCCTCCGGCTTAACGACATTCCAATGGATGGCACACACATTGGTGGCTCGCCCTGCAAGTGAAAGACTAGACTGACAGTTTAAAGCTGGACTGAGATTCAAACCCAGGATAGACAACTCAAAAGCAAATGCACATACCTCGAAACTATCCTGCAAGCCTGGCTCAGGTTTATGAGACTAACTATTGAAGGGATTAGGCAAAAAAATGTTTACAATGGAGTTTAGGATCATAGAAAACATCGTATGATATACTATATTGCATAAAATATATTACAAGACACCAATGTATACTTATCAATGAAAACAAGTGAAATCCTTCAATACAGCGTGTGTGGTGAAGCAAATGAGTACACTAATGTTAAAATATGCAATTTATGCTTTTTCAGTTGAAAAACAATTAAAAAGTGTACTTAATATTTGAAATGTAAAAATCTTGTTATTATTGTGATAAGCACCTTTATATATAACAGAAGGAATGAAATTGTTCGATACAGTGTGGCAGGAGGCCACAAAAGAATGATGGCATAAGAAGAACTTAGCTTTCAGCGTTCGGCGATTGGCGCGAAATGCGATGGTGGGCGGAAATGACGTCTTTCGGTGCGAAATGCGATGGTGGGCGGAAATGCGATTCATCAGCCCACGTGTCCTCAAAGCCTGCTCTTCTGCTCTTGCTCACCCTCTCTCTGTTCTATTCACCCTCTCATTTTCCCAAGGTCATCTGCCATCTGCTTGGAAATCTGCTAACATCACTGCCCTGCATAAAAAAGGTGCAAAAACAGATCCCTGTAACTATAGACCAATCAGCCTTCTCCCAATCATCAGCAAGGTTATGGAATCCATCATCGCTTCAGACATGAAATCCTTCCTCTTCTCCAATGGCTTGATTTCCAATCATCAATTTGGTTTCAGACCAGGTCACTCTACCCTAGATATGCTGCTACTGCTCTCCCATCAATGGATGGAGGTCCTCAATGCCAGACAGGAAATCCGAGCCATATCCCTGGACATATCACGTGCTTTTGACACAGTCTGGCACCCTGCCCTACTCACCAAACTCTCTTCCCATGGTATTCAAGGCCATCTCCACTCATGGCTCGCAGACTTCCTCTCCTGTCGCAGTCAACGTGTGGCCCTAAATGGAGTTCTTTCATCCCCTCTTCCTGTGCAGGCTGGAGTTCCTCAAGGTAGCGTTCTGGGCCCTGTTCTTTTTCTGGTTTTCATCAATGATCTCTCGGACTCTCTGGAAAATCCTCTATTTCTCTTTGCCGATGACTCCACCCTCTGCCGTACCATCTGTCATCCCTCAGACCGGCAAGCAGCAGCTTCTTCGCTCACTGCAGATCTGGATAAAATCACAAACTGGTCCAACACGTGGAACATGTCTTTCAATCCAGACAAATCTCACACTCTCACTATGTCTCTTCGAAAGGACCGTTTACAAAACCCCCCCATCCACTTTCTCAACAATCCTCTGGAAGAAGTCTTTTCTTTCAAGCTTCTGGGTCTCACTATCTGCCATGACCTTTCCTGGGAAAGTCACATTTCCAACCTTGCCTCAAAAGCCAGTCGCCGACTGGGAATCCTCCGTCGTGCAAAGTCCTTCCTCGGCCCTCTTGAGCTCCTGACCACTTACAAAGCTTTTGTCCGTAGCCTGATGGAGTACTGCTCTCCCCTCTGGGCTGGTGCTTTCTTTCTGGTCCCACCTTTCTCGACTTCACGCTGTCGAAACCAGGGCTTTTAAGATCATTGGCATCTCCCGCAATGAAGCTGAGTCTTTGGGCCTCTCACTCAATCACCGCAGGTTGGTCGGTGGTCTTTCTGTCTTCTACCGACTCCTCTCCAGCCTTGCCCCCCCTGCTCTCTCTGCGATTTGTCCCCACCACATTTCCACAGGGCGCTCAAGGTCCGCCAACAACCCCCTTCTGGTAAAACTACCAAAATCACGAATCACTGCTCATCTTCACTCTTTCATTCCTCTTTTTTCCCACCTTTGGAATAAACTTCCTCACTCTATTCTTTCCCATTCTTCCCTCCAGGCTTTCAAAACAGCTGTTCACCACCACCTCTTATCTTCCCCCATCCAAATCCTCGATCTTTTCTACCCCCGATAATCCACCCAAGCCCACTTCCTTCAATTCTCCTGCTTTCCTTCCTGAAAGTCCCTTTAATGTCCATCTTCCCCTCGCCATGTTCCCCGTCCCATCCCCATCCCTCTCCCTTCCACATTTCACCTGTGTCTGTTCCCCAATGTTTTGTCCCTTCCACTCCCGCCCCTCTTGTCTCATGCCTCATTGCTGTGAGTTGTGTGTTAGCTCTCATACGAGCCTCGACCAAGGTATACAAAAAAAAAAAAAAAAAAAAAAAAAGACGTCTTTTGGTCGTTCGTACATGAGAGGGGCACATTTCTTGCTTTTTTCCGTCAAGCAATAAATTCAATGGTTTTCACATATATAACACGTTAGTTTCACAAATTTCCATTGAAATACTCGGGTATTTCCGTCAATTGTCGACATTTCGATCTAGGTTATGCACTGCATCTACCCGACGGCCATCATTGGCTGTCACAGGCACGTGGGGAAGGGGGGGGACACCGGGACACCGGAGACGTGGTAGACACCGGGGACATTTCAAACTCGGTGCAATTGTATACAGCGCACACGCTGTAATAAATGTCAATGTGTGTGTGTGTGTGTGTGTGTGTGTGTGTGTGTGTGTGTGTGTGTGTGTGTGTGTGTGTGTGTGTGTGTGTGTGTGTGTGTGTGTGTGTGTGTGTGTGTGTGTGTGTGTGTGTGTTAGTGTATCTCCTCCATAACTCCAAAACCATAAAACCTAGTAGCTTGAAACTTGCATGCACATGAAGAAAACTCCAAGGAAGTGCATGACTGAAAATTGGGGTTTTGGTTTAATTAAAACACCCCTTTTGAAGACCATTAACAGCCTTATTTAATTATATACTTCATCAGGCGATCCATGGCCATCTCACCCTCTGGGGTCTTCAGGCATTTCCTAGGTGACCTCGCTGGGGCCTGATGCCACCATGTTTTTTGGCCTGCTCAACCTTGCATTGACTTGTTAGCTTGGAAAAGGCTGCAACAATTTATGAACGATATTTTTGGGGGTTTTTTTTTTCACTTTCCACACTCTTATTATCGAATGCCTGTTCATCCAAGCTATGACTCACTGGATGCATCGCTTTTTTAAGTGCTATATTTTTCAAATTAGAAACTTGGAGCAATTTCATGCATTACATGATACGATTTTCCACGATATACTCTCACGGACAAATTAAAGTATATCATCGAAATATTATTTCGGTTTTGAGGAGAAGATATCATCCAGACTAAATAACGGTCAAAATCTTTTGTGAAATCAGATAATTTAAAGAAATAACGAGTTCAAGAACTCAACCAATATACCTATTTACTTTAAGCAAGCAGGGATATGTTCCCTCCTTCTCCATAGATGCACAAGAAAATGTGAAATTTCCAAAGCATTAAACTTATCTTTTTCTACTGCTTGGAAAATTATATTGAGTGAACAAAAATTTTAGGAATGTGCCAAAATTCACCAGCTTCATTGAGCTGTATGGTTTAATGCATTCAGTGCTCAACCTCATACCCTGTCCCCCAGAGGGATTTCCTATCTACATATATATATATATATATATATATATATATATATATATATATATATATATGTATATATATTTATTTATATATATATATATATAGATATATATATATATATATATATATATATATATATATATATATGTATATATATATATATATATATATATATATATATATATATATATATATATATATATATATATATGTATATATATATTTATTTATATATATATATATATAGATATATAGGGATTTCCTATATATATAATCTAACAGAGCTGTGTCTATATTTTCGGAGGTTTCATGAGATGCTCTGCAGGGAACCAAAGCAAATCTGGGGAAAAACGGATGTTTTAAGAAAAAGTTATAACGTTTGCATGGACTTCGAACCAATGTACCACGTGGCGCATGCACAGACGAGCAGGCAAAATGGTGGATGATCTGCAATGTTTATTTCACGGGCAATTGAACTTTGCGATGTCTCCAGGGTTGCTCTGCATTAAGCTGCAACTCTATTGTGGATAAAGTCATTATTTGAATGAATTCATTTTATTTCATTGACTGCTGCGTGTGCGGTGAAAACGACTTTCACGTTGTTGTTCTGAAGCCATTCCAGTGTTGTTTTGGCTGTATGCTTAAGGTCATTGTCCTGTTTGAACGTAAATCTTCGCCGCAGTCTACAGTAAGGTTTTTTGCCCTCTGAAGCAGGTTTTCCTCAAGGATTTGCTTGTATTTTGCTCCATTTATTGTTCCCTCTATCCTTACAAGTCTCCCAGTCCCGGCCACTGAAAAGCATTCTCATAGCATGCTGCTGTCACCACCATGCTTCACGGTAGGGATGATGTTTGTGGGTGATGAGTTGTGCTCGGCTTCTGCCAGACGTAGCGCTTTGCATTCAAGCCAAAGAGTCGAATTTTAGTCTCATCAGACCACAGAATATTTTGCTTCATGCTCTCAGAGGCTTTCCCGTGCCTTTTTGCAAACTCCAAGTGTGCTGTCATGTGCCTTTTTCTCAGGAGTGGCTTCCTTCTGGCCACTCTCCCATAAAGCCTAGATTTGTGTAGTGCTGCAAACACTGTTGTACTTCTGGCATGTTCTCCCATCTCAGCCAAAGAACTATGCATTTGTCAGAGAAGTCATTGGGTTCTTCACTGACCCTGACTAGGGTCCTTCTTGCCCGGTTGCTCAGTTTGGTCAGACGGCCAGCTAGAGGAAGAGTCTGGGTCGTTACATATTCTTTTCATTTCCTAATGATGGAGCTCATTGTGCTCTTGGGAACTTTCAACCCTCCAGCAATTGTTTTATACTCTTACCTCGATCTTTGCCTTCTCAAAATTCTATCTGAGTTCTACGGAAAGTTCCTTGGACTTCATGGAGGAGTTTCTGCTCTGATGTGCACTGTCAACTGTGGGACCTCATAAAGAAAGGTGTGTTTCTTTCTAAATCATGTCCAATCAATTGAATTGGCCATTGGTGGAGTTGGGGAGACATCTCAAAGATGATCAAAGGAAACTGGATACACCTGAGCTAAATGTTGAGTGTTGTAGGAAAGGGGTTGAATACTTATTGGTGCAAGACATTTCAGCTTTTCATTTTTAATCGAAAATTTTCTGAAAACATGTTATCACTTTGTCATTATGGGGAATTTTGTGTAGATCGGTGACAAAAAATAAAATTTAAATTCAGGCTGGAGCACAACAAAATGTGAAAAAGTCAATGGGTGTTAATACTTTCTGATGGCACTGTAACCCATGGTGTATTTTGCGAAGAGTCGGCGAGCTATCGCCGGCATCCCTGCTAAATTCCAAATTTCTTCCCTGACTTCCTGTGTCAGAATGTTGACCCGTCTAGGATTGTAACCCCAGCCAGAGAAGCTGCTTCTGCAGCACCGACGCTCTGTATAAAGAGCATGGTTCATGATATAAAAATATGTGAAGGTACATAGAAGGAGCACAACGAAAACCTCCACAACTGCAGCAACAACTAACATGACAGCAGCAACAACCACCATATCTGCATGTTATACAAGATCCTTTTTAGGTCAAACTCTTCGAGCATGACCTAATAATATGGGTGTCGTTGTCCTGCGATCCATCCATCTGTCCATCCGTCCGTTCACAATGAAGTTGAAGCAGGAGATCTGGTCATTAGTGATCCTGATAGAGGTCGATGAGACGTACACGATGGTATGACTTTCAAGATCACCGAAGGTCAAGGTCAAGGTCACGAGGCCTTTGAAGTTGCGAAAATGACGATTTTCAAATTCTATCTCCTCTGCCATTTCTCAAGCGATCTTGAATTTGATTGTAGCATATTAATCTATGGGACAATATCTAAATTTTGATCGGGCCGAATTTTCGATATTCGCTTTCGTTTTCGTGTCACGTGACTTCAACGTTGGCAAAAAAATGCGAAAATGACGATTTTCATGCGAAAATGACGATTTTCAAAATCTATCTCCTCCTACATTTCTTAAGTTATATTGAATTTGATTGTGGCATATCAATCTATGGGACAATATCTAGATTTGGTCACGCCGGATTTTCGATATTGACTTTCGTTTTCATGTCACGTGACTTCAAAGTTGGCAAAAAATGCGGAAAATGACGATTTTCATGCGAAAATGACGATTTTCAAAATCTATCTCCTCCTACATTTCTTAAGTTATCTTGAATTTGATTGTGGCATATGAATCTATGGGACAATATCTAGATTTGGTCAGGCTGGATTTTTGATATTCGCTTTCGTTTTCGCGTCACGTTACTTCAAAGTTGGCCAAAAATCCCTCCTGACCCAAGAACACTACACCCTAGTAACAGGAACTCATGCTTGTAAAGGTCGTTCTCGCGCTTGGTATTCGTTAACTCTCGGTTTGTGACTCCTATTATATAATCTGCCTGCCTGCCCGCCCGCGGCCCGCCTGCCTGCCCGCCCGCGGCCCGCCTGCCTGCCCATAGCATAGCTTTTTAGGTACCCCACTCATAGCCGAATGTCCCCACCAAATCGGCAAATCGCCATAGGCCAAGATCATAGACGCTATCAGAATCATCTGGTGGAGGTAGTCGCCTGAGTCGAAATTGTCACCATACTCGTCAGGATCTAACCAGAGTGATATTCATTTTGAGGCCACTCTGATTGGACTTGTACTTGTAGGGTGATCTGCGTTGTTTATATGCAATGCAAAATTGTTTATATGCAAAATGCAATAAAATGAATTCGTTCAAATAACGACTTTCTCGACAAAAGAGTTGCAGCTACATGCAGAATAACTCTGAAGACATCGCAAAGTTCAATCACCCGTGAAATAAACATGACAGATAATCTGCAATCTTGCCTGCTCATCTGTGAATGCGTCACATGGTACATCGGTTTGGGGTCCGCACAAACATTATAACTTTTTTTGATATGTCCATTTTCCCCCAGATTTGCTTTGATTCCCTGCAGAGCACCTCAAGAAACTTCCAAAAATATAAACACATATCTGGCAGTTGCTATGGACAGGCAGTCCCTCTGGGGGACAGTGCACGAGGTCGAGCAGTGAATGCATTAAATCATATAGCTCAATGAAGCTGGTTAATTTTGTCACGATCCTAAACTTTTTATTCACTCAATAGAATCCTCCAAACAGTAGAAAAAAGATGAGTTAAATTATTTGGAAATTTCACATTTTCTTGTGTATCTATGGAGAAGGAGGAAGCATAGCCTCGTCACCCATGATGTAAACATTGCAGATAATCCGCCATCTTGCCTGCTCGTCTGTGCAAACGTTACTGGTACATCGGTTCGGGGTCCACCCAAACGTTACAACTTTTTTTTCAAAACGTCTGTTTTTCACCAGATTTGTTTTGATTCCCTGTAGAGCACCTTGCTAAACCTTCAACAATGTCGATACAGTACATATATATATATATATATATATATATATATATATATATATATATATATATATATATATATATATATATATATATATATATATATATATGGTGTGGAGGTAGTTCACTAATATTTGAGCTGCCTAGTCTGGGTTTGATTCCTAGCCTGACTAAAAATCTATCAGATTGGTGCTTTACAACCAGGGAGTTGCCTCACAAATTTCACCATCCTTTAGATGGACTTTGAGCTGTGTGTCCCCTTTGCTTCTTTAATTGGTGGATATTACAGATCCCACAGTGACTTTCTTGAAGAGTAGGCATGTCATCACCGGCACACTGAACGAATTCCAAATTCCTGCCCAAGTCACCTTTTGTGGATTTATGAGACTGGCATCATTTAAAACAGCATCTCAAAATGTCTTAGAGTCACGAATCTGCAATAAATATGGTCTTATGGCAATTTTCTACTCTGAAGAATTTTTGTTCTTCACCTAATTGAGATATTTTAATCAATAAGACCACGAGAAAAAAAAAGAAAATAATCCTGTATGATCATAATCCTTTTAAGTTACTCTTTCTCACGATGCCAATCAAATATCCATTGAGCTAAAAACAAAATAAAGTTATAAACATTTCGACAGTGTAACCTTGAAAGCAGGTGTTCCCTCACCTATGGTAACGACTTGAACTCGGGTCACGAGGGCCTTCTGATGGGTCGTGGATAGCTCCGTGCTGCTTGATCTTACAGCAATATCCTGTATTCATACGTTGGCAGCTTGCCAACTTCTCACAAATCCTGTTTTTTTTTTTAGGAATGGGGGGGGGGGGTGGTTCACGTTGAAAGCGTTTTCTCCAACAATTTTTATGGAAGGTACCAGTATCATTTGGCTCTTGAGGCGAATGTGATTTAAAATTTTGGGTCATGGACAGAAAAGTTTGGGAGCCTACGCTTTAAAGGGACACCCTCATATAACATCTGTAGATGCCCAAATTTATCCACCTCCGATCACATCAGCATGGAAATAGGCAAAATATACCAAGGTCATAAATAAACCACTGAAACAACCAATCCTTCGATGATACAAGAAAGGCAATTGTCTTATACAACATGAACAATACTTCCTCGGGTACAAAAGTTTTTTTTCCAGACTCCCTCCCTCTATTTTCTTCCAAACACTGATTTTGGTATAGAAAATAAATTCAACAAAGTTTACCGAAAACCCTTCCAGTATTACTCACAGCAAACCTCCAGGACGCAATGTGGCTTTGCCAGAATTTTTGAGTCTCCTTGAGGAAAATGAAGCGGTTTGTTGAAAGAACCAAATAAATTACAAAGACATGCTTATTGGATTTTTTCCACAAATGATTTTCAGGGGTGGGGGGGGGGAAGAAAAAAAAACACGCGAGAACGGTTCATGGAATACTGATTTCAGGCTCTTTAGAGAAGTCTGGATGAATATCCGCACGCGCACCGCATGATGCAGACGGAGCAAGTCGAGCTGAACAAGAGGAAGTTGTGTCAGTTCTGTTGTGGATTTAAATCACATTTTGGATGAAAATACCCCTCTCAGCACCGAACGGTGTGCTAAGGCAAGCTCGATGTATACGAAGCACGAGTCCCATTTCGCCGCAATTCCCACCCAAATTCATGCCTTTCATCGTGCCTTCCCATAGGCCTGCATCGTGTCACCAAACGTCGCTCGACATTCTTGCCAAAGGCACTCGCCACTCGCGCCCCCGGTCCTCCAATGCGCCCCCCACCCGTCTCTTTCTCTTACTTCTATTTTCGCTGCATTCGCCGGGCACGTCGCAGGCAGATCTGTTAGAAAGGTTAAAAAAAAAAGAAAAAAAAGAATCTGGGAGCAATTTCCAATGATTTCGACGTTTGAAGCCTTTCGGTGAATTGCAATGGGGGGGGGGTGGTGGGGGTGGTGGTGGTGGTGGAGAGGAAAAGGCAGTTTGCTCTGTGTCTGTGGCTGCTGATTTAAAACACCGTCGTGTTTTTGTTTCGCCATCTAAGTGAGAAAAAGTATCTGACGTCGTCTGAAACTCATTTAATACATCCTAATCTGTTTTTTTTCCTTTAAAAAAAAAAAAGAGGAGTTTTTTCCAGTTTCAATTTATAAACCGAATGGCAACCTGCAATAAGCTGTGTGGCGCAACATATCGGAGAGCAGTCAATGTTTGGGGGTCGAAAAAGGGGATGCCCAGAGTCATAGACGGAGTTTGAAAAAAGAAAAAAAAATTGCCAGACTGCAGACAGCCAAAGGCAGTTACAGGCTCTGATAACGGCAAGATTCCCTCTTTAATCTTTGACCTATTCAACCTTTTGTTGCAATTAAGGAGGTAGACGCACCGCACGCGCGCACGCAATCACCGTCACGTGCATAGTTATTCTACATCCTTTTTATAATGCGCTCAAATCGTAGTGAAAGGGAAATTTTAGAGACCATCAAAAAGCTATCGGACCAGACGCTCGGTGAATGGACAAAGACTGTTAAATATTCGCAAGAATATCGCATATTTTAGGATACACTTGATGCAACTCGGCATTTCATGGTCCAAAGAATTTATTCGTGTGAATGAAGTTTTGTTGTTGGCTTATGGTTCTTTTTTTTTTTTGAGTTTTCTATCGCTGTCTGCACATAAGAAACTAATTTTAGCATTGTTTCAAAAATAATTCACACATTACATAAGATGCCGTCTTTGTAGGATAGGAAGGCTGTTTGCAATTAAGTTTCAGATAGATACTTTTATACGCAGAGGAAAGTTCAAAACATAACTGTTCGGCTCATCGTTTTGGTGTTAACACTTCACGATCTGTCTTCTTGATAACCTTGCTATCCAAAGTTCTTTCTGAAAATCAGTTGAAGCAAATGCTGTGAAGTGTATCGCATTCCGAAACGTGGTATTGCCTCACGTTCCGCTTGAATGCATGACCATTTACCAAGGGTTCATTTACTAATGTTATGTGAACTTCACGTGAGCATGACAGGGCAGTTCAGTCATAACACGCAATTATACAAGCCAAATGGTGTTACTTCTGCGTGATGTTACAGTCGAGTCCCGTAGAGATGAAGTCCTCGAGACGTGACACACTTGGATCCTTAATGACAAATATATTGCTCGACAATTTGATGCAGAGTTACCTTTTTGCACCTTCTACATGCTGGCAGGATAGCTAAGTTAGACAGATGCACACTCAACTCTGAGCTGTCTACCCTTGCTTGGTTTAAATCTCGACCTAGCTACAAACTGTCAACCCAGTGCTTTGTACGCAGGGCAATGCATCAATGGGTGCGACATCCATCAGAATAACTCCAAATAATAGGACGTGTAAAGTATCTTCAGTATATCACTAAAGTATTCATGCTATGTGCGACACGGAATTTTCATTGAGCTATGGCGAGCATTATCTTTGATCATCCCATGATGGATTGGCATCATGTGGATTTTTACTCTGAATTTAGAAGATTCAAGAGGCAAGTGGAGTTCGGGTTTGCTGGACCATTGGCCCAGTTGAGAGGTGAAGATACATGCAGCTGATGAAGAACATGGATCAGACAGGATGACAGAAAAGTTTACAAACACAGTAACCTGGGGTGAAGGTTAGAAAGATGACCTGGAAAGAAGTTCTTGATAAATTTAAAGCCTAAGCATGCCCATGAAGAACAAATGCATAGCTCAACACAAGCTAAAACTAGAACGGCACTCAGTAGAGCACATACCGCTGCCAGGCTGAACAGTTTATGTTATGTATCCCACTGATAGGCCAGATCTGCATCCAGACATCAACCAAAAATCTAATTGGCTTGTACTTGCCACCTATCCAACTCATTCACCTTGTTATGTCATAATCCGTTCACAACTTTTTGAAATATGATGCTATGTATCGTTTCTGCCCCCACCTCTCACCGGCGATGAATCACTTGGAAAATTTAAAAAAGTTCTTGTATCCGGATCCAGGTCCAGATCCACCAAAATCGAACTAATTTCTTCTGGTTACACACCAAACCTGTCCACCAAGTTTCGTCCGAATCCATCCATAACTTTTTGAGATATCTTGCAATATATCGTTTTTGACCCCATCTCTCAATGGTGAAGAATCACTTTAAGAATTCTCAGATGCGAATCCAGATCAGGATCCAGATCTTCACAAAAATCAAAACAATTTGTCCTCACACACCCAACCTGTCCACCAAATCTCGTTCAAATCTGCCCATAACTTTTTGAGATATCCTGCTCACAGACAAACAGACAGGGGTGAAAACATAACCTGCGTCCACCTTCGTTGGCAGAAGTAACAATGCAAGTAAGATACTAAGGTAGTCGTGAGTCTTTTGGCAATTTTGGAAAAAGACTTGCAATCTCATTCTCCTGGATTGTGAATATGAAAATCCTGATGATATTTTAAGAGACGCTGTTTTCAGTCGTATTTATAAATAAGGAGTCCAAGAAAGACTTTTAGACAGGGATGAAGATCAGTCACGAGCAAAGGCACTAGAAATAGACCAGCACGATGAACTGTCACAGAGTCAGGTCCGCATTGTGCGTGACGAGGATACTTTTGTCTACTCTGTGTCTCACATCAGTCCATAATAGAGAGTCAAACCAAAAATTACGTTTCACCAGCAAGCATCTCTCTGTAGCAGAATCAACCAAATTCTGCCCTGAATCGGGGTTAATAACCCACAACACCCTTGGAACCAGGGGCAAATGCTGAGCAATTGGGTTCACCTGTCCAAACTGCAAAAAAGCCCAATCACTGGTAAAACACTGTGTTATTGCCCCCATGAAAGTAGACTTTCTTCAGTGGATGTCAAGCTCGACAGTTTGTGAAATGAACATGTAGTCCTCAACATACACGCAGCGCAGGTTGTCAGTAATACAGGAGAGGAGGAGAGGAGATTGGGACCATACTCTGTGCAGAGCATTGGTGCTGCCTAAGCAGTCTCCTTGGTTATTGGCCACAATCCTGGATGGGTCGCCACTCCAACACAGCATACCAGCATGCTGGCACTCATTTTGCCGATCAAGTTGTTGGAACTCATCAAGTTGGAAGCCGATGTCAAAAGAGTTGTGCAGCCAGCCTCCTTGAAAAAAAGTATTTCTGATTGAGAAATTGAATGCAATGACTGAAAATGGCTACATTGTATAAGTGTAAAGGCTTCATGAGTGGGTTCGCTCCATGGTTGTGTCCATCCGCAATGGCAAAATCCAAATCTATCTTGAACCGAATGATCTGAAGAAGGCAATCAAATGAGAGTGTTACCCTATGTGAATGATAGAAGACAGTAACTAGCATTCCTGATGCCAAAGTATTCTCCATTCTCGATGCCAAGAATAGGTTCTTACAAATAAAGTTGGATGATGATTCATCGTTTCTCACAATGTTCAACACCCCCATTGGAAGGTTCGATGGTTGAGGTTTCCGTTTGACCTAAAGTGTTCACTGGAGATATTTCAGCGTAAAATGGATCAGATGCTAGAGGACATTCACGATGCCACTGCTATCATGGATGACATCTTAATAGCAGACTGAGACAATGATCACCATTACAAAATTCTGCAAAAAGTTTTCATCAGAGCTATAAGCTACAACCTGTAATTTAACATGTAAAAATGCAAGATCCGACATCAAGAAGATTCATATGTGGGGCATCTGTAAACTGCCGATGGCCTCAAACCAGACCCATCCAAAGTAGAAGCAGTTCGCAACATGTCTCCACCTGAAGACAAGGAAGGTGTGAAACGTCTTCTGTGATTTGTGAAATATGTGTTTAAATTCATACCAATCAGTGAAATAGATGCTCCGCTGCAAGAGCTGTTCAAACCAGATGCCTTATTTGAATGGCAACCTATTCAAGTGAAAGCATTCGTTATCCTGAAAGAGTTCTGCTGCAGTACTCCTGTCTTGAAATATTATGACATCAACAAACCAGTGAAGATCCTCTGTGATGTAAGTGGGATTGGTCTTGGTGTAGTCCTCTCGCAGGAAGGTAGGTCTGTGGCATCGAGTTCCTGTTCGGTAAGTAATGTAGAAACCTGCTATGCACAAATTTAAAGTTTATCATTGTACATGCCTGAAAGAGTTCCATTTCAACATCTTCGGGAAAACAAAAATCCAGAACTCTACTCAATGCAAACAAGAACCACGAGATGCAATGATGCTCTCCAGATGGCCAGATATGAGACGGGAAGTACCAGAGGAAATCTGGGCATTCTGGGATCCCTGAAGTGAGCTTACAGTTGCTGATGGGATCAACTGTAAAGGCATGAGGATTGCTATCTCCCCCCCCCTCCCCGTCCACCCTCACCCCAGTCTTCAAGGAAATATGCTGGCACTCATACATTAATTACACTTGAGTGTGGTAAAATGCAAATAATATGCATGTGAAGTGATGTGTTGGCTTACCGTGAACTGAGATATTGGAGGAATCATCAGTCTTCAACTTCTGAATTAACTTAACTTCAACTTCTTCAACTTCAAATTAACTGAATTAACTTCAACTTCTGAAGTCTGAATCTTCAACTTCAACTCAGGATGTGTTGATGTTCAGAATAAATTGCCGACTGAACCACTTAAGCCAACCCCAACCACAGAGCTAACTTTCATGTTGGTGCCGACAGATATCTTCAACTTCGAATCAAAGAAGTATTTATTGACTGTGCAAACAACTATTCAAAATTCATAGTGGTAGACAAACTCAAAGATCTACACAGCTGAACCACAATTGAAGCACTGAAATCACACTTCAGCATTCCCAGAATTATCCAGTGGTAACGGTCCCGAGAAGTCATCGGAAGGATTCACAAAATTATTTTCTGCCTATAGAATTGAATATTGCACTGTGAGTCCTTACTTTTCACATTCTAATGGAGAGGGGGAGAAAGCAGCGCAAACAGTAAATAAACTGTGGAAGAAACTTGTGGCGCTCCTTAACTACAGAACAATGCCACTGGAGCGCATCAATCTTTCTCCATCAAATTCCTTCAGGGTCACCACCCACCAAATACTTTACCTGCCTCAAGGGGACTTCTTGGAACTACAACTGTCATGACATGAAATGCCACTTTGATCAAGAAAAAGCCAAAAAGAAGTTCTATCATGATCGACCTTCCAAGGCAACACTTCCGCCATTGCGAACAGATGATGATGTTCGGATGGCGCTTTTCCCTGTATCTGAGCAATGGTCCCCAGCATTGATTCCTGAATCATCATCATGGACGGACCACGTTCATATGGTGTTCAGTCTGGTGATTGCATATACCAAGGTAATAGGTGATATCTGTGCATGGCTACCGAGGCAACCAATTGTGAAAGTGTTCATCTTCAAAGGATCTGTATGTGGAGCACTCAAGGGATGCAGAAACTGATATGCATAACCAGGCTGTGGTCCATAATGATCAGCGCCAACCTGAGAGTCCCAAGACCAGTGTCGCTCCTACAAGCGAGGACAACCCCCATTCAGTCTCTTTCCTACCAGTGGTTGCTTACACTACCTTGAGAGGTTGATCGGTGCGAACCCCCACAGAGGCTCGACTTGCAGTGAACTTTTGACTCCTTGGACATCAGCCAGCACAGAATGTACAGACCAATGAGTTGTTAATGTTCAGGTTTATTTGACTAATTGAATGAAATTCTTAATCCTTAATGTTTCATTGTTTCTTGTATTATTGCATGTTGTCTGCTAATAATTGGCCAATCACCTTCGTTTATGTAATTTTTCATGGCTTGTATAATTGTTCTGTCTTATACAAGACCGACGTGAGAGTTGCATTGTTCGTATAGCACAAGACAGTTTAAAGTGAAATTTTTGTTTTGCCCATTATCCTTCCAGCCATTATATTGTTGCGAATTCGCGCCCGCCGGAGTGTGAACGGCCCCGTAACTCGAATCGCGGCACGTCGCCCACCGGACGGACAATTCTGTAGTGACCCCCTCGGAACAACGCCGGGAGCTAGTCACGGGTGGGGGTTTAACCTCACCACAATCGTGCCAATTGCCCACCCACGCAGGATAGGGTTGCTTGCCAAATTCGATCTACCTAAGTACCTGCGTGAATGGTCGACCGGGCGATCGTACCACGCCACAGGCCAACTCCAGACACGAACCGCTTAAGCGGTCCGTTCCGTGCTACAGTGATAACCGAGCAGTGTTATCGTCGGCCTCGACAGTTCCGATTAATTACCTGGATGTTGCACCCACTACGAACCCCTTACGTGAAGCAGGATGGAGAGTCAATAGAGAAAAGACAAAGCGAAATGGGCACAGTTCAACAAGCAAGCATTTTATTTCCTGGCACATGGAAAGCACGTATATACAGCCATACAGAATCAAAATGCACATAAAGCAAATGTAAGAGTTAAAACTGACTACGGGCACACACGGCAACACTTATACAGTTTTACTTGAAAGACGGCGCCAACACACATTTACACAAAAGCAAAAGAAAGAAGCCACCCTCACAGACAAGGAGGCAGACAGGCCCATAGGCCAAATGTGCGCGTGATCTGGAGGAGCGGCCAGGTCCACGAGACCGGGGAGGTCTTACCCGCATCCTCGTGACGCGTTGGCCCGATTCCGTGCCCCTTGGTGGATTTCGTTGGCACCACATTTGGGGTGGCGTGGGAACGGGGCCCCCTTTTGCACGATCTCAGCATGGGGGAAAGGGGGAATTGTTGATGTCCTGGGGGAGGGGAGTGGCTGGCTGGCTTGGGTCCCGCAACGAGACGAGCGATCCTCCACACCACAACCTCATCGCCGACCACCGTCCTTCTTGCCTCGGACCCGAGCTCCCTTGCTTGCAGTTCCACCGCGCGCACTCGACTCAACTTCGCCAACGCAACGCTCCTTGTACCCAAGAGCAACCTCTCGACGACACTCTCCAAGCAACTCCAAAACCCAACTCTCTCGATTCGCCTTGCGCTTGTCTTTTTATAGGCGGCAGGAGCAGCAAATATGCAAATTTTAGGATCAGAACGCAATTGGAGGCGGGGCCACGCCGCCCCCCCCCCTGGTCAGCCATTGGTCAGGCAAAAATGGGCGTGAACCTCTCCTGATCCTAAAATTTCCATATACGGACTTCACATACACATGCTTGGAGGCGGGGCCAAGCTGCCCCGCGCTCGCCAATTGGATGGAGGAGAAGTGGGCGTGAAGCGTTTCTCATCCGAATTTTCCCCTCGGAAAGGCCGCCATTCGCGCTCGCGGCTCGGTGCGTTCGGCACCAATTGCCGAACGGGTCCGAGACAGCCCGACGTTCAGTGTTCACAGGTGGTGCGGGAATGGCCTTCGAAGCAATGATGTGGGATGAATTCGTGAAGGTAAAGGCGAAGGTGGTGGAGAGTCTTCTGTAGTGAGGGTTGGCGTTGTGGTTGTTGTCAGCGGGTTGGAGCATGGTTGTAGTTGGTGATGATGGCTGGCGTGGTGGTTAAGGTGGTTGTTGTGTGATGGCGGTTGAGACGTGGTTGGTTCAAAATAACGACAGAAAAGAAAAAATGACGAACTCAAAGCGTCGCAGCCCGGATGAATCACATAATTCCCTCTATACAACGGGTTTGGGCTAACTACACATGTACCGATGAAGATATCTCACCTGAGCGCCCTTTCTGGTGTAATGCGAATTTCCACAGCCGTAACAATATTATGTTATGGCTTGGTGACTCGCCTACTCCACAAGACTAAACTGTGAGTCTATACTCTTCTTACCTGAGACAATTTAGACATACTATATTTTATAAAATCACACTTATTCCCCAGGAAGAGTACTTGCTATGTGCCAAGTTTCAATTTTTCCCTTGTTGCGGTTTTAGAGATATTGAGATCCAAAGTTTTCCCTTTTTTCCAACATAGCTGCCACACCACATGACCTATGACATCATAATTATCATTAAAACATTCTACATAGGTAGTCGCTCCTGTGGTGAAAATTTTGTCTCAATCTGACAAGCGGTTGCAGAGAAAAACGCTCATATTCTGTGCGGACAAACAGGCGGACAGACAAACAGACCCAAAGGGTAACAATGACAATGTCACAGAAAATGACGAAAGGGACAGACCCCTCGTAGTCTGAGGCCTAAGTCCGTGTGGCCACACTGAGCAACCAGAATGTGTGCTGAAAAGGATAATGACTGCACCTTCTCCAGTGAGTAAGGGTATCCCTGCATCACCATAGTACAGAGTTCTACACCAAATCTAAAAGCTAAAAAGGTGTCACCTGTTCTACAACCAATAACTACTAAGTTCCAGGCAAATCAGCGAAGATTAAATGAACAGAGACGGAGCTTTGCTGAGAAGGAAATCATCCTCCAATGCAAAGTGTATTCTGCGCATAAAGCATGGGGGACTAACGGTGAAGGAGAAAGATTCAAGAACCAGTTGACAATTTAGTTCATGAATAAAGATCCTGTACCGATAAAGGAGGTGGAGATTTTGAGTTCTGGAGGAGGAGGAGGAGGAGGAGGAGGAGGAGTAACAGCTTTTGGTTCACACACAATCTTCAGCTGTACATTGTCAATCCGTCAAGTGGAGAGAATCTTAATGTCATAGTTGCCTTCTTTATGACGTCGTAATTGTGCATAAGGCTACATCCGATCAGCATGAAAATTTTTGTGGGTCATCTCGGGATAAATTGGTCTACAGAAAAGAAAGAAAATTGATGACGGTCACGTGATTCGGCTGTCAAATTGTTTTTTTTTAAATAAAAACCTTCAAAAATCTTTTCTTCTCTAAAACGGCCGAACAGATTGAGGCGAAACTTTACAGGTATGACCGCCTATCCATGAGGAACAAAATGTTCACACCTATGACATCATAGGTTACATGGTTTGGCAGCCTTATTGGATTTACCCTAAAACCTACAAAAATCTTCTCCAGAACGGCTGGACAGATCGAGGGGAAACTTCACACGCATTCCCCAAGCCTTGGGGATACCAGGGTGTTCATGAATAATTCATAGGTCACATGGTCTAGCAGCCATATCGGATTGAGTGAAAATGTTAAAAAAAA
Source organism: Eptatretus burgeri (assembly GCF_056783735.1). NCBI lineage: Eukaryota > Metazoa > Chordata > Myxini > Myxiniformes > Myxinidae > Eptatretus > Eptatretus burgeri. The sequence continues at coordinate 8,485,825 of NC_140970.1, read as the reverse complement.
ATTCTCTTGAACTGCTCCATCGATCGACGTGAAACTTCACAATTATGATCTGGTAGTGATGGGGAATATTGGTTTTATATTTCAACCTGATTGGACACATGGTCTGGCAGCCACAATGATTTAATTTTTTTTATCTGGAATCTTTTTTTTTTTTGAATAAGGCACCTAGATGGGTTTCAGTGTAGAGGAGAAGCAGCTGAAATGTGAATCCTATCCAGGTCCCTCCTGATGACTCCATCTTTGCTTTTAGCTTGTTTGGGTTCCTTCTGATTACTCCAATGCAGGACTATTTGGTCTTCCATTTGATTTGAATTGAATTTATTTTAATCCCATTCTGTATTCAATTTAATAATGATAAATATCATGGGTCAGTATCAGGTGTCCGATCAAAGCAGGGGTTGCATCAAAACGGGACATCTTGGTACCCGGTCATTTCTGCCAGCAGTTATAAAGTGGCAGTTAGAGTTAGTTATGTTTATAATTGATTAATGATTACTAACCCACTAGTACACCAACACCACATAAAACTAAACAAATGCAACAAAAAACAAGTCCTGGCAAGGGTCTGCAACATCTGATTGCTCTTTTCCTTGTTTGGTATATTTTTGTGACAGCCAGACATTGTCCTACTCTTGTCATTATGTCCTATTAGATAAATCGTAACTTTCATCAATGTATTTGTTATCTTGTTTGCTTGCTTATTAGTCTGTACCCCACATAGCGGAATATGGGGTTTTGCAATCGTGTGTGTGTGTGCGTGCGTGCGTGCGTGCGTGCGTGCGTGTGTGTGTGTGCGTGTGCGTGCGTGTGTGTGTGTGTGTGTGTGTGTGTGTGTGTGTGTGTGTGTGTGTGTGTGTGTGTGTGTGTGTGTGTGTGTGTGTGTGTGTGTGTGTATGTGTCCAGGCGGTAACTTTTTTTTAACCATTTGAGCTTTTGTCATCTCATTTTCAACAAAGCTTTATTACGAGAATATGGAGAAGACAAATTAATAATTATGTCAAAGGTCAAATAATCGATGGGGCCATTAACCAAAAGAGGCTTAGAAATCAAATTTTGTGGCACCCGGAAGGGAATTAATTATAATTGGCGTTTCTTAATAAAAATGATGAGCTGAATGCAGTACAAATGTGAATTTCCACAAGAGATGTTTCATACCAAACGTTATATAATTAACCTTTAATCGATATGAGCAGATGAAAGGGCATTGCAGCACACGCATGGAGTCGAGGTGGATTGTTCCTGGTCGTTTCTGTAAGTATAAATAATGAAAAGCACACAAATTATGTGACGAGAGAGTAACAAAGTAAACTTGATTTGTAATTATAAATTTGCACAATGATAAAAAAATGATTAATTAGTAAGAAAGAATTGACATTAAAAAAAAAATGCCCACACCCAAGTTTCTGAAAGTTTATTACTCAGTTGCTAAGTAAACTTTACTCAAACCATAACTAAACTTTATTTCAGTAAACTTTATTGAAACAGTTGCTCAGTTTATTAAACTTATATCATTCCATTCCTGAAGATGGAGAACTGAAAAATATTGAATGCAAGTAGGGAAATAAAAGTACAGTATTAAGACTGATTGTCTAGTTTCGGTCAATATCAGGCAATTCGCTTGTCAGTGCACGGGATGCTGTTGCAGTGACATGAACATATTTTTTGCACCATGTTTTCACACATTTACAATGCACAACATGAATCATTGTTTGGGGGATGGGATCTTTTATCATCCAAACCAGGTTGAGTGTAGTTCCTTCCACCTTCCATCCATGGCAATGAGGACTGGGTGCGTCGATTGTTTGAGGGTGCACTGCCACTTTATAAGTAGACCTCAGACTCTGCTGCCACAAAGTATCGCTAGTGAGGGGCACTTTGAACTCATCATTCGACCAGAAGCAGAACTAGTGATACAGAGCTTGGTGGACAGACAGACAGATAGACAGACAGACATGTCTCACCCTACAGTTCGCAGATGAAGCATTCAAGCGATTCCCTCAAATGAGTTGGGGGAGTGAAACCTTGGCCAAGCCCTGTGAACACTTCAAGATACACTGGAGAGGTAAACATCAGTTCAAATGGTCATAGTTTACCTTTCCTTCCAAAAGCAGCTTGTCGTGTCACATCCCGAAAAAGCATGTAAGTCAATGAGGGCTTGGCATACATCCTATCTTAGAGGGATGTGCATTTTATTCATGTTGATAGATCGATTATTTTTTTCTTTTTGCTGGTGTGAAAATGTACACTCACATCCAATTTGTTCCCATGACCGAGTAGCAAAATACCCACATCTGTGTCCATACTTCTGACTTAGATGATTGATTTGGGTGAATCCTGTGCTGTATGTTCGATATGAAGAAGGAGTCTGGTGTCTGCCTCTTCATGGTCACCACACAACTCTTTTACTCGCCAGATGCAATCTTTCATCATTTTGTAAAACTTCTCACCATGGCTTACGAATAAACATCGTTCGTCCAGTATGCTGGCATTTTTGCTCCAGTGTCTGAAAATAAATTTAATGAAGTTTTCCTTGTTTTCGCTGTCGCTGTGGAAATTTGGCCATTGCTGAGGATTGTTCTGCATGCCACTGAACACTTTCATTGTCTGGCTCAAGGTACCATTGCATTTTTGATGCAAAAAATGAAAAAAGTAAAAAAGATTTTAAAAAACTTGATGGACAGTTCTGGGTATCTGTCGAAAATGAAGTCAATATGTTGACAACCTGGCTGATCGTCGAATGACAATGCCTTGTTTAGAATGTCTGCAAGACCACCAAATGTTGCAGGTAGAGTGGTTGATTAGGAATGGATGGCGTCCATTCCTTCCAGAATGAGAGCACCATATTGTCCCACTTCTTCGACTGCAGACGGATATTTTCTTTCAAGGTGACGGAAGAGTGTGCTCCTGTCAGTGTTCGCCAGCAATCCATCAGCAGCTGCAAGATGGAAGCATACCAGGCCCAAGGAAATCATCAATTCAACATATACAGTACTTTAAATCAACAGACTTCTGCTACACAATGATCAACATCCGTCTGAAAAGATGTCATCCAGCTTTGTGTAACATTTCTTTTCTGCCTTTCGACATCTTAACCATGGTTTGTCCAGCAAATGTTTTTAACTTCAGCTGTGTGATTGGCTGATGGAAGCCAACCTTGATGCTGCATAACCGGTCATTTATAAAACTCTCTAAAGCCTGCTGACCCACACTTCTGGCATTCATCAGATAATCCCTGATAAGTGGTGAGGTGATTGTCCCAGAAGTAATGCTGGTTAGCTCATCGTTAGATGAGGAACAAGCGTCCACCATCTGTTCAATGCAGTCCACTATGTTTTGTATTCTCTCTTCATCACTAACGATTGTCAATGAAGCGAGGTCTTTCTTATATCTGTCTTGGTGGCTGCAGCCTGCTAAATTTTCCCACTGATGAGCGACAGCAGAGCGTTCGAGTTGTGAAAGGATTGCACTGCAGACAGCATTGATAGCATTGCACTGCAGACATGACATTCATCGTACAGCGAATAGTCATTTGACGCAGGAAGGGCCCAGAATATACTTGTAATCTGTGTCCAATGTTTGGGTAAATGTGTCTGTATAATTGCCAATATCTCTGCCTTGGCAGGTTTTCCATTGCCAGAATGAGTGCCAGGACATCAATGACCAGACAGCTTATTCTAGGAACTCAGGGTATTGTTTTATATCAAAACCACTCCACATTTTCTGAGGATATATAATAGCAGAGGGTTTTTTTTTTTTAGCTGTGTGTAGGCTGTGCTGTACTTGGTCAGTCCTGAACACAAAATATCGTTCCGTTCTAAGGATTGAATATACAAAAATACAACTCCAGAGAAGGAGATTTATATTTGTATTTTGTAGTATCTATATTAATATTTCGGCACGCCCCTTTTTTTGTTCCGCCATCAGATTTTTGTTACTGCATGAAATGAAACAAGCTTTGACATATATAGTAACTAGTAGTAATGCCCGGCGTTGCTCGGGCTAACAATAAAGCCTGGCGTTGCCCGGGCTTTCTTGCAAATTTCCTGAATAGCTGTTAGCGGTAAGCGGTTAGGGGTTAGCGGTTAGGGGTTAGCGGTTAGGGTTAGGGTTAGTGGTTAGGGTTAGGGTTGCAGTTAGGGTTAGGGTTAGCGGTTAGGGTTAGCGGTTAGGGTTAGGGTTAGCTGTTAGGGTTAGGGTTATGGTTAGCTGTTAGGGTTAGGGTTAGGGTTAGCTGTTAGGGTTAGGGTTAGGGTTAGGGTTAGCTGTTAGGGTTAGGGTTAGTGTTAGGGTAGGTAACCCTAACCCTAACCCTAACACTAACCCAAACCCTAACCCTAACCCTAACAGCTTGGCGTCGCAGAGGTAAACAGCGCCCAGGGCAAAGTGGAAATTTGCGTCCCCCGTAGGCCTTAAACTTGAGTGGATTTGAACGGAAAATCCCATAACGGATATCGATTTATCGATTTGTTTCGAACATCGGAAGTGTTATGGAAAAAATTTATCACCAATGACCTGAGTTGGACCAAAAGCCATAATCGTACCGAATTTGAATGGAATCCATTGGAGTTTGTGAAAATGCATCAAAACGAATTTTGAGGGGCCTCTTAAGGAAGACAATAATATCATTAGTATATGTGCCAAATCTTGTTTCATTTCATGCAGTAACAAAAATCTGATGGTGGAACAAAGAAAGGGGTGTGCCGAAATATTAATATAGATGATATTATTGTCTTCCTTAAGAGGCCCCTCAAAATTCGTTTTGATGATTATGGTAGTTAAACAGTTCAAAAACTCCATTTGCAAAATGGGAGGAATTATTGCACAAAAAAGAAATAAAAATGTTTCCCATTTTTTAGAGGACCACTAAGATGAGTTTGGCTCATAGAATCACGCTCCATTTGGGGAGAAAACAGTTGAGTTCATACCTGACGAATTTGCATTTTCCATGTGCCGTAGTTTCTTCACAAAACCATGACTTTCTAACTAAGTACAAAGTATTTCTTTGCTTTTTTTATACATGGTTGCCGTTTTGAAATTTTCATCGACCGATACCCACTGCCCAGCCGGACCAACTGCCAACAAAGTATCGCCCGGTCAGTTACGGTTAAACCCAAAATCATGATCATCGTTTTAGTGTGGAGGTAAGTACTGACAGTGGACTTGGGTCTTTTCCGGGTGGGTGCGGGATTGAGCACGTGCACATAAAAATCTGGCAACCCAACTTGAATTGAACAACAATGGCCGCTTGATCCTTGAAATTTGAACCGACAGAAATAGCCTTCGAGCCTTCAGTGCTTCAGTGAGCCTTGAGTCTACCGCTCCGTAAAAGTACTTCTTCAACCGTCTCACAAGTAAGAGTTCGATCGTGATGGCAGATGCCAATAATAACAAGGAATACGAAGACTCCTCAAGTCACTCCTCTGATGAAAATTCTGTTGCAAGCATCCCCCCAAGTCCAAGGCCAAGCCTTGTTCCCAACAGTGATATTGAACATCCTCATAAATCAATGGATAAAAATGATATAATATATTGTTTAAAATACATTCATGCAATCTGTCTTTTACCATATGTTGCCAGTGACGCCCGTCGAAGACTGGCACCTTCACTAGTAATTTATATTTTGGTGCATTATTCTCACATGGGTAGGACACACTCCTGGAAGTGATATTATAAACGCAGCACGGTAAACTATAAGGAAACTCTGATTCTTACAAAGCATTATCTAATTGAATACACAGTTAAAATAACGATCGTGCATTGTTTAACTTATTTCTGCCAAATTTCAGGTCTCCATGATGCATTTTTAATGAAAATTGATCCTCACGTACCTTCTGATGAGAATTGATCGTCATTTGAGATATTTTTCTCCTCTCCAATGAGCTCACGCCACGAGACGGAAAAATCCTGAACTCTTTTCCAACTCTTCACATCAAAGTTTTTTTTAATTTCTCCAGGATTCTTCAATACAACATGGAATAAACAGAATAAACAACATGGAATAAACAATACAACATGCATCCTTCGCAATTCTTACCTTCACATGACAAAAACACAATTCTGGTAGATCGGAAAAGTATCACAATGGAAGTGAAAACAGTTCCTACGTGGTTTCTGATTGGCTGCCGCAGACATTGACACATCACAAACCACTCACAAGGATTCACCGCAAATTTCAAAAGGTCCACAAGTCTTCATTAAAATTAATGTCCCAAAGCGGAACTTGAGGTGTGGCAGTTGTGATCTCGATAGACTGTCTTACTTCATCACAATTGTTGACAAAAATGTAATTCAGATCTGAGTGCTACAAAACTGAATGATCGAGTTGCTGACCTCATAGACTAAGGTCAGCATCACATAAAATCATCAATTTCCATCCAATTGACCTGAAATTTGAATTAAATTATCATTTGAGCTTTTGTACACCGTAACTTTTTTTTACCATTTGAGCTTTTGTTATCAAATTTTCAACAAAGCTTTATAATGAGAATATGGAGAAGACAAATTAAGAATTTGGTCAAAAGGTCAAAGGTGACATTTAGCACCCAGAAGAAGAAGAAGAAGTAGAAGTTCGAATTGAAAGTGGACGGGCATTACATTTTCAGATGTTTTCTTTAAAGTTCAATAGTTATTTTTTTATTTTTCTGGTCAATAATTTTTATGTTCCACTGAACTATTAGTTTAGTGCAGCAATCTTGATAATCCATAATATGAACAGCACAGACACCAGGCCTGGTTTACCACAGACCTTGCTTGGAAGCAGGATAATTCATCATTATGGACTGGATACCATCCGGTTGGCAATAACTGTACAGGTGACGTCATTTGGATATAGTCCCTGTCACTTTTATTTTACTTGCAATTTCTCTTGGCATCGCAAAATAGCAGAAAACCAAAGTTGCACCAAACATGTTGGTTTCGTTAATACCTTCTTTTTAAAAAATATTTCTGGAGAGGTCTAAGTAAGATTTTTGTTTGTATTTAGGAAATGCTTTCAGTATGATCTACAGTTTTTCAAACAAATTCAGATAAAATGAACTCGAAGGATCATGTTGCAATGTACTGCAATGACATTACCCTTCCTCAACAAGCCACACGAAAAGTTCTCCTAAAACTTTTAATCGCTGTAGGTTGAAGTCCACTTCATGCGACATAAGTACAGCCATACAAAAAGGTAAAAGCGTAGTCTTAAGAGCTTCAGTGAGAATTCCCACTGGTCCAACTTGCACCTTGTTTTTTGGATGTGGTCACATTAACGTCACAGCCCCATTTTGTGTCATTAATTATCCATCACTCAGCCAACTTATTCAGAACATTCACTCGTGGACGGATCATACATAAAGTTGTGTAATGATGTTTTCTTACAGTATGGAATGATTTTGTGGGAATGGGAAGGCACAGTGAATTGTTTTACTGAAGTAAGCACCCTGTTACCTGCATCACTGTCAGGGAACTTAATAATCATAGTGACAGAGTAGATGAATGCCAAAAGCAACCTAAGTGAGAATAGCGTTTGGGAATCAAACGTTGGTCTTTGTCATGATCGCAGTGCTTAACGTATATAAAAAAATACATTTCAGCTCAAAACTCTAAAATGTTGCCTTAGTCTTAGCCTTACAAATGAGCCCCAAAACGAAAATATCTCCATCTAATTCCATGGTATCACAGAAGGACCTGATGAGCAATATTCTCGAAGGTAGGGTTGGACAGACTCCATGAGGTATAATTATGTTTAATACTTTTTACTTCCTTCATACTGGCTGAAATTATTTTCAACTGTATTAAACATGTGATAGTAAATGAATCTAAAGTATGCATGTGTGAATGGTTACTGATACGTTCATCCTTTTGAGAAACATCAAAACAAAAAAGCTTACCTCATGCTCCTTGGAATCACCTGGCCTTGCTCTGCTCAAAAGGACAATTTTATCCCAAGGGCAGACAGATCACTAATGCACCTTTTCTCACTGTGCATTCCCTGTAGACCCTTGTCTGCCAAATGCCATTCCACCTGTCTATCTGCCCAGCACTCCTGGCCCTTGCCCTGAATACAATGGACAAAAAGGTTGTAATTACTTTCATTGTCTGAGATAGCTCCTTTGGCTTATAAATAATTGCGTTTCAGGAGGGGGAACCTGGATTAGATGCAAGAGCGTTAATGGTGGAGAAAAGCCCAATGGCTTTTAACAGGATTAGGGGGCTAAGCCCTGCCATTTTGCCGCCTCGCTAGGCCAACCTAGCCCTTTATGCTATGGTCACATTTTAAAGCAAAAACAAATAGTTTGTTGTCAGGGATAATTATAAATAGAATTACTGTTAAACAAAAAGTTAAGACCCTTTATGTAAACATTTTTAAGGGTAATTTTTATGTGCTCAGTTACCATTACAATTCACTCATTAGCGACTTACTTGGTCAGTTTACAATGACTGTCACATTGCTGCTTTCAATGACTGCTGCCCAGAAGCATCTGCTCCATCTGCCTTATGGTTATCGTAAGAATACTATTGTTTCCTGTTGCCTGTGAGACCTTGATTAAACTCTGCTTGTTATGCTTTGTTGTTATGAAATTATTACAAGAACAAAATAAAATGTGCAGAGATGCATAACTTCATAGTTACGCAATTAAACACTCTTAGGGCAAACAAATATTCATATTTACCACATGGTGAAACAGAGACTTTGTAATATGTTCATACAGACATAAGACCTAATATATAACTTTATATATATATATATATATATATATATATATATATATATATGTGTGTGTGTGTGTGTGTGTGTGTGTGTGTGTGTGTGTGTGTGTGTGTGTGTGTGTGTGTGTATATATATATATATATATATATATATATATATATATATATATATATATATATATATATATATATGTGTGTGTGTGTGTGTGTGTGTGTGTGTGTGTGTGTGTGTGTGTGTGTGTGTGTGTGTATATATATATATATATATATATATATATATATATATATATATATATATATATATATATATATATATATATATATATATATATGGACATATGTATACATATGGACATATGTGTATATATGTATATATATATATATATATATATATATATATATATATATATATATATATATATATATATATGTATATAGATATATATATCTTCTTCTTCTTTCGGCTGCTCCCGTTAGGGGTCGCCACAGCGGATCATCTGTATGATCCGCATAGTGATTTGGCACATGTTTTACGCCGGATGCCCTTCCTGACGCAACCCTGGTCGCCTCTTACGACACAGGGATATGGTACACCTATTTTAACTGGGGTATACACCGGCCCAGTATACTGGTACTCACTTCGCCGACCTCGGAAGGATGACAGGCTGAGTCAACCCCCTGGTGTATTAATTCAGTGGCCTAACGGGGCTTGAACTCAGGACCTTTTGGATCCCAAGCCGCTGCCCGAACCACTGCGCCAACACCAGGCATATATATATATATATATATATATATATATATATATATATATATATATATATATATATATATATATATATATATATATATATATATATATATATATATATATATACATAAACATTTACAAATATACATATGTACGTATTTATTTATTTGTCATGGTTAGCTAAGGTAAGAGATGTGCTCTCTTGCCTCTAACCTGTCAACCCCGGGGTTTGAATCTCGACGCAGTTATAAGCTGTCACCCCTTGTATTTCACAGGCAGGGTGATTCATCAACGTGTGGGCCATGCCTCATAAGGATTTTAAACGGATGTCCTGTCTGCTGGAATTAGTCAGTGGAAGTTAAAGATTCCACAGTGTCCATCGTGAAGAGTCGGCGAGTTATCAGCGCCACCTGGAACAAATTCCGAATTCCTGCCCTGACTTCTGTTGGGAAGACAATAGTAAACCACTCAGTATAACCCCTGCCAACAAACTGCTTTGGCAGCATCGACGCTCTGTCGAGTATGGTACATCAGAATCACAATCTATACTCATAAATCTCAGTGTGTGCCAGTCAGTCAGTCAGTCAGTGGGTGTGTTTCTCCTCTAAAACTATGAAATCTAGCAGCCTGAAACTTTGCAGGCATACTAAGAGAACTCCAAGGGGTGCATGAGTGAAAATTTGGTGTTTGGGTTAATTAATACACCCCCTTTGAAGACAATTAATGGCCTTATTTAATTATTCCCTTTATCAGGTGCAACCTCAGCCACCTCACTCTCTCTTGAGGTGCATCGACTGTTGCCTCGCTGGGGTCCTAATTCACCATTTTTTTTGGCTTGATCAACGATACCTTCCTTGACTTGGAAAAGGCCTCAACTATTTCCTTTTTCACTTTCCTCACTCATATTATCGAATGCCTGATCATCATACCTACGAATTGCTGGAAACATTGCAATGCTTATAAATGCCCGGAGACACCAGTGTTCATCACTATATATTTCCACAAATGCCATAACCTCGAGAATCTCTCAAACTAAGCCAAATTACAAAACTTAAGCTCCAGAATCAAACTCAGCAGCAGTTCTGATTGCTAACACAAAAAAGTGGATTAATTTGTTCAATTCAGACATGTTTGACATTTTGGGTATCTATGGAAGGTGTGTGTTTAATCTGATGGCTCCAGGATCGTTAGTCCGTCTCCTTTCTGGTCTCGCACCCCTTGCTTTGTCTGCAATATGTCCCCACCATATTTCCGCAGGGCACTCAAGGTCCACCAACAACCCCCTTCTGGTAAAACTACCAAAATCACAAATCACTGCTCACCTTCACTCTTTCATTCCTCTTTTTCCCTGCCTTTGGAATAAGCTCCCACAATCTCCCCAATCCCATTCTTCCCTCCAGGCCTTCAAAACAGCTGTTCACCACCACGTCTTATCATCCCCCATCCGCAACCTCGATCTTTTCTCCCCCAGTTTATCCACCCAAACCCACCAACTTCAAATTCCCTGCTTTCCTTCCTGAAAGTCACTGTAATATCCATCTTGTATACCCCACGTTATCCTCCCCATCCCCCTCCCTTCCACAGATCTCCAAATGACTCTGTTTCCCACAGTTTTGTTCTCCCCTCTCCTGCTCCTCTTGTCTCATGCCCCCCCCCCTTTGTTGAGCGTTGTGTGTTAGCTTTCATATGAGCCTCGACAATATACAAAAAAAAATCCATTGCCAAGCCAGCTGTTCCTCATCAACCATTTCATTGGAGTGCTTAAGCCACTTAGCGAGCATGCTACAATATTGGCCCTGTCACTGAATACTGTATATCGATCATCCTGAACAATGTTCAGGGGTCACTCACCTGCATTGGCCCTGTGTTGTATCGGGCGATGACTTGCTCACTGAAAATGTGCAATTTTTTTTTACACCACGTTTCCCCTTGTCATATGATCTTCTTTCATTATACAACCCATCACTTTGGCATAGATAAATAAAAATAAACAAAAAATTAAACATTTCGTAAGCATCATGGCAGGATGGCCGAGAGGTATGCATGCTCGCTCTAAACTGTTTAGCCTGGGTTCAAATCTTGACCCAGCTAGAAACTGTCATCCTGGTGTTTCACAGGCAGGGTGATTCATCAATGTGTGTGCCCTCTCGCCGATGGATGTTAAACTGGGTGTCAAATCTGCCAGAATCCCCCTTCTCTCTTCTCTCTCTTGCAGCCTGGTGGTAGTTTGTTGTTTGGGTGTGGTGTCATGGCCGCTTGCTGCAGCTGCTCTTTGCTGTGGTGAGTTGTTCATGTGGTTTTCTCCTTCCTGTCTCCCCTCCCCTCCCCTCTTTCATTCTCTTCCTCGATCCTGCTGTCTTTTCTACACCCTCTATCCTTGAGAGAGAGAAAGAGTTAGAGCAGGCCTACTTGGGTGTGGCCTATCCAGTGTTGATGAGGCTTTATGAACGTTTTGTTTCATGATTAATTTATTTTGTTTTGTTTAGTTTTGACCATCTTGCCTGACCTGAGCAAAGAGGTATTAGTTAAATCATCGTTATGGCGAATACACGTCTTCGATATGAGGCGTTTGATAAATTTAACGCGGAAACATGCGCTCGTGTGTGTTCCACCAGAAGGAATCCTTACTGAGGACGTCGTCCTTGCAGTCGGGAGTATAATCAGTTTTGAGCATGCCGGTGCTACGTCACGCATGAATCAGAAAGTTGTTGTGCTCCTGTCCAATGAAAATCTTGTTCATTATGTTGTGAGTGCGGAGTTAACTACCAAGAATGGTGTTTTTATGTTAGCTTCCCCCATGGATACTCCTGCGGTGAAAATCGTTGTGTCTAATGCTCCACCATTATTACCGAATGACGTATTATTGTCAGTCCTGTCTCGTTATGGAACAGTTGTCTCGAGAATGTCAATGATGTGGCCTCCCTAAGGAGCGGTGACATGAGTATAAAACACGTCATGAGTTTCCATCGATAGGTGTACATGGTACTTCCTGATCGTGGCGATGACATGGGGTTGAACATTTCATTCAAGGTAAATCTCAATGATCGCGAGTATCAAATGTATGTCTCGTCGGCCTCGTTAACGTGCCTTCTCTGTGGAAGCTTTGGTCATGTGAAATGTTTCTGCCCCAAAGTTTCCTGTTTAAAGTGTGGTGAAAATGGTCATGTAGATGTGGATTGTAAAAAGGTTATTTATCCCTCAAATCCCATTGAAAAGACTGAAGTGAATCCCGTTAGTTTCACTGTTTCTGCTGTTCCCGCCTGCAGTGAGACCAATGATAACAACACTGAGGTACTCGGTGTTGAGAACGATAGTATTTCACTTCCCATGACAGTAAATGAGGTAAGGCCAAACTTTTCGACTCTTTTTACTGATTTGTCATGTCGTGAAACAATGATTGAGGATCCTATTATTATTTCCAAAAACCCAGAGAGCATCAGCTGTGAGTCTTTCTGTCCGTACTACAAAGGTGGTATTGGAGAAGGACAGTGTGGCTGAAAGTACATCTCAATGTGTTCCTCATGTTTTCACCTGTATTGAGAAGAAAGATCGTGAAGTACGTCCTGTAGATAGCGTTGAACACGTCCCTCCTTAGTGTCCCTTCACCGATGCAGATTCAAAATTGTACTCCGGGATCTCCGATTGAATCGGTAGATAAGGCTCCGCAACAGTGTGAAACCACGATTTCAACTCCTGGTGAGAATATGGAACACCATGGAAATGATGGTAACACCGTGGAGCCTTCCAGCGAATCTCCAGAGATTCTGAACATTCCATTCGTGACTTCGGAGGCTAATATCCTCAACCCCATGGGTACCTTGTCTGATTTGTCAGAATCTGGTGAGGATGTTGAGGTGCCTGAGTTGTCTCAGTTTCCATCCGATCAGCCAATGATAGCATCTCAACTCGTTCTTTCTTTCCTAAATGAAACTTGTAGACAGTGAAATGTAGTTACCAAAGATAAATTCCCTGATATCGTTTCATTTATTCAAACTGCCAAAGATATTATGAGAAAGGCTGATGAGTTCCCCTTATGAAAGCCACAGTTTCACCGTCTCAGGAAATTCATGACGAGAGCCGGTCTTGAGATTTCACAACACCCAACGAAACCCTTTGAATGAAGAAAATCACCTTTGACACCTTAAATATTAATGGTGGGGGTGCAAGCCACAACCACCAAGCTCAAGTGAAAAGTTTATTGAGATGGAAGAACATCGACATACTTTTATTACAGGAAACACACATCACTAAGAATGTGGAGTATGATTGGTGTCGTCTTTTGGGAGGACGGTGCTTTTTAGCAACCTGTCCTCTCTTTCAGCAGGTGTTGCTTTCATCCTGAGACCTGGGCTAACACCTGAGTCATGTCTCTTGCAGGAGATTGTCAAAGGCCGGTTTATCTTTCTTGAACTAGTGATTAACAATTTTCATTTCATTCAATGTGTATGCACCGAAGTGGGAGCACAGAACGGAGAGCTTTCTTTGTGTCTGTGATCAATCACTTACAGGTGGTTGATTTAAATCGCTGTGTGTGCATTGGTGGTGATTTTAACTGCACATTTAAAACTGGAATGGATAGGAATACACCAGAACCTCATCCCAAATCTTGTCGTGATTTATTGCTTTCCTTTTCTCGGGTTGGTTTGTTAGATGTACGGAGGGTACTTTACCCCAATGAATCCCAGTTTACGTGGAGCCGTCTCACCAGAGGGAGGTTTTCCTTTGCCAGATTTGACCGATGGTATATAAACTCACGGTTTAGGAACACGGTGGTCTCTGCAGATTTCTCTCCATCTATATTCTCAAATCATCACTTAGTAACCATGGGGATTTTTCTCCCTCAATCAATACATAGAAGTGCATATTGGAAATTTAACACCAATCTTTTGGAAGATGATCGATTTAAAGAAGCTTTCCAAGTTTTCTGGGCTAACCAAATCCTAAGAAAACCCTCTTTTTCTTCTGTGAATTTATGGTGGGACAACACAAAAACCCAGATTAGGGTGTTTTGTCAGCAGTTCAGGGCAAACACTATGTTATGGATTGTAAGCCCCAGATTATATTACCCATAGTTCAACAACAACAACAACAACAACAACAACAACAACATCAGTGGTATAGATTGTATTTCCATATTCTTCCTTTACCCATAGTCCTTTGCGATATTCAAGATGGCTACTGAACGGTCTTTTGTGATTACATCGAAAACTATGATAGGCCTATTAATTATTATTCTATATTGTTGTATTATGCTTATTGTATTATATGTCAGGCTTAGCTATACATCTGTGTTGTTACGGGTTGCCCTGTTCTTGCTGAATAAAGCCAACATTGAATGAACTCCAACAATTCAGCCTTGTCAATTCACCCTCTGGCTATCACAATTTATTCAGCAAGAATTTCGTAATGGACAAGGAGGATGTGCCGGAGATTAAACCCAGCAATGTGTTTGTTGTGAAGCAACAAGGATGATCCTCCCAAATCTATCCCTGATACATTTGGCAACCACTTTCACTCAAGAAACGTATATACCTTTCAATGGAGAGGCTGTGCCCATGTTGACCCTCTGCTCCACGCCAAAATCCATGGTATTTCTTGCAAAGTTTCTGTTGGAGAATGCGAAAAATGGAGAATGTGTCGAGGTCCATAATCTCCTGGCATTTTGGATCGAGATTCCGCAGTTTTTGGAGAAAGAGATTCCCTCCATCATGCATAATTCGGACAATTAAGACCAAACAAGATGTCGACAACTTTTGGAAGAACTGAGATGTACAGGTAAACATCATTTGTTCCCTGCTCTTTGCAGATCTCTGAGTATTACATTTTTTAATGCTTTTTTCCCCACGATCCTGAAAAACAAAAAAAAACACACAGACACACATAGGAATATACTGTATGTTACCCTTTATTTGAAGCATATATGAAAGGTCATACATAGAAAAAAAAATTCGAACAAAGTTTTTGCAAAACAAAAAATTGTTACCGCCCCAAGGCAAAAGGAGCCACTAACACATTGTGGGAATAAGCTTTCCCTCGATCCTGAACGGGGGAAAAAAAACAAAACACACATGCAGAAACATAAATTACCCATTATTTGAAGCACTTGTGAAAGGTCATGCATAAAAATGTTTTCATAATAAAGTTATAGGAAAAACAAAAATCAGACCAGGTCAATATGACCCACTTCTGCATCATAAGATATGACTCCTCATCAGCATGGAGGGTCCCTTCCGCATTCCAGACTGACTTGGAGTTGTGAATGAAATTTCTGTGATACTGGTTCAGAAATGAAATGCATGTCTTCTCCCTGAATATTTTCCTGATCTTTGATGTCAGCAAATAGACTGTGTAGCGTTCAATGTCATCTTGTGAACCACCTACACCCACATATTCAGCCAAACACAACTCGACAAGTGTTGTGGCCAGCATTGCCTGCATCCCATCGATGACTTCCCTCTGGACAAATGTGATGATTGTCTTGAATGTTTCACAGTGGAGTCTCCTGACACATTTGATCAACTTTGGGTGCCACCTTCCCGGAACTCTTCAGGTAGGCTTGCAGACACGAGTTGTGGTATTTTGCCTCTGAGATCACCTCCATTCAGGTAGACTGATATGATACATTGGTCGTCTTTACTCTGAGCTGCTTCAAGAATGGATTTGCAATCATCTGCAGTGAGGAACTCCAACATGGCCTCATATGTGTTCCATGTCTTCTTGATTTCTCCAAAGAAAATGCATTCTAATTTCAACACTCCTCTTTCATTCATCGTTGGAGGTGAATTTTAACCACAAGTCTCAGGAATTGAGGATTTAGCAACAGGAGCCAATGTAAGCAGATCAGAAGCTGGCCACTGCACAGCAGTGAAATTCTTCAGGCATTGAGAATGGTATTCGCTCGCATCGTCTGTCTCTTCCTTTGAGTTGATGTCTGCAGTCACCTTGATTAAAAAAAAAAAAGACCAGAAAGATGTCCCTTCTGGATATTTGCAGCTTTCTTAACAGATTTCCAGGATTTCATTTGAAAAGTCTTCAAAACACCACACTCCTCTCCTGGATCCCATGGAACTCGGTCACATGCTGGTAGAACTTGGTAAAAAAAATATATAATAAAGGGATTTACCAAAGCTGGGCTTTCGTTCTCAGCATGATGGGGTTGGCAAAACCCAATAAGCCGCAAGGCCAGGCCACGTCCCAAGCGCATGTCGATCAGCGCGTCTCCAAGCACCACATGAGTGGCCTTCCGCCTCACCAACGCTGCCACCCTTGGCTCGGTTCTCAATCCCATTGAAGTCATATTCTGCGCAGTTCTCGATCTCATAAAACTTAGTCTCTCTCCTTCTCAAGGGGCAGAACGTTGCAAGAGTGAGTTTGCCAAAGCTCAGGCCTTTTCTCCCAGCAGCACGTGGTCAACAAGTCCCACCAATCTACAGGGCCAAGCCGAATCACAAATGCATCTCAAATGGCGTGAAAACAGGTGCTTCATGAGCATTTTGTTCATTCGAAGCTGCCGTTATTGGCTCGGTCTTCATTGCCTTTGGTGTGTGTGTGTGTGTGTGTGTGTGTGTGTGTGTGTGTGTGTGTGTGTGTGTGTGTGTGTGTGTGTGTGTGTGTGTGTGTGTGTGTGTGTGTGTGTGTGTGTGTGGTCTGCCACCAACGGCTGTCATTGCCACACGTGGTCTCCAAGACTGACCCTGGTATTGAAGCAACAATCTCCAAACCAGCAAGGAACCACAACTCATCGACCAAGCTGTCTCCTCATTCGTGCTCTGTTTCCGCCTCCACCTCCAGGGGATCACTCAATCCTACCCGGGGACATCTCTGCTCACCCGGACAAGCTGCCACTGGTCACCATCTCCACACGTGGTCCCACCAAAGCTCGGTCCCATCTCTCTATGGCGGTTGGGAGTCACATCGTGGGAGGAAGTTGGCAAAAGGGAGTCATCGTTGGCAGAAGGGACAAACTGCACCAACCTGAGGGAGTTGACAAAGCACACGAAGCTGCATAGCTTAGCTTCATCCGAAATGCCTTGACCCACTGAAGCTTGGTTCAACCGCCCTCTACGGGATATAGTTGTAGTGGCTTCTATTTTTACATGCATAATTTCTACATTCTTTCAGCCAACTGAGTGGGGTTTAAAACCAGGAACAACCAATCGATTCCTAGTACTTTTACATTCCCCAAGCACAATTTTGTGGAAGAAGAAGATTCATCCGGACTCTTGCGAGGGGTTCTTTAGCTACAGGACACGTACTATGGCTTTAACCAGCTACCAGTTATCGGCTGTTTGTCCCCCCCCTCCCACCCCAACCGTACCCCAGAACTATTGTCAGAGTTCTATCTCACTGCCCGCAAGGTACTTGCGTTGACCTACCAGTTAAAGGAAAATGTTTCGTCATCATCTTCTCAGAAATTGCTCAACAAAATTTTTTTAACTTGCCATATGTCTGGTATTCCAGCTATTTTGAAGTGCTCACAAATGGCATGTTATATATTTTGTTTATTTATATATTTTGAAGTGGTATTCCAGCTATAATTGGTTGAATCAAAATCCTTAGGAAAAAAATCAGAAACTTCATATATCTGATCTACAACCCAATGTGAGTGAAGAATTTAATTTATGACGTCATAACCCATGCCAAGAAATTATGTGACATAATAGGGTGCATGAATGGCATGGGTATATGGACAATAATAGGAGTGGCCCATAATCGTAGTGAGTGTGGTTAACGATGGTATTTTTGTTCAGAATAAGTATGCGAGGCACTTTAAGCACTTTAAGTTCAGAATAAGCACTTTAAACTTTAAACTCTCATAGACTATGCACTCTATGAGTGCCGTTTTGTTGTGCTGGAAGAAATCTGGCCGGATGCTTGCCATTATTTGAGCTCTGTCCTTTTGCAAGTTAACACATCAAAATATTATTTGTTCCATAATGTTTCAGCAGTGCAGTTAAAGCTTAAACATTTTGCTTGAATAACTTTAATGATATAATCCCCCCCCCCCCACCTGCTCCCTTTCCCATGCTGCTTCTCCCAGTCTTATCAAGTAAATTCATGAAAAGCGTTTGATGGGACTGACTTGAAATGGAATGTTTTGGATCAAATAAGGAGTGACACATCTAATTCGAGTTTGTCTGTTACTCCAATAGTTGTGGGGATAAACATATTTCCAATTGCCTTGCATCAAGTAAGGTGAGGCAAAATGTCCTCCTCCCCCCAAATATGACCTTGTTGGTCAAAAGAATATATTCAGTTTCTTGAACATCCGCAAAGGAGGGCTCTTTGGTTGACAATCTTGTGAGCAATTGTGACTGAAAAAAACGTTCATTTATATTGAGCAAAGGACGAGGGAAGATGTTTACATGCAGTTTGTAGTTTTAGGGCATGTTGGTCACCTTGCTGTGTCACAGGTAGATAGATCAGTTCACAGTCTTAGTCAGTGCACAAAATGTAGATAGCTGTGTAGCGATATAGTGTGTGATGTTGCGTAAAATATTGTAATGGCCAGGTAAACCACCTGGATCGAGCCAGAGGTCACAAACGCATGAGCTGTCAAGCTCGTCGTCCTCTTCGGATTAAATCGAGATGATAGAGAATCTCAGCATGTACATGGAAGAGTTTGAGAGACAATTGCCCTCTTGATCATGGCTTCAGTCAAATTAATTTGGCGATTCTGTGCGGTGTGATGGCATCATCAGCCCAACCACACATCTGTGGCATCTGCTGTGGAAATGAACACTCAAATTGTAGGCTCACTGCGTGGCCGGTGCACGTCAGCTGGGTTGCGTTAGCCGTTGTTTCTAGATGTTTAATTTACACCGGTCGGCACTCCGACCTGATTTTAATGAAAGAAGATTGGAGCGTAGCCATCTGTAGCCATTTATTTGCCACATTACTCTGAGGGTCAATTTGAGGCCTTTTAAGACTAAAAAGAGGAAAGAGGCCTTGAATGCTAACGACAATAAGCTCATGCGTTACGCTTGTAGCTGGGGCTTCATGTCCATGCATGCAGGTGATGCCGCACAACACACACTTGCACAAAGAAAATAAATAATAATGGATGATACAATTACGAACGAGTGGATGGAATGAACTCTCGTGTCTTAACGCAAATTCCTGCAGAGAGACAAACTAAGGTTAAGTGCGCAATCTCCTTTCATTCAAAGTTGTGCTCTGGGAAAACCTTATGCTCCAATTGTATTCAAAAGTTTTAGCCTCCAAGCATGCAGCCTGCACAGGACCTCTGCAGCTGCGCACATATATTACGATTGACCGGATCCATGACACGGCAGTACGAGGGTAGCCAGTAAAGTACACACTATGGAAAGTCGGCCACGCTACACAGACAAACCACAAAGGGTTATGAACTAAACCCTAGAAACACTACAGACTAGTTCAGACTCTTATGCATGAAGTGTTGGATGGACTCCAAACTGCATCGCAGGCAGAGTACAGACTGTAATATAGTGCAGAACAGATTTTGAAGGTTTTCCTCTTTAAACTGTCCACAGGTTTTCCTGGCACGTTGAGGTCTTTTTTCCCATCCGCAATTTCTGTGTGGTCTCAACAAGTGCCTCTCCCACAGTACCCCCACTCCCTCTTTCCCTCAACCAAACTTCTCAGATAAACACAACTTTTCTTTGATTCATGCTGAGGAAATCCTCGATGTGAGAAGCCAATATGTGCACTTAATTTCGACTTTAACAGATTAATGTCAAGGAAAGAAATGGCCCTAAGATGAGGCTAATGGTACAATTCCATTGTGCACGAACATCCTTTTTTTATTTCAAGAGTGGGTGGTTCAGTACAGTGAAACGTTTGAAACGATATTGCGAAGCATCGTCCTGAACGAAACTGGAGAGTAAAATATAATGTTCTTGTATAATTCAAAAAGGAAAGGAGATATACTACTGCAGACTGTCATTATTTTTTTATTACAAATGAAAATAGGAAAACAAGAAGGAAGAGATAGATGGAGAGGTGAGAGCTAGGCAGGATATGGTAAGGAAGAAGTGGATCAATATTGCCACAAGCATGAATATGGTGGTCTTCGGCATACAGGAGGGTGTAGGGGTGGTTAAACGATTATGAGAGAAGGATGATAAAGAACAGAGTGCAGGTGAAAGTGCACAGAAATGTTTTCTTGGTAGTTTGCAATTCATTAGCCTTTTCAGAAATGGTTTTTCAGGCACTGCACTTTGCTGGGTGGGTGGCCCAAAATTTTCCTCTCTGTCGGAGGCAGCAGGATAAAGTCCACGGTAGAATGTAACTCGAACCTCCATTCTTGTTACAACTATCGCTTCGCCATCCTATTTCCTGCAAATCGGAATCGACCACTTTAGCTTAATTGGTATTTTGTTTTCTTATTCATTCACGATGGGAACCTGAACATAATTGGATAGTTTGACGTTGCACCAAAGCTCTTTTGTCAGTGTTACACGTTCTTGAGAAATGTATATCAAGGAAAAAAAAAATTGGTAAACTACTGTATTCCTCTTTCCTTCCTTCCTCATTGCAACCTGTATTTGGTGCTTTCGTTCATCCAAGTAATTCCGATATAATTCCGATAGTTCATCCAAGTAATTCCAAGTAATGAAACTTACAAATAACCAAGAATTAAGTTTAATCGTGGTGTCCACATTGGGGTCAGGGTTGCAGGGTGCAAGTAAAAGGCCAGCTTCAGCGTGGCCATGTTTACTCAGCTTTTCCCCCACGAAAAGCTTGCGGCAGCCACAGACGGCGAATTAAAGTTTAATATCGCCTGCCGCTTTGAAGTAAGGCCTTCTGCTTATGCTGGAATCTGGGAGCCCTCCTGGCTATTTAACCCCACAGCCCACGGGCAGAATCACGTCTGTAGCCTCTCTACAACTGCCATAACCTCCGGGTGTCAGTGGCAAACTTTGTAAAAAGTTACCAGTATTCATTTTGATGCTGCTCCGCCAACATCAAAATCTACTTTTTTGATAGCATCACCAACTAAAATGTAAAAAAAAAAAAGCAAGCTTTGAATCACTTTTTATGTTATGAAAAAAAAGTTCAATATGCTTCAACTCATATATATGTCATCTTGTATGGGGTGTAACAAACTGTCAAAAGGTAACTTGCGTGGAATACCTTAAACAAGCCAGTAGAGCAACAAATTACAGACATTCTGGACCTTTGTGACTAGCCTACGGTTGGTTAGCCAAATGAAACTTATGATGTTTGTACCTGTGAGTTACCTCTACAAAGTTCAGCCAAGAGATAGGACATTTGATTTGTACAAATAAATTATTTCGTTATTTGAGAAAACAACTGTAAATTACAAGTATTAAGATGTAGAGTCTTTCGAATACGGTAGCCAGCTTGGGAATTATTCCCGTGCAATGCGTGTGGATAAATTGCGGCTCCTTTCAGACCCACGGCCCTTATTGACCCCCGAGTTACCCCTTGCCTGTGGCTCAGGAAGATGAAAATCTGAAGCTGCCCTTTCCCTGTGCTCACCTTGCCGTGACGCATACGTTTTATAACCTTGATGCTGAAGATAACTCAGATCCTGCGTCACAGCCTTCGGTATTATTAATTTCACATTTTGCTGTCTAAACCGTAACCCCATGCCCTTCTTTGTGGATTCTAGCACTTTGTGACCATTTTTTGTTTTATCTTCTACTCAGCTGCCGAGGCAGGAATCGACCCAGCCCAGAGCCTGCCTTAAATAGTATCACTTTACAGTGGCAAATTGAATGAAATGTGGTCAACAACCTTGTTCTCGCTGTGCATGAGGGCACAGGCATGTTCTTTATATTAAGAGATTTTCCAAAAAATTTGTGACCAATTTGAAATGGTTATTCCCCCCCCCCCCAAAAAAAAAAAAACTGACAACATAACAATATGATACAAATCAAAGGAGCTCTCCATTGATGATTCTTAAATTCGAGATTATTTTGAAAACATGGAGATGTGAGGCAATTCTCAAATCGTGCCTCTTAACTGGAATGGTGACCATGAACCCTTGCATCATCCCAGCATTTGCTGCAAGCATTCTGACCAATATGGGGTGCCTGCCCCACAACCACCCTATTTAGGCATCCATTACACCGCTTACGAGGATTTTATCAACCGGGAAATAAGATTTTCCAGTTAAAAAGGTACTTCCGGCTTAAGCTGCAGTCTGCAGGGGGCAAAGCCTGTGAAAGACAACTAATTTGTTCGTTCACGCGTGTGCAGCACAAAGCTGGTGGCCAGAGGTGCCGGCAATAACTCACTTACTCTTCATGAAAGACACCGTGGGATCTTCAACATCCACCAGCTAATGATCGTGGGTGGGACTGGCTGGCTTAACATCTTTCCGAGGGATGACGCACTCACTAATGCAATGCCCTCTCATACAAAACACGAGGGTGGCAATTTTCTTTTTTTGTATTAAGTTGGTTATATAAAACAGCACTTTTGGCGGATACTCATATTTTAATGAACAAATTTCAACTTAATATCAGGATGCGTTAAATGTAAAAAGAACAAAAATAAATAAATCCGTTTTGCCATTGTGTGCAAATCAAGTAAAGCTCAGTGTTGTGTCCAGTTTTTCAAGCACTATTGTGGATAAATGGGAAATGGTGCTCAACCTGATTAATGTCAAATGTGGTTTAAGGGTAAGAGGAGGGTGGAGGGAGTTATTTAATTTTGTGCATCACGTGGCTGCTGGTTTGCATCATTGCTGGGTGGGCATGGCTGTCCCACCGAAGCAGTTCCCCTTATAGATTAGGGCAGGAATTTATTCAGTTTGTCGGCAATAACTCACCGACTCATTCCAGACACTATGGGATATTTCATGGCTATCAAGTCATGGTAGCAGAAGAGACACTCACCTCAACTCATCCAAGGCACGGCACACTCTGAGACGCAAGGCCGGCCAGCGAAGTACCAATCCGACCGTTTATATAGTCGGTTCGAGAATCAAACCCAGACGAGAGAGCTGAAAGTTTCAAGCACTCCCTCTGAACCATCATGTCAGGTGAAAGATGGGGGGGGGAGTGAGAATGGGTTGGTGTCATTTACGATATGTCGCACACACACACACACACACACACGCCCTAAACGCTAGGGGGCACACTTTATTTAATTATATGGGCGGGGTGGTGGGGGGATTGGATGTTCCAGTACAACAAATCTTCATGAGGGTGGCCAGTGCATGGAAAGTTTCTGTTCCTTATAACAAGCTTCTGCTGCATAAATGATAAAAACAAAAAATTCAGGACGAAACGATGAAGCAGCGGTAGAACGTGTACATAATATTACACAGTACATATAACAGAACTCAGAGTCACATTTCAAAAAAAACAAAAAAACAACAATAATAACAACAAAATTTGAGGCTTCACATCTGACAAAGATCACAAAGAGGGAGAGTGATTGAAGGTAACAAAGACACCATTCGATGAAGGTCATATTAACTTGTGAGGATCATTAGCCTGCTGATGTTCATTGTTTGAATAAGGCATTTCGGTGATCACATCTACATTTGCTTGTGCATCTTCTTTTTCCCTTAAATGTAGCTCCACTGTGAACCTTGCTTTTGTAAAAAGAATTTTTTTAATAAAATTTTAAAAAAGATCAATATTACTGCAGAATCTTCATTCAGATGGCAGGACAGCTCAGCAATATCATAAGAGGACTTGTCTCCGATTGTTATCTTTCCCTGAGTTGGATTCTTGAATCGTATCCAGCTAAAACTGCTACCTGATGTTATACCAGCAGGAGCCACGATCATAGAGTTTTTCACTGCAAATATGAAACCAACCGTTCCATCTACACTCACAACTCATTTTATTAGTTCCCTATCAGTTTTACCGGAGGTTTGCTCTCCGTCTGTCCGTCCAACCAGGGGGGGGGGGGGTGTTGACTATTTCCCTTACCCTTTAACATATTTCACTGAAACTTGGTATATGGCTTTATTATGGTAAGTTACAGAAAAAGTTCGAGTTTCAGGGCGTTTTGTCAATTTTTATGTTATGCTAAAAGAGTTATTGCCTTTTTAGACTTAGACAAGTCTGGAGACGGCGATGGTTCACGAGCAATGTACACGGTTCGCCTTTTTTATTTTTTGACCTTCGAGGGGACGCCACGGGCAAACTGGCGGGAATCGGGAAAAACTTAAATGATGAAAGTTGTAGTACTCGAAGAGCACTACTTACATACCAACTTTCATTCGAAACAGTTGAAAACCCTAGGAGCTCGATGCCCAATTTATTGATTTCTTTTTTGACATTTTCTAAGTTCATGACCTTGTGACCTTGACCTTGGGACGAAAATGTAAAATCGAGCTCTGTGGGGCTATGCAGGTGCCATTGGGCTAACCAAATACCGAAACCCCTGCCAGATTCGACAACCCCCCTCGGAGAAGATGTAACTTGAAACCGGCTACCCCCTAAAAACACATGTTTTTGGGCGTGGCTCCACCCATAATGGGCGCACCACGCCCATTCTCAGGAAAACACAACTAGATCATGATATAAACCTCCCAAACAAATTTTATCAGTATCGGATGAAAACCCACGGAGCTATGCTCGGGACAGACAGACAGACAGACAGACAGACAGACACACACCCATACCGAATATAGTGGTCACTTACTGACTCGTGAACCAAAAATATCACGTTATACATGGGTCAGTGTTCAGTTGCCCTGACTCCATCCCACTGTGTTACACTCATTGGCTGGAGAGCTGACCTTCTTCTTCTTCTGCTTCTTGTGTATGGCAGCTTTGACTGCCGGGGCGCGACTTTGCCACTGATGCTGTGCCCCTATACCAGTACACTGGTACTCATTTTGCCAACCTCGGAAGGATAACAGGCTGAGTCAACCCCACCTGGTATTCATTCAGCGGCCAACGGGGTTCAAACTCAGGACCACTAAGATCCCAAGCCAGCCACCATAACCACTTAACCAACACCAGGCACAGCTGACCTAACTCCACCCCAATAAAATAACACACCACCTATCCATGAAACAACACAGATCAGCAGGCTTCGGGATTTAGGCCTGGGTGTTAATTAGTCCATGGCCCAGTGCAATCCCAGGTATATAACTACAATATGTGCACATAAGCAGTACTCATGGTTTTGTTTCATGTATGTACATCGGGTTATTTTTTATTCTTTTTGGCACCGAACGTACCATGATACACCACCCACATAAATGAACATTCATTGTTCATTGGGACCGGAAGGGGACATTTATTGCAAAACAATTCTTGCTCGTTTCTTCTTGAGTAGCCCGTTTTGGCTTGTGATTAACAAAGCCAAATTCCAAATTCGTCATCACCCACAGATACATGTCCCTAGATGTTTTGTTCAGGATTGGGGTCGGAAATAGCTTGAGGGTAAAATGTGGTGATTTGGTGGGGAGGCAGGGTAGGGCAAGGAAGGATTTCCAACCCCATATCTGCTGCATTTTCCAGTTGCAAAGTGAGCATCGTGGCCTGCAGCACTGTTCTAGATTAGTTGAACAAAAGGTGATTCACAACCTTCCTGGTTTTTCCCTGTCTTTGTAGCCACATTAAGTTAGATGTGATGATACTTCATGGAGAAATTTAAGCCAGACTTGGTGGTGTAATGGGTAGAGTGACTGCTCTGAATCTGGGAGGTTGGCAGTTCGAGCCCCTGGCCAAGTCATCCTAAATACTTTAAAAATAGTATGTGCTGATTACTTACTTGAGACTCAGAAGTTAAAAGCATAAAGCGTGAACAAAGAACCATACGTTGGCAACCATGACACTGGTTTTGAAGGACCTAATGGTCTCCTCCTGTGTTGAAGTTCCTTGTAAGGGAACTCATATGAAGAACATACCCATTTAATTCAAAGCGAAGTGCAGTTACCATTTCGGAAATTTTCTGGAGACCTTTACAAATCAAATGCCAATGATGAAATAGATCACATGCAGATTTACTTTTGCTTTCAATTGCTTAAAATAGCTCATGCCAGGTACAAAGTGCATCTGGGCTCTGGGATTAAAGTCCTAATGAAGTAGGAGGACTTCAATTATAGTTGGAAGTGAAGTATGACTTAATTGCAGCCAACATGCTTGCCAAAAATGTGGTCGTTGATGGAATTTGATGACAGGTGCATTCAGCAGATGTCCTTTTTAGAAACCAAGAAAGAAAAGCAAGAGGAGATGATTGAGTCACACGGACTCTCATTAACACCGTTCTGGAAATTTGCACTATTTTCCCATTTAGGTTGGCCAATTGGTGGAGTGGTGACAATTGGTTTTTGTATCTTTCTCCACTGACTGGTGTGGGTTTGATTCCCTTGGCTGCTTATTGTCACCAACCCACACTCGGAAAACATTGAGAGTACGCCAAAAGGCACTTCGACACGAGTTGACCGAGACCACTATCCTGAAATGGGATGCATTGAAGTTTATTTATTTTTATATTTTGCAGTTTTTACCCTGTTTACTCATGAAAGCACGTTACACCTGGGATAAGAAATAAAACGAGTTTATATGAAGTTTTTGATTCGTTTTCACCTTGACACTACACACCCAGAAACCATGTAAGATAATGAAAAAGTAACCTGCTTCTAATTCGCCATGAAGCACATGCAGATGACCCTTTTTTAATTTTTTTTCCTTCCTCAATTGAAATTTTCAGGACTCCATTAATCCCTCGCACTCTAGCATGACATGCATCGGTTGCTTCGAAATATGAATATATCAGCACTATCAACTGTTTCCCATCACTTGCACAAATGATGTTCTGGTGTGTTATCTGTTAAATGAGTTTACAGCGAATCAATTTAAACTTGTTATGGAAAATATTAAATCTTGAATGCTGCCTACATGTGCTCCGAGAGGTGCCACGGGGTAATATTGTTGTGGTGCCGGGTTCCGGGTCGAGGAACGACCGCTAGATGGAGCAGTTGGGCCGTCTCCCCTCCGAACACCCGGAATTGAAGGTCATCACTCCGGATAACTCCGAAGTCGATGGGTCGCTTAATGGACCGTGGACGCCAATATTTCGACCGCGCGGTTAAGGTCTTTTTGTCTGATTCCAATTTACCTAATTAGCTGTGCGATCTAGCTTCCGGGGAAGCCACACCCTTGACCGGCTTTGTCCGAACCGAGTTACTGTTACCGACTCGGATCCGGCGTAACCGAGCGGGAATTACCAAAGCCACGCCGGTCCAAATAACAATTTATGGCACACTTGGCCTCCCTAATTCTCAAGCCCGAACCATACTGGGTCAATGAAAGAAAACACAGACAACGAACTGGAACATTTAACAGTTATTTATTTACAATAGGCAATAGGGAGGGAAACACAGAGCAGACTGAATCACGAATATAAATGCAGGCAAATGGACAATGGCAATCACTTAACAGTTTTACTTACAAGACTGGCCACAGACACAGACACACACACCCAAAAATAAATGGAGCTGGCTGGCCTTTATTCGACCCTCCAGCCGCGGAGGATAGGCAAGCTGGGGGTCAGAGTCTGGTCGGGTACCTGGCCGCCTTGTGCGGTTTTACCGACTCGCAATTGTGGAGCTCGGAGTCCGTGGACGGGAACGGGGATCCCCAGCTCGAGCGCTCCAACACAACCCACCATGGTGGGACTTGAACCAATGAACCAGAATCCAACGAGCACAGCCAGGATCTTACGATCGACCCCGCCAGCCAGGAACGATGACCGACAACCAGGAGAGCTCAGCAGACCAGAAGCAAGGAACAACCTCCAAGGAACCAAGGAACAATGACCCCTCAAGAAGAAGACCCATCTGAACGACTCACGATTCTTTTTATCCCTCCCCCGTGTGGTGTGGAGGGATCCGCTCTCGGGTAACTCGCCTCCGGATGGGATGGGGCATTGTCGGTGTTGTGGTGGCCAGCCGTGATTGGAGGAGGGGGGCGTGTCGTCGTCTCGGTGCTCCTCCCCTGAGAGAGGCTCTTCCATTCCATCTTGCTGGGGCGGAGTCGGCTCTGAAGTGAGGGGGGGCTCCGCCCATGTCCCTAGTCAGAAACACTGCGTAATGGAGCTGAAGGAGTGGGGGGGATTGATGTAGAAAACTAACAAGAAAGAAACTCGCAGCGCACACATTAAATTCCCATTATACATAAGGGAGAGATTCTAACTTTCCACATATACTTAACGAAATAACTAAACTTTGGGTCAACACTATGTGTGAAGGCGAATGGTTTCCAGATTCGTAACAATGTAAACCAGTGTCAATCAAAAAATCACGTTTACATTCTGGGTTGAAAGCACCTCCCCGAGTGAAGAAACATATTGTTACACACCTCTTAACGGTAGTTTGTAACGCACAGGTGGTGTTATTGGTGGCAGTGCACATGCAGTGTGTACACTGGAAAATGGCAGCTTTCCGGTTGCATAAGCAATGCGTTATCATCAATTTTTTACAACTAAGTGGGATAACTCCTCTGGACGTTCCTCACCAGCTGGTTGCAATGTGTGGAGTCAACCATGAATGCTAAAAACGTTCAATTGGGTATGGAAGTTTAAAGAGGAATGTGAAAGCTGTGAAGCTGACCATCATTCCACACAAGCCAAAGCAAGCTGTTCCCTGAACAACATCCATT
Organism: Eptatretus burgeri; assembly: GCF_056783735.1. Taxonomy (NCBI): domain Eukaryota; kingdom Metazoa; phylum Chordata; class Myxini; order Myxiniformes; family Myxinidae; genus Eptatretus; species Eptatretus burgeri. The sequence goes on along the minus strand of NC_140970.1, from coordinate 8,456,797 downwards.
GTGTGGAAGAAAATGGTTCTGTGTATATGATTTTGCACACTGATCTCCAAATGTGTGAACTTTTTGCATGCTGGATGCCGTGAATGCTCGTGATTCTCCATCTCTTCGAACATGGTGATCAGGAATGCAGTGAATAGGGCACAGTTTGTGAACACCATAGTGACTACATATGGAAGAAACGTCTTCAATTCAGAAACTACAGAGAGCTGACCCTCTCTGTCCCCCACCTTCTGGGTGGTATGAGCAATAGATCTGTGCAATATGAAAGCTAAATCTTGAACGGTTTTTGAAATGTTAGCTACACAAGACAAGTTACCAAGATGACTGGCATGTCATGAGGAATAGATACCCACAATATGAAAGCTCAATGTTCAACGGTTTTTGAAATATCGCGTACACAAAAATACATGGACAGATGGTCGGTCGGTCGGTCGGTCAGAGCTCATTTTAATGTCCCCGTCTCCAACCTTGTTGGAGGGCAGGGGGCAAATTGCAATCAGCCCAGTGAAAGCATTAAGACTCACCTCCACCAAATAAATTTGGTGTATCGGAATCAGCCGGGAGATGATGGTGGTCATCTCTTGGGATGCTTAAAGCATCATTCTCACCCATTGCATTCAAAAGGACAAATATAAGTAAGCCTAAACGGCTTCAAAAGGCATCATGTGGATGAAACAGTGATATGTTGCCCTGATGAGCCCCAATGATGGTGAAACCAAGTTGGTCGCTTCACTTTTCATTTGCTTGGTGACAGATTTTGACTTTGTATTCATGAAATGCTGGTTGTCCTTCTGGGTTTGTAGACATGATGCTGTCGTGTTGAGGTCACCAAGGCTACAGTCTAACTTCGGAGAATTTCGGAGTTTCTTTTGATATACATCTCTACATATATATATATATATATATATATATATATATATATATATATATATATATATATATATATATATATATATATATATATATATATGAGCCTGGTGTTGGCGCAGTGGTTAGGGCAGCGGCTTGGGATCCAAAAGGTCCTGAGTTCAAGCCCCGTTGGGCCACTGAATTAATACACCATGAGGTTGACTCAGCCTGTCATCCTTCCGAGGTCGGCGAAGTGAGTACCAGTGTACTGGGCCGGTGTATACCCCGGTTCAAATAGGTGTACCATATTCCTGTGTTGTAAGAGGCGACCAGGGTTGCGTCAGGAAGGGCATCTGGCGTAAAACATGTGCCAAATCACTATGCGGATCATATGGATGATCTGCTGTGGCGACCCCTAACGGGAGCAGCCGAAATAATAAGAAGAAGAAGATATATATTTATTTATTTTACATGCCTTGTCAAGGCTCGTATGAGAGCTAACACGCAACGCACAGCATGGGGGGGGCATGAGACAAGAGGGGTGTGGGAAGGACAAAATAGTGAGGAACAGAGACATTTGGAGATCTGTGGAAGGGAGAGGGATTGGGTGGGGAACATGGGGTTTTTGAGATGAACACTACAGGGACTTTCAGGAATACAAGCAGGAATTTTGAAGGAGGTGGGTTTGAGGTGGATTTATGGGGGTAGAAAACATCGAGGATTTGGATAGAGGATGATAATAGGTGGCGGTGAACAGCTGTTTTGAAAGCCTGGAGAGAACAGTGCGATTCAACAGAGTGTGGGAATTTATTACAAATGCGGAAAAAAGAAGAATGAAAGAATGAAGGTGAGCAGTGATTCGTGATTTTGGTAGTTTTACCAGAAGAGAGTTGTTGGCGGACTTTGAGCGCCCTGCGGAAATATTGTGGGGACAAATCCAGACAGTGGAGATGGGGGGCGAGACCGGGCAGAAGATGGTAGAAGACAGAAAGACCACCGACATGCCTGCGGTGAAAGAGTGAGAGGCCCAAAGACAATCTCATCGTGGGAGATACCAATGATCCGAAATGCCTTTGTTTCTACTGCGTGAAGCCGAGAAAGGTGAGAGTCGGGAGCAGTACTCCATCAGGCTCTGGACGAAAGTTTTGCATGTCGTCAGGAGCTCAGGTGGGCCGAGGAAGGACTTTGCAGGATGGAGGATTCCCAGTCGGCAACTGGCTTTGGAGGCCAGGTTGGAAATGTGGCTTTCCCAGGAAAGGTCATGGCAGATCATGAGACCGAGAATCTTGAAATAAAGGACTTCTTCCAGAGGATTGTTGAGAAAGTAAATGGGTGGGGGGTTTCGAAATGGTCCTTTCGGAGGGACGTAGTGAGGGTGTGAGATTTGTCAAGATTGAAAGACATGTTCCACGTGTTGGACCAGTAGGTGATTTTATCCAGATCTGCAGAGAGTGAAGCTGCTGTTGCTTGCTGGTCTGAGGGATGACCGATGGTACGGCAGAGGGTGGAGTCATCAGCAAAGAGACAAAGATTATTTTCCAGAGAGTCGGAGAGATCTTTGATGAAAACCAGAAAAAGAACAGGGCCCAGAACGCTGCCTTGAGGAACTCCAGCCTGGACAGGAAGAGGGGATGAAAGAACTCCATTTAGGGCCACACGTTGACTGCGACAGGAGAGGAAGTCTGTGAGCCATGAGTGGAGATGTCCTTGGATACCATAGGAAGAGAGTTTCATGAGCAGGGCAGGGTGCCAGACCGTGTCAAAAGCACGTGATATGTCTCGGGATACGGCTCTGATTTCATGTTTGGCATTGAGTACCTCCAATCATTGTTGGAAGAGCAGAAGCAGCATATCCAGGCTGGAGTGACCTGGTCTGAAACCGAATTGATGATCGGAAATCAAGCCATTGGAGAAGAGGAAGGATTTCATGTCGGAAGTGATGATGGATTCCATAACCTTGCTGATGATTGGGAGAAGGTCTTTGTTGCAGGATCTGTTTTTGCACCTTTTTCTGCAGGGCAGTGATGTTTACTCATTTCCAAGCAGATGGCAGATCACCTTAAGCAAATGAGAAGCTGAATAGAACAGAGAGAGGGTGACCAAGAGCAGATGAGCAGGTTTTTAGGACACGTGGGCTGATACCTTCTGCAACGGTTGCAGAATCTGAATTGAGGTTTGACAGCAAGCTCTCCACTTTGTCAGGGGAAAAGGACACAGAGTCCAAGGACAGTTGCGTGTGACTGGATAAGGTGGGTACAGAAAGTGATGGGTTTTTTACACAAGACTTCGATGCGAACACCAAGTATAGGCATTCAGCCTTTTCATATGTACGGTATCAGCAGTGTGGCCATTTGAGGAAAGGGAGGGAATGAAGGGGGAACATACACCAGAAACAGATTTGATTAGACACCACCAGGATTTGGAGGAGGGAGAGAGGTTTTAGAGTTCAGACTTGAGATTCAAAAAATGTTGTTTTCTGGCTCTCCTGAGGGTAGATACACACTTGGTATGAGCTTTATCGAAGGAACTGAGATTACCCTCAATTGGGTTTGCTTTCCATAAGGCGAAGGCAAGTTCTTTCAGGACAACTGCCTCACCACAGGCTTCAGTGAACTAAGGGCTGGAGGAAGGGTCGGACAACTGAAGATGAGAGGGGATAAATCTGTGCATGAGGGAGAGTAAGTTTCTTTGAAAGAATTCCCATGATGAGTTGATGTTGGAGAAAGTAGTGATGGGAGACCAGTTGAGAAGTTTGATGGCTGGTTGGAGACCCTGCCAGTCGGCCTGAGTGAAATAACAGACTCGACGGCGGTGAGGTGGTTCTCTGATAACAGCCAGAGATGTCCACTTTGACAAGGACGTGGTCAGAAGAACAGATTGGAGCGAAGGAAGAACAGTGATTGTCAGGGAAATTTGTCAAAATTAGATCCAGAATGGATAGAGCACCATTGGTTGAGACCCGGCTCAGGAAGTTGACCGATTGAGTCGGCCCCAATGAGTCGCAGAAGTCTTTTGCTGAAGTGCCATGACAGGTTAGAGAGGTACGCACACCCAGCCAACTGGCATGATGACAATTGAAGTCACCACATATGAGGAAGAGAGAGTTTGGATGAGAAGATAAAAGATGGTCCATGTTTTTGGATAGTGAGGTGTAAATGGAGTCATCACTGTTCGGTGGACGGTACAGTACACATATAAACATGAGGTGGGAGTGGAGGGGAAGCTGTAGCCAGAGGTATTCCTGGGGATGTGGGGGAGTGAGAGCAGTGCATGGAGAGTGAGGAATAGAGTTTTTGATGAAGAGAGCAACACCTCCACAAGGACGAGGCTCAGTTCTGTCATACCGGAGGAGGAAGTAACCAGGGAGAGATACTTGGGAGTCAGAGACGTCTTGAGGGAGGAAAGTTGCTGTTAGGCAGATTATGTCTGGTTTGTCAGTGGCAACCTGTATGGAAATATCTGAAAGGTTTGAACGAAAGCCCTGGATATTTGAGGTCCACATTGTTCATGAAGATGGAGGGGAGGAGGCTTTGGGTGCAGGGGATGGGAGGGGAGGGGGAGGGTCAGACAAGGGAGGAGGGGGAGAGAGTAATGAGAGTTGTTGAAAGAGTGTGGGGGATTGCAGAATAGCTTGGGGAGTGGGCTGGATGAGGAGGAGTAAAGGCTCTGTGGTGCTGGAGGAGAGGGGGCAGAAGGAAGTTGTGGATTTGAGGAGGTGGAGTGATGAGATGGAGGAGACAGGGCAGGGGAAGGAGGCAGCTTTGTGGATGTGAGGAGGGACAACTTTGAGAAGGGGGAGTGAGGGGTGATTGGAGGGAGAAGTGTGAGTGGGGAGAGTTGAGGGAGAAACGTGAGGGGGGAGTTTTTGTGAAAGGTGAGAGGGAGGCTTGGAGGGAGAGGAGTGTGATGGTTGCTTTGAGAGGGAGGGGTGAGAGGGGTGAGTTGGCACTGAAGTTGGAAAAAAAATAATGATTGATGGAAAGCGAACATTCATTGCAAACTGGGGTTTTTTATTTTTAGGTCAGAGATGCGATTAAAGACATTTCTTGAGGGATGCAATAAAGGCGAATTAAGAGAATGGAGAGAAGAAATGCTGTTACAGTTCGATTTTTTCGGTAAGGTATGAAGGAAAGGTCAAATTGAGAGCAGTGTGTTTAAATAGTACATGAGTAGTGCATTATGATACAGTAATGAGTTCCACACGTGTGAAAGAGGAAGATGAAGCATTATAAGAGATTACTTTTATCATTCTTATAATTATTATAATTTTTTTTTTTTTTTTGAGAGAGAGAGAGAGTTTTCATCAGATTAGGTAATGGAGAGTTTGTAGAAAAAATTGTGAAGTGAATGGTGAATTTGGATTGATAAACGCATGGGGTGGAAACAGATCAGGTGGTTATGGGAGAAGCACATGGCTATGGGAGGTGTATAGTCAAAAGTCGATTTATTTATTTATTTTAAATAAGGATTGCATAACATTCGGAAAAGGGAAGGTTGAAGTAAATTCGTGGAGGTGTATGGTGAATTTGGAACTGTAAATGCAGAATGAAGCTGCTGGGTCGATGAAAAATATCAGTAAGAAGGTGGAGAGAGACACATGGTTGCAGGAGGTGTCTCGATTGAAAGGAAACAAGGAAAATTATTAATTGTTGATGGATTTTTGAGGATTAGGTAAGATTCGGGAATGGAATGTTGTAGGAAGAAATCGTGAAGGTAATGGAGGGAGAGGGTCAGCTCAAGAAGAAGAAAGATGGTGTGCCGGCAGAAGGAAGAAGAAGAAGAAGAAGAAGAAGAAGAAGAAGAAGAAGAAGAAGAAGAAGAAGAAGAAGAAGAAGAAGAAGAGCGATCGGGACTCGTGGATATGCAGGGAGAAAGGTTTTTTTTGTTTTTTTGTTTTTTTCCTTTAAATGTAAGACAAGAAACAGAGTGTTTTGTTGGGTAGGGTGGAGGACGTTGAGAAAGTGGGGGAAATAGGAATTGAAGGTAATAGGGAGAGAATACAAATAAAAACGACCGTACACCAAGAGGGGAAGGATGGGTCGGCCTCAAGGAACCCGTTAAGACAAGGTCGACGAAAACTCACAAAATAGCACGATTTTTGAAACAAAGCCAAGCTCGGAACACACAGAAACATGTAGGTGAGAAAATAAACAGTTAAAATGTCACATATAAGAACCAAAACTTAACTTTGAGAAAGTCGGCAGAGAACCCTGAGAGAACCTGCCGATGCTCCAAACCCAGAACCGGAAGTGACCGGAAGTACTGGCTTTTGATGCAGTTAATCAACCCCTCACCTCACCTCACCAGTCATAGTCAGTGGGGCATCAATAGCCAGTACATACATGTATATAATGTTGTGGTTCTGCGAAACGGTCATTCCTCAAAGCAAATGCACACATCATATAGCATTCCCCAGATAGTTATTTCATTCGTATTCATTTTAGTTCGACCCTCCGTCATGTCTTGTGGGTATATAGGACAAGAAGCATTGCAAGGGCTTTTAGTTTGGTCTTTAATTCTATCCTCTATTCCTTTATCTATTTTATTTGCTTTACTTCACACACACTACCTCTCCTTCATACAAGCATGCATACCACATAGCACACATTAACAGAGAGCTTCATAAGCAAATGCCCCCAAAACCCCGTTCAAACCGTGTGCAATTTCCCAATGGACACTTTGCTTCAATCTTCTCCGTACTCGAACCACAATGCTAAAACCATCATACGACCACCACAATTCCTTCCTAAAAATCCCCACAATAACCTATGCTCACTCTCCTCAACACAAATGCTTCAATTGCTCCAAACGCTTCAACCTCACCACAAACACCACAATGCTTCACCCACCTCAACACAACCACTATGAAACTCCGCAGCCACAGTCGATACCCCTAACACTCACCACTGTCCTTTGAGGATAACAGGGAGCCATGAACATTACCCACCATGTCGGATACATTTTGGAATTTGGAACATTTTGGAATGGCACGAAGCTTGAAGTGGAAGTTTCTGCTGGGGTCCTTTCAACATCGTCCGGATGGCCCTGGTGCTCCACTAAATAGCGACCCTCAATTGGTGCCCAGCACACATTCATGTCCGGAAAGTGCTCCCAAAAACCCGCACACTATGTTAATCTTGGAGCTCTGTCACATGGCCGAGTTTGGGGGTGAATGAGGCAATTTTCGGCTTTGGAGCCTCGCAGGAGTGGGGCTGCTTCTGGGGAAAGCGTCTGTGCACCAAAGAATGCGCTGGAGAACGCCTACATATCGTTTTGATCCAATTTTGGGCTCCTCCTTCACCCAAAGTCTATAATCAAACGCCAGAGCAAGAAGGAACCCAAATAAGTAAAGAGCAAAGATGGAATCACCAGGAGGAACCTGAATAGGATTTGGGTTTCAGCCACTACTCAGCAACCCTCAAACCCATCCAGGCGCAGCCAAGTGAACCTTATAGAAACTTTCTGCAAGAATTCACTTCTCCTTTGACAGATAGATAACGAAAGAGAGAAATAGAGAGTGAAAGAGAAGAAAAAGCAAGAATTGGAATGAATAAAGAGAATTGTGAAAAAATTAGAAAGAAGTGTGAAATGAACAAAGAACAAAGATGTCGGGAAGAACCCGGACAGAGAAATTTCAGCAGTTACTCCCCAGGCTCAAATGCAGCAACAGGTACAAGCTGCCAGATGTCTGTCAGCGGGAAAGCACAGTCCACACAGCATCAGGATGTGGTACAAACATAATCAAATGAGGAGGAGGAGATTGGGACCATACTCTGTGCAGAGCGTTGGTGCTGCTTCAGCAGTCTCTTTGGCTATTGGGCACAATTCTGGACGGGTCACCACTCCGACACAGGATACCAGCAAGCTGGCACTCATTTTGCCGACCTCGGAAGGATGACAAGTCGAGTTAACCCCACCTGGTATTAATTCAACAGCTGAGTGGGATTTGAACTCAGGACCCCAGGATCCAAAGCCTGCCACCCAAACCATTAAGCCAGCACCAGACATAGAATCAAATGGAAGACCAAGAAGTGCACATGGGCTGTTAGCCAAAGAATACCAAAAAATAATAAACAAATAACCACTCACATCTCTCACCTGTGAATGGAGGGAATAACAAATTCGCCTTCACCTGATCAAATAAATTATATATTGACTCCTTTTGACATAAACACATGGTACATGCTTGGGAGCCTCAGTGGTGCATGTTTCTGTCTGTGCTGTCACTGATGATTCGTCAGGAAGCAATGAAACCAGTCCGGCAGCTGAGGGGGTGTGCAGGATTGGGATTCTCATGTATGTACGATTTGTGAATACCTTTACAGCTGTGGAGGAACTATGGGAAGGGTTTGAAACAGCAAATGGCTGACATTATGAAGCCTTTCATGGTTGCTTTATGCAGCTTTCTTTGGCAAGAATAGCATGGGAGGAGTATATATAATATATACAGTGGGGAGAACAAGTATTTGATACACTGCCGATTTTGCAGGTTTTCCCACTTACAAAGCACGGAGAGGTCTGTAATTTTTATCATAGGTACACTTCAACTGTGAAAGACGGAATCTAAAACAAAAATCCTGAAAATCACATTGTATGATTTAAAAAAAATTAATTTGCATTTTATTGCATGAAATAAGTATTTGATACATCAGAAAAACAGAACTTAATATTTGGTACAGAAACCTTTGTTTGCAATTACAGAGATCAGACGTTTCCTGTAGTTCTTCACCAGGTTTGCACAGACTGCAGCAGGGATTTTGGCCCACTCCTCCATACAGATCTTCTCCAGATCCTTCAAGTTTCGGGGCTGTCGCTGGGCAACACAGACTTTCAGCTCCCTCCAAAGATTTTCTATTGGGTTCAGGTCTGGAGACTGGCTCGGCCACTCCAGGACCTTGAGATGCTTTTTACGGAGCCACTCCTTAGTTGCCCTGGCTGTGTGTTTCGGGTCATTGTCATGCTGGAAGACCCAGCCACGCCCCATCTTCAATGCTCTTGTTGAGGGAAAGAGGTTGTTGGCCAAGAACTTGCGCTACATGGCCCCATCCATCCTCCCCTCAATACGGTGCAGTCGTCCTGTCCCCTTTGCGGAAAAGCATCCCCAAAGAATGATGTTTCCACCTCCATGCTTCACGGTTGGGATGGTGTTCTTGGGGTTGTACTCATCCTTCTTCTTCCTCCAAACATGGCGAGTGGAGTTTAAACCAAAAAGCTCTATTTTGGTCTCATCAGGCCACATGACCTTCTCCCATTCTTCCTCTGGATCATCCAGATGGTCATAGGCAAACTTCAGATGGGCCTGGACATGCGCTGGCTTGAGTAGAGGGACCTAGCATGTGCGGAAGGATTTTAATCCATGACGGCGTAATGTGTTACTTATGGTTTTCTTTGATACTGTGCTCCCAGCTCTCTTCAGGTCATTGACCAGGTCCTGCCGTGTAGTTCTGGGCTGATCCCTCACCTTTCTCATGATCATTGAGGCTCCACGAGGTGAGATCTTGCATGGAGCCCCAGACCGAGGGAGATTGACTGTTATCTTGAACTTCTTCCATTTTCTAATAATTGCACCAACAGTTGTTGCCTTCTCACCAAGCTGCTTGCCTATTGTCCTGTAGCCCATCCCAGCCTTGTGCAAGTCTACAATTTTGTCCCTGATGTCCTTAGACAGCTCTCTGGTCTTGCCCATTGTGGAGAGGTTGGAGTCCGATTGATTGAGTGTGGACAGCTGTCTTTTATGCAGATAACGAGTTCAAACAGGTGCAGTTAATACAGGTTATGAGTGGAGAATGGGAGGGCTTCTAAAAGACAAAATTAACAGGTCTATGAGAGCTGGAATTCTTCCTGGTTGGAAGGTGATCAAATACTTATTTCATGCAATAAAATGCAAATTAATTATTTTTTAAAATCATACAATGAGATTTTCAGTATTTTTGTTTTTGATTCCGTCTTTCACAGTTGAAGTGTACCTATGATAAAAATTACAGACCTCTACGTGCTTTGTAAGTGGGAAAACCTGCAAAATCGGCAGTGTATCAAATACTTGTGCTCCCCACTGTATAATCAGATGCACCTCCTGACTGTTAAGGTGAGCATCGCCACAGATTATATCTCACGGAAAAATGCATAATCCAATAAAATGCAAAATGAAAAGATAAACAGCTTCACGTGACAGGAAAGCAAACAATTTGGTTTTGTTATCATCGCATCGAAGGAAGTCCTTCCAGTTATTTGGCATCACAGTAGAAGGAGCCACTCTTTTCCTGGTGCCCTTTCCCCTCTTCTGTCTTGTTGAGGCTTGGAGGCTGGCGGGTCGGTATACATCCCAGACAAGGTCGATGCGGCTGCTTTTCTCAAGTTGAGCAGAGATGTATGGTGCAAACACTCTTTCTCCATACTCTTGAAATGTTCTTGATGTTCCCGGATTTAGCATTTGAACCACAGCTGCACCATCAAGAATTGTTGCATCAGCCGTCGGCACACTATTCTTTTCGAGCAGATCTGATTCCAGGCAGCGAAGTATGTCTGATTTAACCCCAATCCGAATTTTCCCTCCAGTTGACAGAGCTGGTGGGGCTGCCTGGTTTTCATGGGAGAAGAAATTGTCCATGTCTCCGTCTCCTGTTTGACAGATGTACAGCCTCGAAAAGAGACCACAGTCACTCTTCAGTGCTGTGAGCTGTGCCTTCTGTTTTGACTTAATCTTGACCGGTGGCCTACTGAACAGTGGCAAGTTGTTCTTTGGAAGTGTTTGTGTGATAGGTGTTTTACATTGTTCCAGCCTTTCTCTCACAAACTTGGTGTACTGCTCCTCACCAAGAGTCTCGATCCTTCTCACAGTTTGAGCCACTTGGGTGTCCACGATGTCCCTTGCGTCATGACTAGTAGGTCTTGACTGTGTTCTAGAAATGGATTCCCCATCTCTTCCAGCACTGTCACAAGTGCCTTAACCTCCTTCAGGAAAGCTGCTTGCACTCCAGGTTGCTGATCATGGTGATGGTGTCCAGTGTCACCAGCACCATGCTGTTGCTTTGTGGCCTGTTGCTCAAACTCTGTAGTGATCCTTGCAATTTCTGGCCCTGCTACCATCCAGCGTCTGAGTGCTCCGGGATTGCCAGTCAGTTCAATAACCCCACCAGAACCTTTGACCATTGCATTGTTCTGCTCATGGCAAAAATGTTTTTCTGCGCAGTCTGGTTCCAAAATTAAGGACGTTTGAACATTAGACCCGGGTGACTAGCGGCCATCTTGAATTTGACCTCTCACTGTCCCCTCAGAGGTCAAATCTGACTTCCCTCCACATCGGAAAATAAACATTATGGTATGACCGAACAATGCTAGAAATGTAATGCTTTTCTCATAAAATGCACAATTTGTTAAAATATGAGAGCTTATCTGCTGTACTATTAGCTTTGTACAATTTTAGGTGATTCACTGGACTTGAACCGCTTAAATTTCATTGAAAACTGAAAAAATGGGGGTGTTTTAAAGCTTTTGACCGGTGGAGTGTGTGTATACATATATATATATATATATATATATATATATATATATATATATATATATATATATATATATATATATATATATATATATATATATATATATATATATATATATATATATATATATCTTCTTCTTTCGGCTGCTCCCGTTAGGGGTCGCCACAGCGGATCATCCGTATGATCCGCATAGTGATTTGGCACATGTTTTACGCCAGATGCCCTTCCTGACACAACCCTGGTCGCCTCTTACGACACAGGGATATGGTACACCTATTTTAACCGGGGTATACACCGGCCCAGTACACTGGTACTCATTTCGCCGACCTCGGAAGGATGACAGGCTGAGTCAACCCCCTGGTGTATTAAATCAATGGCCCAACGGGGCTTGAACTCAGGACCTTTTGGATCCCAAGCCGCTGCCCTAACCACTGCGCCAACATACCAGGCTATATATATATATATATATATATATATATATATATATATATATATATATATATATATATATATATATATATATATATATATATATATATATATATATATATATATATATATATATATATATATATATATATATATACACACACACACACACATATGGTCCGACGTATATTTCCATATGTATATTTATATTTATATTTACATTTTATATCTTCCAACCCTCATTTTATTTCATGAATTTGATAAAATCATCGTTCCTTCGTTGTCGTGACATATTGTGTTCTGGGCATTTCTGCCATCAAACTTTGCTAAAGCAAAATGTCAGATGCAACAGAAAAAAAATAACATAATGTCCTTGCTGAGGCATCAAAGTAATTCTTGAAAAAGCAAACAGCATGAATTTTTATAGGTAATGTGACTTTAAAAAATTGATGACTCAAAACAGGAAAGTTGTTGGCCAGGAAATCTTTCTCACCTTTCTTCTGCTGCACAGTTTTTCATAGCAAGGTCAGACCCCTATCACCCTCTTCTCTAAAGTACAATTTGCTCTCTCTGGGCTATACCAAAAGGGCAATCATGCACCCCAAAATAGGTTTGGAACAGAGCAGGACAGCAGGTCGGATGGGATGTTGTGTTGATAGTACAGATAGGATAACAACAGAAAGGAACCAGTTTCAAGAAAGCACAGTTTTAAAAATGAAATCAACAAATGACACATTAGACAGGTGAGATAATGATATATGTTGTTATGCATTCATATTTATTAGATCTCGTTTTTTTTGAGCACACATGGTTTAAAATAACAAATTTTTCACACCTGATTGTTTCTCTCCATAATTAAAAGGACTTGAGATTTAACAGGTAACAGCAAAAGTATCACCTTGGATGTGTCTTGCTCATTCATGTAAGGGCAATATCAGAATGACCTCGGGGTATGCACATTCAGCTCTGAGTTGTCTCGCCTGGGTTTGAATGTCAACCTAGCTATAAACTGTCACTATGGGGTTTTATATGCAGTGATATATCAAAGTATGTACTGTCCATCAGAGGGAGGTTAAGCTTGAAGACCTGCCTGGCAGCACTAGTCGTTGGTCGACATAAAGATCCCACGGTATCTTTGGAAAAGGGTGCCTGAGTTATCACCAGCAAATTCCTGCCAAACAGCAGGCCTGGCCAGTCGGTTAGTGAAAGTCTTGAGGCAAAAACGTTCCCAAGCCAACCCCACAATGATGTGGGACTAATCGGGATCGTTAAATAAGTCGTAGTATGAACAAAAGTATCCATTTGCACCTTTCTTTGCATACTGAAAAAAGCTTTGCAGTCATTTTTTCATCTGTGAGCAATGGTCATCCTAAAATTTTCAACATTAATGTGAAATCTCAAAGCCTTATTTGAGCTTTATTCATAAAATATCAAAATTTTTTAGAATTTTCAGTTCTTTGGAGGAAAATGTTTCAAAATTATTGGTGAAAGTTCTGGCGAGAGTTTCGAAAAATTCTCCTTACTTCATAATGGGAATTGAACTCAAAGATGAGTACAGCACTTGAGTTCTCTTGACAGTTCCCACAATTTACAAGAAAGACATAGTAATTTCAGACAATAATGAATCCCATTAAATTTGGTGCCTTTCAATACGTTGTTTGGCCTTTCAGGAACGGAAACCTCCAGCAGAAATCACCACTCGGCTCTGAAGTATGCTACGTTAAATTTACTAAAACATGTAATATAATGATAGTGTCAGACAGAATTGTGTAAAGCTAGTGCTAAATCATGTCCAGATTGCTGATAGGAAGACGAGCATTACCCTTTATCCCACTGTTGAGGCAAACTACCTTGTGTTAGGGACTGTATTGGCAGCAGTAAAGTAGGATTGTATATATATATATATATATATATATATATATATATATATATATATATATATATATATATATATATATATATATATATATATATATAAAGACCCACCCACATCTCTCACATGTGAATGGAGGGAATAGCCAATCAGCTCTAACCTAATCTACTAAACCTAGGTGGCTAGGATTATATAAATAATTGACACCTCCCACATTCCTCCAGCCAAGGAAACTGCAGAAAGCAACCCAAGAAAGAAACTGCATAAATAAACAGCAAAACGCTTACCTTGTGTGGGCCTTCTTGGAAAAGTCTTTATTATTTAAATATTGACTGCTTTTCACGTTTGCACGTGGTACATACTTGGGAACCTCATTGGTATACATTGCTGTCTGCACTGTCGCTGATGATTCACCAATCAATGATGAAACCGGTCCGGCAGCTGAGGGCGTGTGTTGCATTGGGATTCTCATGTGTGTACGACGTGTAAATGTATTTATAGCTGTGGAGGAACGCTGTGAAGGGTTTGAAACTGCAAAGCGCTTACCTTGTGTAGGCCTTCTTGTGCTGCTTTATGCAGCTTCTTGGGGTCGAGGAGTGTGGGAGGTGTCAATTATTAAAAAAAAAAATTGCTGAATAAGTATATACGAATATGCTGCTATATGAATATGAATATGTGAATATGCTGAAAAATGTGCATCTCAGGAATCATGTTAAATTAGAGAGAAAGCACACTGAGCATTAAAAGGAAAAGAAAACCTTTTATTGGGCCTGACATTTCGGGAACTGTCATGCTTCCATCCTCAGATGTAGTTATGAAAAGTGTTCACCCAATAAATGGCTGTTTTCTTTTCATTTTAATGCTCAGTGTGCTTTTGCTCTCTCGCTCTCTCGCTCTCTCTCTCTCTCGCTCTCTCGCTCTCGCTCTCTCACTCTCTCACTCTCTATATATACATATATGTGTATCGTGTTCTTTATCATAGGAATTTAAAATGTTGTGTGGGGGTGTCAGGTGTGGTTCATATTTGTAATATTTTATTTTGGAAGAAGAATTTTGAAAAAAAATTCCAAACTAATTCTATCCCCCCCCACCCCTCCCCCCCCCCGATGTATTGAAAAATATAAAAACACCTTGGTGTGTCTCGGACTATTGTGAGCATCCCATTTGTATAACTTTTTTTTTAAAACCCTCATGCATATGTATATTCAACTGACAAGGGAGTTGTTTCTTCTTGTTTTAAGATCACAACTCAGATGTGAGCACTCAAATGTGCTGAATTGGTACACAAGCGCAGCGATGTTTGGTGTCGGAATGGCTTGTGTGAGGTTTAAAAGCCATTATGGGTCTCTCTGGCATTATGAAGTAAATAGTTGGACACATTGCAAAAGAGTTTTCTTTGGAGCAAAACTATTGTAAACTGAAGTGCTGTTTACAGTTCAGTAAGTGAAGAGGAGGAGAATAAAGAAGAATATTTCAAACGCCAAAGTAAATATCCTTTTAAGGCTTCGTATTTAATTGATGAAGGACCCCTCTGGTTTACAGTTCAGTTATATGCTCTGAAAGGAAATACCGTGTAAAGAAATTCAAATTCATCAGCCATAGCACTCCAACATCAATACATATATTTATTGGTCTAAAGTATACTGGTCTACAATCTTCTTTGTCATGCATTTGATAAAGGTACAAGCTTGTCCTTGTGCCTTCGATGAATGTAAGGAAAACTAATTTCCAAGTCACATTGTTTTATTTTCAATTTCCAAGAATTGCTCAGCTTTTCTTGCACTGCTTTCATGATGCTGAGCAACCAGTCGAAATGGTAGACTTAATAAATGCCATTAGCAACTAAACAAACCCCACGTGTCTTTTTGCCAAAAACATCCTTTTGCCCCGAGCACAGTGGTGGGAATCAGAGTGACAAGGTTAACGGCCATGGCAGATTCCATCGCGGCAGCCCGTTCTCATTTCGTTCTGGTCATGTCATTCCCTCCGACCCGTTAAAATTTTATAAGTCTGTCCTCCAACACCACTTCCCTCCCACCCCTTCTTTACCTCCACAATCGCCTACTTCCCACTCACTCCACCCCCATCACATGCACATCTCTCCCTATTCCAGCATCAAATTCTTCCCACCTCGCAACCTCAGATCACAATCTGTTCCCATAAATAGACGGCAAGGGTTAGGTCAGGGTAGGTTGGAAATGAACGGGTCAGTCCAAAGTGTGGTGGGAATGGAGGAAGGGTATGTAACGATGATACTGAGCTTGCACTGATAAAATGGTATGTTATTGCCATTAATTTGAACAACATTCTGGTTGAGATCAGGAAGGAAGATAATGAAGAATTTTGTTTTTTACTGCACAATGAATTTCAAAGAAAGATGAAATTCCAAACTTTCAGGTTATCGATTGTTTATGAAGGGGATTACAGACGCCTAAGCTCATAAATCATGAAACTAATAAAACCAGTTTTATTGTAAAATAACTTCTTTATTTTTAAGGCAAATAGCCAGAGTGGTCAAGGAAATTAGTGACAAAGTCCTTTGATTGTTCTCAATAACCCCTGGCAATTTTTTGTTACCGTGGACTAAGTAATGCAAATTTTGTTTGATGGTGTGTGACTTTAAAATGGTTACGTCTTGGATTAATCATTGTATAATTATTCAACCCCCTTCCCCGCCTCCATCACCCGATTCAATTTGATTTGCAATCAATTTAAATGGTGATAATTCTCCCAAATGGTACAAAACCTTTTGTTATTCAAAAGTCGTGGTTCATGTAAGAGCTGAGCGATACTAGGTCGATAATATCAGTGACAGAGGAGTGGAAAAGACAAGCAAAAGTAAGTGAAGAGGAGTAGCTGAATGAAAAATGGGTCAGAGGTCAGCAAATGTGGAATAGTTCAGAGGTGGTGATGGGAAAGACCATGACGTGGCAATTGGCTGCAATCTTGGCCGACTGGAGGGAAGAAAATGAGGCAACATATTGAGGTAAAGGTTCCAGTAATCAGAGTATAAAGTGGATGGAGACTGGCATGAAGCTGGTGGAAGGTGATTGATTTTGGACTTTCAATACTGTATACAGCAAGGAGCACACAAAGAAGGTGCCAGTAAAACTTTTTGAGACTATTGCACATCATGTTCGTGCATATAGTGTAGTTTTGAATTTCCAGAATTTAGCAGTGTGTGTGTGTGTGTGTGTGTGTGTGTGTGTGTGTGTGTGTCGTTGGTTGTTATCTCCATCTGTGGGTTTCAGAAGGTGGAATAGAGTCCTTCTAGGTCTCAAAGTATCCACCTCCATTTCATTGAAGGATTACGATTCATGGATGAAGATGTTAAGCTTTTTTCTGGTTCTCAAAGTTTTGTTCCGAGGGTTCTTTTCAGGATAGTCACCAAACCCTGGACAGCTTCCAACTGTAGTTTGTTTGCAGTGACATTCCCAGGGATGGTTTTTATCCCCCGACACGTGGCGGAATGGGGGATATTGTTAAGATCTCTGTAAGGTTCTTTTTTATCCATCCCGTTGATCTAATTATTTCTGGTACAATCTCAACATTCTTCAACTTCCAGGATATTTTCACTTCATTCTGCAGGTCTTGGTATTTTTTCACTTTCTTAATTTCTGTGTTTTTTAAGCCAAAAACACTGAGTGCTGACACCTCAATGAGCAATGCCACCTTTTGTTTTTGGACCTAAGTCCAATATCGTCATGATGCTTTGTTATCAATGTTCATGCTCGATGGGATCATCAGGTCGTACGTGAGCATTACTTCCTTGTTTTCAATGATCACTTTTGGTTCATGTTTCCACGATTTTTCTGAAACTGAGATATTGAATTTTTTGCAGATGTGCCAGTGGATTATTATACATGTATTGTTGTGCCTTTGTATGGACACCTGTTCTAACATTAACTTTTTTTACATCCCGATCGGAGGTGGCTAGTATTTTGGTTCAACCTTGCAAAACCTACACCTGTCCAATTGACTCGGTCCTGCCATTTTCTTAAAGCCATTGTTACAGTGTCCTTGGTCTTGGGTGTTTATTATGTTTAGTTTCCATCCCAGTTGAGCTTTTTATTTTTGTTTTGTTTTATATTTTTATTTGGTCTTTTTTTGGTTGGGGGGGGGGGATGCAGACCAACTACTGAGTTTTTGGACCCACTGCTTGGAGGGGTTCTGGGCTGAAAGGGTCAAAATCTCCTTGAAGAAGAGCACCCAGCTGATGATCTGTGCAGTCAAAAAATCCATCAATTACTGTACTTTCAAGTTAATAAGGTGCTTACTTAAGGTAAACAACAATTGTGAGGTTTTCAATTAAGATAAGTTTGAGTTAAGGATAGGGTGGAGCTGATACAGAAACTATGAGCATTGTGGTGTCGCTGATGATGTTATGCTTCCACAGTCGAAGGTAAATTGGTCTCCAAAGTTCGTATTTTATGAATATATCATTGCATTATACATAGTAAAACTTTTTAGTCGCAATTGTAAATGTGACATCATTTTGTGGGCCACTATGAATCAAAATAACTCTCCTTCCATGTTGATTATTTGGAATTAATCGTTGATACATGTGATTTCATATATTTGTCTGCGATGTATACATCATCGGCGATAAAATATTCAGGCTAAGCTATCAAACAAAACTTTAAAACATACGTTTTTGCTTACAGCTGATAAACAGTTAAGAATATATGTATAATCCACAGAACCCAGACAGTTAAATCATCAACTGGAAGGGCACTCTGTAGAACACATAATTCCGTCACGTAATGCCTGATCCACGAGAACTTATCGGGCCCAACAAATTTTTGGCCCCAGCTCTCAATGGTAAAGAATCACTTTAAATATTAAATAATTCTCATATCCAGATTCAGATCTTCACTAAAAAATCAAAACAATTTCTCATGATCACACACCCCACCTGTCCACCAAGTTTAATCCAAATCCGTCCACAACTTTTTGAGATATTGTGCTATTAGTCCGGGAGCCAACCTGTGTACGAGGCTGTTTTAGGGTTGGACCTTACAGCCTCTGCTATGAAATTTTACACCCCCAGGATGTTTAGATATATGTTTGCAGTTCATGAAAACCAATGTTGGCAATTCATAAGCTCTTGCGAAAAATTTTGGCGGCCGTTTTTGTTTGAGGAAGATTTGAAAAATTTGATAAAACAGCAATTGTCAATAAAATTTCTAAAAAAATTAAAAAATCACATTCATGAAAAATAAATGTGAACTAAATGTAAGAATTCAATCAGTGCATTGTAAAATGACAAAAAAAAATTGCCTTTGTGAAAGTAAACCTCGTAAAAGTACATAATTTTGTGAAAAATGCCTTAAAAATAACGTTTTTTGAAGATGGCCTTTAGAACTTTTCTTATCATAGGCAGATGCTGCATTAGAATACTAATTTCTCTTAATGTGATATGAACATGGTATCCATGGCTAATTAAAACAGCAAATTTGATTGAGTTCTATCAATTTTTAAAGAGAAAATTAACATTTTTGTCAACCAAAGTTACCCCTACCCCCAAAATCCTCTTACTCTATTGAACACAGTTCGGTTAAGGTTTGCTGGATCCAGGTTGGGTACTTCACAGTTCACTCTTCCAAAGGAAAATTCAATGGTGTTTGGAGTGACATGGCCCTGGAGCAGACATACAACAATGAAGGGAAGACATCTCTGTTCAAATGCATATCTCAGGCACCAGCTGCTCGAGATAAATATGTGAAAACAGCACCATTTCTCACAGCTGTATAAGAGAACATAAAGTCTATGGCTAATCTAGGCCAACAGGAATCTACTCATCATGGAGAAACACAGAAGCAGGCAACAGAAGAACATATGCATGTTGAGGAGATCAAGAAAGTGATATGCCAGCAGATGATAAACCCATTCCAGTGTAACAACCAAGTGGTTCTGCTCAATAGAGCAACTAGTGAGAAGGCTGCTTCAAAAGACTTGGTCCATGCTCAAGCTAAGGGCATGGAAGCCATTATGAAAGCAGAAGAGGTGGTCTCTATTAAGATTGAACCACTGAAGCTGGTAACTTTCTCCTCACAGAAGAAATCAAAACCATCAAGGAAACAGAGTTTAATCAGGATCTATCAAGATGAGACTGCAACTACACGTGTGCTGTGTTTCTATCGAGATGCCGACCCAGTCACAAGACAGATTGCATTTTCCCATGAGTGGACAGACTATCCATCATCCCTGTTTGAGGTTGATCCACGCTTAGCACAGGGGTTGTAATGCGCAAAGGCAACGAGTCTGATTTCGTGGCAGTGCTAATTGCTGAAGCTGAGCAGGATGTTGTTTTACAGCTGCCATCATTACCACAGAGTGACCTATACACAGTTTATCTGGTAGACACAATGGCATTTGTAAATAAATACCAAAAAATGGGTGCGAAAACATTTGGTGAACTTCCCCAGCTGTATCTTCGCAAGCAGGTGTATCCTGCAGTTGAAACCTGAAATGTGCAACTGTGTCAACATCATTGGTGATCAGTATGATTTTGATGATAGCCATACTTTGAAGGGTGATGAGCAGCAGAGGAGAAACCAGACAGACCAGGCAAGACAATTCTCACCATCCAAGAGTCTAGAAATTCCGGACTGGAATTTATTCATGAAGAATCCAACAAATAAAGGAAATCTTCAGAACTTCATTGGCACTTCCCTTTGTGAGAGTCCTGAAGCTATTCCGGATGGAGTGACCATCATTCTTGGTAGTATGATGGAAAACAAATGTCACACTCTTTCCATCACATCAGCATCAAGTTCAGTTCTGGACTTACCTTGTGAAGAACATGAAGAGGCAGACACAAGGATTATTGCTCATCTTGCGTATTGTGTGGAATATCTTGATCACCATCGAGCTGTTGTGCATGCAACAGATACAGACATAATTATGCTGTGTATATATCACTTCTGCTGCTTGAACACATTGCAAGAACTCTGGATACAACGGCAGAATCAATACCTACCTATTCATGAGCTGGTAGAAGTGTTGAGCAAGAAGTACCAGAAAATCCTCTTGATGTCGCAGCTACACTTCTGTGCACATATGTGTTGTGTGGATGTGACACAGTGAGCTACCCATTCAGAAGGGGAAAAGAAGAGGTCAGGTCAGGTATGGGAGCATGTGCCAGAACAGCGCGTCGCTGCGTCCACTTTCCGCCGGTACTCCAGGGGCCTCCGTCTGGCCATCCCCCAGGCAGATGCCAGGCCCATCCCCATCTCCTTGAGATGATGGTCAACCTGCTGCAACCATGAGGCACGTGGTCGGCCCACTGGCCTCCCACTCATGAGACTCCCTCGCTGAGAGAATCTGGTGAGCAGGATCAGCGTCAGGAAAACGAGCCACATGTCCATACAGCCGCAGCTGACGCTCACGGACTATGCAGGTAACAAATCTCATCCGAGTCTCTCTCAGCAACCGCTCGTTGGACACAAAATCCGACCAGCGATAGCCAAGGATTCTCCGAAGAGACCTGGTACCAAAGGAATTAAGTCTCCGTCTCAGATCCTTGGTCAAAGTCCAAGTCTCGCACCCATAGAGCAAGACTGGAAGTACCAAGGACCTGAAGACTCAGACTTTCGTCCTCCCGCACAGGTACCGGCAGCGCCACACCCCATGATCCAGTGAATCCATGACTCCCCAGGCCCGACCCAGACGTCTATTGACCTCCGGCTCACAACCTGCGGAGACATGAATATCACTGCCAAGGTAAGTGAATCTCTCCACGACCTCAACATCCTCACCACAAACAGACACAGACAGGACAGCAGCATCCAAGATGTCACCGAAAGCCTGGATCTTAGTTTTGACCCAAGAAATCCGTAATCCCAACGGCTCCGACTCCTCATTCAGCACCTCGAGGGCCCCCAAGAGGATGTCTAAAGTCTCCGCAAAGATGACTGCATCATCTGCAAAATCAAGGTCTGAGATCTTGACATTGCCAAACGATGCACCGCAACTTGATCTCTCCGACATCCTCCCTAGAATCCAGTCCATACAAGTGCTGAAAAGTGTGGGGGCAAGTACACATCCCTGACGAACTCCAGTAACAACTGGAAATAAGTCAGAGATGGTACCACCACACTTCACAGCACTCTCAGTACCAGAGTAGAGTTCAGACATCAGATCGATCAGTTTCGGTGGCACCCCACGAAGACCAAGAATCCTCCAGAGGACATCCCGATTCACTGAATCGAACGCTTTACAGAGATCAACATAGGCTGCAAGCAGCCCCTGCCGAAACTCTCGTCTGTGTTCGGTGAGGACACGAAGTGCAAGGATACGGTCAATCGTTGACCTCTTTGGTGTAAAGCCTGACTGCTCTGGACGCTGGTGCTCAAGCAGATGGTGGCAAACCCTATCAAGAATTATCCGAGCAAAGACCTTGCCCGGCACTGAGAGCAGCGTCACCCCTCGGTAGTTTTTGCAGTCTTGGCGATCACCCTTCCCTTTCCAGAGAGGGACAACAAGGCCCCTCTTCCAGTCAGTTGGGATGATGCCTGTGTTCCTGTGAAAAGAAGAGCGGCACAGATTTCTCTGGGACTGATAGGAAACCTTCCCCACCTTGTTGATTTTGGAAGAGATAGTGAAATGGCAGCAACAGAATGTGTCATTGATGAGGCCAGAGTATACTGGACTGCTCTGCATGGCCAAAAAGGGTTCAGCTGTTTGGATACCCTCAGGCAGCATATGTTTGTCTCTTCAAAATTAGACCTTAGGTCACTGCCAGCAACAGAAGATGCGTTTTACTTCCTTGTTTTAAGAGCATTGTATCAATTGCTTCTGTATAGACGTGCACATCTCAGTGACCGAGCACTTCCCCCAGCCACAACATTTGGCAGAACCCTTATCAATGGAAAACTGGTCCCAATTCTCATGTCTAAGCCAGCCAAGCCAAACATAGACAAAACGGTGTCTTGCATGTGCAAATTATCCAAATGTCTGAAACGATGTTCATGCAAAAAGGCTGCTGTGCCTTGCTGAGTGACATGCATATGCCTTGGTCAGAGAGGTTCATGTGGTGGAGTTGTTTCAGAGAGTGACTCTTCCTCTGAAGAGGATGTTTCATGTCACAATATTGTGTTAATCCATTTCTAATTTTATCTTCTTTAAAACCATGGCATGTAAAAGTATGTTCTTGTTCCTGACCCCATTGATAGTCAAGCATTTCTGAGTTACATAAATCTTTTGTTGTTTGACATATAACCTTGTCAATTGAAGGTAGGTTAAATCTACACCAATTGTGATATAGGAAATGAACTCCTCTTTAATATGAGGGGTCATTTGTGTATATAGGTTTAGTGGTTATGATTTTAGGACAATATGAATTACCCCTACCCCCATCCTACATCTTCGCTTTTGCCAACATTTTGTTATCAGAGGGGGCTCGCAAAAGTGTTGACTGTGTTGTTGCGCAAGAGTTTCACCATTGCCAACATTGGTTTTCATATACTCAAAGGGTGTCTCTTTATGAAAATCAACACAAAAATTTTATAGCAGACCGGGCAATTTTTTTTTAATTTTGATCGGTTGGCTCCCGGACTATATATGTCGGTTTAGCCCTGTCTCTCAATGGTGAAGAATCACTTTAAAAATTCCAATAGTCGGATCCGGATCTTCACCAAAATCTAATCAGTTCCTCCTTGTCACACACCCAACCTGACCACCAAATTTCATCCGGATCTGTCTGCAACGTTTTGAGGTGTCCTGCACACAGACAGACAGACAAGCAAATAAAAACCAATGTCACCCGCAGGGTGACCCGTATCTTGCCAAAAGGTGATCACGTGTGACTTCTTTAAGGTCACACTGAGGTGAACAGAGCTGCTATCCACCAGGAGCGACTCCTTGAGGAATATCTGCCTACGAGAGATTCCGATGAGAATCGTTCGACAGAGTAACCATGAAAAATATGTGTTTGCCTCATAACGTCACCAAATGACGTCATAATGTCTCAAGCTTGACATATCTAGAAAGCACTCATTGAGGTGTTCAATTTGAGGTATTACACGATATGGTACCTAAGATTTCAAAATTTGACCTAGGGGTCAAAAACTTTCGACCTCCAGCGCTAACCATGAAGCTCAAGGCCGATCGCCACCAAAAATTAATCAGCTGAGCGCCAGACCATGAAGTATATTCCCATGAAGTTTGAAGACGATCCGATCAAAATTACTCAAAAAATAAGGGTTTCGTCGACTCCCCTGATTTGCAACAAAGTGACCTTGACCTTTGACCTTGACCTTTGACCTTGAGCTTGAAAATTTTATCTGCTGAAAGGGACCTCTATAGGACTCTGATATGCGAAGTTACAAAAATTTCCAATGATAACTGTGCTCTGCAGAGTGATCGATACGTGATTACAGACAAAAATAATAATCATAATAATAATAATAATAATAATTAAAAAAACAAAAAACATACAAGCTGACTAACATATCTCGCAAAAACTTCGTTTTGGCAAGATAATAAACAAGAAAAAGATGTGCAGAGGACAATACTTGCAAAATCCACCCCCCCCCCTCTCCAAAGGTTGCTATGGATACATCAAATTGTCCATTTCATAAAGATTAAAAATGACAATCTTAATCAAAGCTCAGGTCAATCGGATGAAAATTAATTATTTTTCAGATTTAAATTTATTTTTGAAATTTGACCTTGAGTTGACTTTTGACCTCAAAAATAGTTGGTTTCCAAATCCAGTGATGCACTCTGCAATTGTTGCTTAATTGTCAGGTTAATCAGATGAAAATTGACAATTTTTCAGATTAAATTTGATGATTTTAGAAGTTTAACCTTGAGTTGACCTTTGACATTTTGACATCAAAAATAGTTGCTTTCCCAATTCACTGATGGACTCTGAAAATCCTGTTGAACTCTCAAGTTAATTGGATTTAAATTGAGGATTTCTCACGTGAAAATTGATGATTTTAGAAGATTGACCTTGAGTTGACCTTTGATCTTTGGATCTCAAAAATAGTTGGTTTCCCAATTCAGTATGGCACGATGCAATTTTGCTATTTAATTTTCAAGTCAATCGGATGAAAAATGACGATTTTAGAAATTCGAAGTCAAGATGACTTTTGACCTCAAAATCAATAGGCTTCTCAGTTGAGACTACCTCTGCAACTTCATAAAGTTTCGTGAAGATTGGTTCAAAATTGAGACGTTTAAGCAACTGACAGACAAACAGACAGAATAACAAAATCAACTGACTAATAGACTTGAAAAATCTTCGATTTTGCAAGAAACAAACAAACAAACAGAAAGGGGTGAAAACATAACCTCCTTCACCTTCAGTGGCAGGGGTAATGAATGCATCAATAATATAGATTAACATTCTCTTTTGATAAAAAAATATTATATATATATATATATATACACACATACATTGGCCTCATACAACTGAACAAATTACGTTGAACTCCTATGAGGATATTTCCAAGGAAAATGTGGAGTCAATAAAAACGAGCAATATTCTGATGTCATGAACTTCAGTATTGCACTTTTTTTCTTAAAAACTCACAGCAAATGTGTGTTTGTCCTAAGGCATGCTGGAACCCAAAGTTCCTATCTGATTTGAGCCTTGACCCCTTATTCCAACAGCTGCTACCTCCTAATTAAATCATTCACTGGTGTGTACATCGACTCTGCCCTTTTGCTCATAAAATCCAAAACCATGATGAATTCAACATGACACAACAGTGCTTTCTTTGCTTCAAATGACCAAGGTCCTATTATGCTCTTGTCACACACTGTTTACTATTCCATGTGAACTTTCAGCCACAATAAGGTGAAATCCTCGACAATACTTCGACAACTGAGCAGGAGAGCATCAGTTTCTTTTAAATGCTCGACTGTGCTAAACTGTCATCTCCGATGATTGATCTCTACCAGTCCAAAGCTCATGTCCATCGTGCTCGATTCTGCACTTATACAACGTTGTTTCGACAAGATTAATGTCCTTTGCCGGGCATTATAATCAGAAGGTGGCAGTTTGCCTTAAATATATGCATTGCACATCCGACTGACTGTGTATCTTGCGGGTAGGGTTATCTAAATGGGAAAACAGTGACAATATGTATTCTATCTGAAGGAACCATGATTTTTTTTTTTTTTTTTTTTTTTTTTTTTTTTGTATACCTTGGTCGAGGCTCGTATGAGAGCTAACACACAACTCACAGCAAGGAGGCATGAGACAAGAGGGGCGGGAGTGGAAGGGACAAAACATTGGGGAACAGACACAGGTGAACTGTGGAAGGGGGAGGGATGGGGATGGGACGGGGAACATGGCGAGGGGAAGATGGACATTAAAGGGACTTTCAGGAAGGAAAGCAGGAGAATTGAAGGAAGTGGGCTTGGGTGGATTATCGGGGGTAGAAAAGATCGAGGATTTGGATGGGGGAAGATAAGAGGTGGTGGTGAACAGCTGTTTTGAAAGCCTGGAGGGAAGAATGGGAAAGAATAGAGTGAGGAAGTTTATTCCAAAGGCGGGAAAAAAGAGGAATGAAAGAGTGAAGATGAGCAGTGATTCGTGATTTTGGTAGTTTTACCAGAAGGGGGTTGTTGGCGGACCTTGAGCGCCCTGTGGAAATGTGGTTGGGACAAATCACAGAGAGAGCAGGGGGGCAAGGCTGGAGAGGAGTCGGTAGAAGACAGAAAGACCACCGACCAACCTGCGGTGATTGAGTGAGAGGCCCAAAGACTCAGCTTCATTGCGGGAGATGCCAATGATCTTAAAAGCCCTGGTTTCGACAGCGTGAAGTCGAGAAAGGTGGGAGGCAGGAGCACCAGCCCAGAGGGGAGAGCAGTACTCCATCAGGCTACGGACAAAAGCTTTGTAAGTGGTCAGGAGCTCAAGAGGGCCGAGGAAGGACTTTGCACGACGGAGGATTCCCAGTCGGCGACTGGCTTTTGAGGCAAGGTTGGAAATGTGACTTTCCCAGGAAAGGTCATGGCAGATAGTGAGACCCAGAAGCTTGAAAGAAAAGACTTCTTCCAGAGGATTGTTGAGAAAGTGGATGGGGGGGCTTTGTAAACGGTCCTTTCGAAGAGACATAGTGAGAGTGTGAGATTTGTTTGGATTGAAAGACATGTTCCACGTGTTGGACCAGTTTGTGATTTTATCCAGATCTGCAGTGAGCGAAGAAGCTGCTGCTTGCCGGTCTGAGGGATGACAGATGGTACGGCAGAGGGTGGAGTCATCGGCAAAGAGAAATAGAGGATTTTCCAGAGAGTCCGAGAGATCATTGATGAAAACCAGAAAAAGAACAGGGCCCAGAACGCTACCTTGAGGAACTCCAGCCTGCACAGGAAGAGGGGATGAAAGAACTCCATTTAGGGCCACACGTTGACTGCGACAGGAGAGGAAGTCTGCGAGCCATGAGTGGAGATGGCCTTGAATACCATGGGAAGAGAGTTTGGTTAGTAGGGCAGGGTGCCAGACTGTGTCAAAAGCACGTGATATGTCCAGGGATACGGCTCGGATTTCCTGTCTGGCATTGAGGACCTCCATCCATTGATGGGAGAGCAGTAGCAGCATATCTAGGGTAGAGTGACCTGGTCTGAAACCAAATTGATGATTGGAAATCAAGCCATTGGAGAAGAGGAAGGATTTCATGTCTGAAGCGATGATGGATTCCATAACCTTGCTGATGATTGGGAGAAGGCTGATTGGTCTATAGTTACAGGGATCTGTTTTTGCACCTTTTTTATACAGGGCAGTGATGTTAGCAGATTTCCAAGCAGATGGCAGATGACCTTGGGAAAATGAGAGGGGGAATAGAACAGAGAGAGGGTGAGCAAGAGCAGAAGAGCAGGCTTTGAGGACACGTGGGCTGATGCCGTCTGGACCGGTTGCAGAATCTGACTCGAGGTTTGAAAGCAAGCTCTCCACCTTGTCAGGAGAAAAGGATACAGAGTCCAGGGACAGTTGGGTGCGACTGGGTAAAGTGGGTAGAGATAGTGATGGGTTTGGGACACAAGATTTAGCTGCAAACACCGAGTTTAGACATTCAGCTTTATCACGTGTGGAATCAGCAGTGCGGCCATTTGAGGTAAGGGAGGGATGGAGGGGGAACATACACCAGAAACAGATTTGATTAAACGCCACCAGGATTTTGAGGAGGGAGAGAGGTTTGAGAGTTCAGACTTGAGATGAGAAAGATGTTGTTTTCTGGCTCTCCTGAGGGTAGCTACACACTTGTTCCGAGCTTTGTGGAAAGAACTGAGATTGCTCTCAGTTGGGTTTGCTTTCCATGAGGCAAAGGCAAGTTGTTTCAGGACAACTGCCTCCTCGCCACAAGCTTCAGTAAACCAAGGGCGGGAGGAAGGGTAAGACAACTGAACACGAGAGGGGATAAATCTGTGCATGAGGGAGAGCAAGTTTCTTTGAAAGAATTCCCAGGATGAGTTGATGTTTGAGAAAGTAGTGATAGGAGACCAGTCTGTAAGTTTGATGGCTGCTCGGAGACCCTGCCAGTCAGCTTGAGTGAAATGCCAGACTCGACGGCGGTGAGGTGGTTCTCTGATAACAGCCAGAGAGATGTCCACTTTAACAAGGACGTGGTCAGAAGAACCAATTGGAGCGAAGGAAGAGCAGCAGATATTGTCAGGGAAATTTGTCAAAATCAGATCCAGAAGAGATGGAGTACCATTGGTTGAGATCCGGGTCGGGAAGTTGACCGATTGAGTCAGTCCCAATGAGTCACAGAAAGCTTTTGCTGATGTCCCATGGCAGGTGAGAGAGGTACCCACACCTAGCCAACTGGCGTGATGACAATTGAAGTCGCCACATAAGAGGAAGAGAGAGTTTGGATGAGAAGATAGAAGATGGTCCATGTTTTCGGAGAGTGAGGTGTAGATGGAGTCATCACTGTTCGGTGGACGGTACAGTACACATATAAACATGAGGTGGGAGTGGAGGGAAGCCGAAGCCAGAGGTATTCCTGGGGGTGTGGGGAGTGAGAGCAGTGCAGGGAGAGTGAGGAATAGAGTCTTTGATGAAGAGAGCAACACCTCCACCAGGACGAGGCTCAGGTCTGTCATACCGTAAGAGGGAGTAACCAGGAGAGATACTTGGGAGTCAGACACGTCTTGGGAGAGGAAAGTTTCTGTTAGGGCAGATAATGTCTGGTTTGTCAGTGGCAACCTGCATGGAAAGATCTGAAAGGTTTGAGCGAAGGCCCCGGATATTTGAGGTCCACACTTTTAATGAAGAGGTAGGGGAGGAGGATTTGGGTGCAGGAGGTGGAGGGGGCGGGGGAGGGTAGGACGAGGGACGAGGGGGGAGGTAAGGAGGGTTGCTGAAGGAGTGTGGGTATTGCAGAATAGCGAGGGGAGGGGGCCGAATGAGGAGGAGAAAAGGCTCTGTGGTGCTGGGAGAGAGGGGGGACAAGAGACAAGGAAGATGGCAGTTGAGTATTTGAGGAGGTGGAGTGAAGAGATGGAGGTGAGAGGGCAGTGGAGGGAGGCAGGTTGGTGGATGAGAGGGGGGCAACTTAGAGAAGGAAGAGTGAGGGGAATGAAAGGTGGGAGAAAGGTGAGGGGGGAATTTTTGAAAGAGGTGAGAGGGAGGCTTGGAGGGAGAAGAGTGGGATGGTTGCTTTGAGAGTGAGAGTGAGGGGTGAGGGGGGTGAGTTGGCACTGAAGTTGGAAAAAAAGAATGGTTGATGGAAAGCGAGCATCCATGGCAAACTGTGGTTTTTAAAAGTTTTAGGTCAGAGATGTATTGTCAGAGATGTATCAGAGATGTATGATGTATTGTCAAGAAAAGCATTTAAACTGAGTATAAATTTTGAAATGCTGTAACATGTAAATTTCAACAGGTATGTTTCTGCTATTACTTCTTTAATGACCCCACAATTATTTCCACCAAATTGTGAGGTTGCTGGGAAAGTGTTTGGCCAAAGGTTTTCAGGAACTGGCTGGTCAGACCTGACATTTGACTTAAGGTAATTTGGACATGAATTTGTAAATTGGCCATTGTTATCGGGATAACGTGCCCATTCTTCATGAAACACTGTTGCATCTTTTTTTTTAATCTCCACCCAACTTGACACCAATTCACAATTTATGATTTAATGCCTTGTCTGAAAAAAATCTGACAGTTTATAAGCAGATCAGGAATCAGAGCCTTACAAGATAACACAAAGGGAAGTGTGCACCATCCTGTTGGATTATATATATATATATATATATATATATATATATATATATATATATATATATATATATATATATATATATATATATATATATATTGCCTAAGCAGTCTCCAAGGTTATTGGACACAATCCTGGACAGGTCGCCACTCCGACACAGGACACCAGCAAGCTGGCACTCATTTTGCCGACCTCGGAAGGATGACAGGCAGAGTCAACCCCACTTGGTGTTAATTCCACAGCCGAGCGGGATTTGAATTCAGGATCCTGGGATCCCAAGCTCATCATCCTAACTATTAAGCCAACACCAGGCACATCCAAACATACATACATACATACATGCATGCATACCATACCTGATGTTATATGTATGTATTGTTTTATGTAATTTGGTTTTGTATATTCAGTTTATACTGTATATGTATATATTGTTGCGGTTCTGGAAACTGCATGCCTCCAAGGCAATGGCATCCATCATACTGTGGTCCCCAGACAGTTATTTCATTAATATACGTACAGTTAGACCTTTCCCTCATGTCTCACGGGTCAAACGGGACAAAGTGCGTTGTGTGGATCTCATAGTTAGATCTGATTATATCTCTAACTTCATTCCAACTCTTTTCCTCTTATTCCTGAAATAAATCAAATCAGGCACTGACTGCACTCAGACGGCCACCTGTAAAAACCGCAGCCACACCCTTCACCATAAGAAGGCGTCTTCGCGGAGACCAACAAAAGAACCAATATCTAAACACCAGCACTGTATAGGACGCACGAGGCGCATTCTTTTCAACCCATGTCTGCATCTAATAATTATATCCAATCTTTCCTTCAATTCATGACACAGATCATGGTCGGCACCGCACACACCACCGCCTGTGATAAATAACTGAATGCTCAATGGCGGACCCGTGCACCCCTGTGATAATTTATCATCGTACAGTTCGGCACATGAATAGCACGCCTCTTCATTCAGGTCTGCGTGCTGATTACAATGGCATTTTATCATCGCATAGTATGGGGCAAGAATGGCATACCTCTTCATTCCGGTCTGCATGCTGATTACAATGGCATCTTATCATCACATTGTACGGGGCGCGTATGGCACACATTTTTGTTCGGGTCTGCGCGTTGGTTCAGAACGGCGTCTTACCATCGGTCTTCGCTCACCACCACAGCCACAAATGTCTCCCGTGGATGGCAGACATCCTCCCGCACCTCTGCCTCGATACAGCTGCTACCAAGCAGAGGCATGCTGTATGGTCTGGATCGCTCAGGCTGCGTGGTGTACGGATGAAGCAAGGCGATTCATATCACGGGCTTCAGAGCGAGACGACTCCTCAGCTTGGACATGTCTTGCCGGCTGTAAAGTAAGGAAGGCCACTTCTGGCCATGGCAGCCGGGTCGTGTAGTGGCCGGGGCCCAATGGGAGCACCCGATTCGGGTGATGAGGCATCGCTTCAGGGCAGCGCCCCGCCCTGCACCCCAGGGTCGATAAAGAATGGATCATGAAGCCGTCCAGAGAGGAGTCGTCAGGGTCCTCGTCATCGTCATGGTGGTCATCGTCAGCTTCCTTGCCTGGTTTTGGATCGGTCTCTGTGTATGCCTGCTGCACGCCATCTTATTCTTCACACACTCGTCGCTGGCTCCAAATACCCGCCTGACTCCGCCTCTGTCCACCCACTCGCCGCTGGTTCCACCTAAAGTCCCTCCCTCACGCCTGAGAGTCACGCCTATTCTCTGGATTGATGCAGATGCTTTGCCGCACCGTCACCAAGGAGACGACGCGCCAACTATCAAGGAGGGATTGTTCAGTGGAGCACCCCCCCCAAAACGTACTACTTGGCATGGTCGGTCAATCGTGCAAGGTATTACGAGACCGTTAGCCTCATCTCCTCCTCTTTTGCTCATTGTCTTCTTCATTGGGGTGTGTGTCTGTGTGTGTGTGTGTGTGCGTGTGTGTGTGTGTGTGTGTGTGTGTGTGTGTGTCTGTGCGTGCGTGCGTGCGTGCGTGCGTGCGTGCGTGCGTGTGTGTGTGTGTGTGTGTGTGTGTGTGTGTGTGTGTGTGTGTGTGTGTGTGTGTGTGTGTGATGGTTAAGAGTTAAGAGTGCAGAAGAATTATATCGGGATAAGTCTGCTCTGTGTCTGCTTTAGTGAGTTGCTTGTTTTATTGTCGCACCTCACATTTCTTGCTTCCCTGCTTTCCACACAACAATAAACTCTATTAATTGTGCCACATGTTTTTCCTCACCTGCCTGTAAACAAATGTTTGTGTGGAAATGTTCCCAGATCGTTTTTGTCTTTTCTTTCACTGATCCAGCATGGTCCGTGTCCGAGCATACCCGGAATTTTATTCCAAACGATCTGTTCCTTTTCGCCTGTACGTTCCTTGGCAAAGTCATTCGGCTGCATCTAATCCAGTAAGGTGATCCTGTTCGGACAAGGCTTCCCCGGGTAATTAGGTCACGTGATTATTTTTAGGGAACTGATATTAGACAGAGGACCCAACGTCACGTGGTTGAGTTATTGGCATTCACAGTCGGTTAGTGACCCGCCGCGTCACGGAGTGGTCCATGTGCGACGGCCTGCGATTCCTGGGAGTCTGGTGGGAACCCAAGATAGGTTCTCCCCGAGTGGTCTTCTCACCCGACCCCCCTGCCACAACAATATATACATATATATATATATATATATATATATATATATATATATATATATATATATATATATATATATATTTATGTATATATACATATATATATATATATATATATATATATATATATATATATATATATATATATATATATCCATTTTTGTGTTTGAGCATGTGCGGACGCAATGCTTTGTTTGCAATGTCCACACTTGATGGGATCATCTTGTCACATGTGAGTATTACATGTTCATTTTTGAGGATCGGCTCTGGTTTGTATTTCCATGATTGTTCTGAGACCGGGATGTTGAAATGTTTACAGATGTGCTAATGGATTACTCTGCAGACGCTGTCATGTCTTTCTGTATGGAGCCTTTCCGCAATGAGTTTTGTAACACCACAAAAGGAGGTGGCTGGTAATTTCTGTTTCTTCCCAGCAAAACCTGCATTTGTCCAATTGACTAAATCTCACCATTTTCTTAAAAGCATTTCTGTAATGTCTTTGGTTTTGGGCAGTGATGATGACTCATTCTCCATTCCAATTAATTTGACCTCGTCTTAGCCATTCCAAAG
The DNA here is from genome assembly GCF_056783735.1 of Eptatretus burgeri. Taxonomy (NCBI): domain Eukaryota; kingdom Metazoa; phylum Chordata; class Myxini; order Myxiniformes; family Myxinidae; genus Eptatretus; species Eptatretus burgeri. Next base: position 8,423,743 of record NC_140970.1, on the reverse strand, counting down.
AACCTTCCTTGTCAATCCCTTTGCTGTCAAGCTCTTTTTTAAATCGTCCCACTCTTTTGTCATTCTCCCATTTGTCAGAGAATATGTTTTTTTGTTGATGTTGTTTGTTGTTGAGATGTTGTTTTTTTATAGTTTTCCTTTTTATCCCCCACCGTGTGACAGAAGGGGGATATTGTTATCACCGGGGTCGTCCGTCCGTCCGTCCAGCTGGCTGGGCGTCAACATTTGTAGCTGTGAGTGCGATAACTCATAAACTGTTCGCCATATCAATTTGAAACATGTACCACCTGAAAAGGAAGAACCCTATTGATTTTGGGCGTGGCCGGATCCAAGATGGCCGACTGGGGCATTCCGTCCGTCCGGCTGGCTGGGCGTCAACATTTATAGCTGTGAGTGTGATAACTCATAAACTGTTCACCATATCAATTTGAAATTTGGGTCACACATGTACCATCTTAAAAGGAAGAACCCGATTGATTTTGGGCGTGGCCGGATCCAAGATGGCCGACTGGGGCGGTCCGTCCATCCGGATGGCTGGCTGGGCGTCAACATTTATAGCTGTGAGTGCGATAACTCATAAACTGTTCGCCATATCGATTTGAAATTTGCGTCACACATGTACCACCTGAAAAGGAAGAACCCTATTGATTTTGGGCATGGCCGGATCCAAGATGGCCGACTGGGGCGGCCATCTTGAAAAAATGTTTTTTTGTCATAAGAGGAAAACCGCTTATTTGCTTTCAATTATTTTTCAATGGCGGGGGATTCCCCATCTCTGATGGTATATTTTTTTTCTTTGCAACCATTGGGGCTGTGTTTGTTTCTGTTTCGTTTTCCTGTGTCGTGTCGATAATTTGCACGTGTCTTTGGAAATTTGTTGCTAAATGAATTAATGATCCCTTTTGTGGACTGTTGTTTTATTGCTCATGTACAAATCTCATCTGGTAGTCTGTTGAGCTCTTCACATACTCCATTAGTCCGACACACGATGTTCTGTGCACTTGATGAAGCTCCATCAAACCACCTCTTCCCTCTCACCTTGATAAGTACAACCTCAGGATGCATTCGTTTTCGTAGAACATCTTATGAATAGTTAGAAGTTTCCTTGTTTTGGTGTCTCCATTGTTGATCTCCAATTGTGGCCAGTTTATAATTGCACAGCTATATTGGAATACCGGCACCGCAAGTTGATGTATAGCTTTGGTTTTGTTTTTTTGGGGGAGGGATGACTTCAGAATTAGTTTACTTCTGCGTAAGTTCTCTGGACTGATTATTTTACGCATTGTTTTGTGTTGTACCCGAGGGCCTTCTTATATACCTAAGTATTTGTGGGATGCTTCGTTTTCTTGTTCCTGTATTGTTGTGCTTTCATCGATTGTGATGTTGTCTGTTCTTTTTGTTTTTCCTTGTAAAAATGTGCATTTGTCAAGACCAAACTCCATTCACATGTCCTCCGAGTACTGCTTTACGAGTTTCTGTTGATCTGCCAATTTCTTATCATTTGGGGCGAAGAGTTTTAGATCATCCATGTCCAGTAGATGTGTCACTTTTCCTGTTTCTTTCGTCGTTTTTCTGTTGCACATCATATCATATTGTATCCGTGTCCTTGTTCATTGTTGAGGTTACTCAGTGGATCCAGAGCCAGACAAAACCAGAGGGGGGAAAAGACTGTAAAGACCTTGTAAGATACCATGTCGTATCTTTACTGCTGGGATTTCAATCTTTCCTTCCAGGTAAGGTAGTATAAGAAATGTGTTCCAGGGCGTCATTGCTTTCTCAATCAGTGTGACTATCTGGGGGTCCATTTTGTATCCTTGCATGCATTTTACAATCCATGAATGTGGGACACTGTCAAAGGTTTTTTTTATAATCTAGCCAGGCTGTGGATAAGTTGGTTTGTTCGAGCTTGCAGTTTTTGAAAATGGTTTTATCTAACAATAAATGGTATATTGTTCCATAACATCCCCTTTTACATCCTTTATGCTCTGCCTCTAAAGCTCTTGTTGAGTGAGGTGGTTGGAAACAGCATCGGTGATTATGCCTGTTAAAAGTTTGTATGTTGTCGCTAGGCATGTTATTGGTCTATATTTGTTGGGTAGATTGGTCTCTTCAGAATTGGGAATCAGAAGTGTGCTGCCTTTGGTAAGCCATTCGTCCCCTGACTGTTTCCCTTGGATGAGCTCATTAAATGCTCGAACATAGTGGGGGTGGAGAACATGTAATTGCTTTAGCCAGAAGTTTGGAATACCATCCAGGCCTGGGCATTTGAAGTTCGGTGCTTTGGCGAGATGTTTTCTATTTTTCTCCTCAATTGGCAAGTGTGCATTTCCTGTAGCTGGTGCTTTTTATTTTCCAAGTGTCGTATCCACTTTTAGGGGGAGTTGTCACATTTTGTTTCTGTTTTTCTAGCTATCGATATAACTTTTTTGGGTTGTTTTCTTACTGCTGATTTTGATTTCTTCTGTTGTTGGCCTCGTCATATTTTTCCCCCCTGCTATCTGTTGTTGGCTAAATGGTTAAAGTGGTGGGCTTGGGATCCTAGGATCATGAGGTCAAATCCCACTTGGCTCTTGAATTAATATCAGATGGGGTTGACTCTGCCTGTCATCCTTCTGAGGTCAGCAAAATGAGTACCAGCTTGCTGGTATCCTGTGTCAGAGTGGCGACCCATCCAGTATTGTGCCCAATAGCCAAGGAGACTGCTTAGGCAGCAACAACGCTCTGCACGGAGTATGGTCCCAATGGATGGATGGATGGATTTCTTATTGCTTCTTCAGTTTGTTCATCTTTCATGCTTAATTCCTCCTCTGTGAATGTTTTTGGTTTGAGGATTTTGTTTTTCTTTCTGTTTCGTGCTGCCCTATTAAAAATTACCTTTATTAGGGCATAGTCTTCGGATTACCTGTTCCCAGGTGTTTGCATTTTCTTTCCTCACGCCTTTTTGTCCGGCATATTCCATTGTCCATAGTCACGTCCATTTTTCTTTCTTTGTCCAAATTTTCTTTTTAATACTGACTGACTCTTCTTGAATCATCCGATTTATCTCTTCAATTGCTTGCTGTCTTGCTTTGTCAGTTATTTCCTTTATGTGTTCCTGGGTCAAGTATCTATGGATCATTGAAGCTACTGCAGTGAATATTTTTAGTCAAACTCTTTCGGTCTTGGCTCCCAGCTTTGTTCGTTTAAATTGATTCATGAATCTTTCTCCTTTGCCACTAATCCCTCATACTTCATGTGTAGAATACGCTTTGCAATGGAGGATGACTTCCTTCTCCTCTCAGCTCCAGCTCTGGTCATTTAATTTTCTATGATTTGCCTGGAGCCTAGTAGTTGTTGGTTGTTGAACAGTTGACACTGTTTTAGCTTTGGCAACTGCCCTGCTATGAGGTGGGAATCCGCCTCTTCACTGGAAGAGGTGCAGTCATTATCCTTTTCAGCGCACATTCCAGCTGTTCACTGTGGCCGCACAGACCTACGCATCTGCGTAGGAGGAGTCTGCGTCCCTCTCATCATTTTCTGCGACTGATTGTCTTTGTTTGGCATATTTTGGTTGCAGCCAGCCATATTGCTTTCCCTGAGAGGCCGTAGGGCCTCGGCTGGTTGACAGTGGTCACCGGTGGCAATTAGAGGAGTCGTGCTAAGAAGGTATATGCCAGGATTGTGTATCTGCCTGCTCGCTTTCTCCTCACTGGTTCACTTCAATAGCTTGCTGTTACTCTGGATCAGTTTGCTCAAATAGCTTGCCCTCACTTGAAATTGCTCACGGGGGTGGTATCCACAATCAAATTTTGTCATCATGGGTTATTTTGTGTAAATCGGTGACCAAAAAAATTAAGATTTAATGCATTTTAAATTCTTGCTGCAACACAACAAAATGTTTAAAAAAAATCAACGGGTGTGAATGCTTTCTGAAGGTACTGTACTTTGATCCTATAGAGCAAAAGGAAACACAATTGATCCATGTGACAAAAACAAAGATTCATGCGCCAAACAAGTTAATATACATGTGAATACCTAATATTCCAACTTTGACCAAAGTTGTATTTCTCTTTGTGGGGGGGTATGTATCTATTATAAGGCCTTAGCACTTCAGGATTCCCTCTAGTAATGTGAGTATTTTTTTTAGTAGCATTGCATCACATGTGCTTAGATTATGGTCATAAACCTTAAGTATACCCGCTGAACAGATACTGACACTACATCTTGCAATTTGGACATTTTCCATCAAGCATGTGGGGTCCAGTAGTTCACGACATTTCTGTCACTCCTTAATCCTTCCATCTGTTGTAAAAAGGGGTGAAATACAATCAATCCAACCATAAAATCCTCCTCCTTGGTCGATGCAAAGACAACAATGCACACCAAATTTTCAGTGCCTTTAACAACTTTAGAAGTAAAGTGATCAGGTGAGTTCAGCAAAAACCTAAATCCCACCACCTGCAAGTGCACTGTCCAGATAGAAATAGTCCCTTTCTCCTTACATTCATACACTAAACAATAGTTTGTAAAAATGTTGTTTCATCACAGGGCAAGACCTGGGGATTGCCTTGATGGACATGCTTTGGCAGCTGCAGCGCTGTGGGACGACCCAGTGGGATTATGTAGAGGCCCATGACTATCATAGGGCCCCTTGTAAAGCCCTCAAGATGTTCCTCCTTGTGGTACACATTCTTTGCTGAGTGGACTTGGCACTCTCATCTTCTCATGCACTGGATCAATCATATGCCGGAAGTGACTTTTAAGCATGATTCTAAATTACGATTGTCCAAATAGTACACCAGACATTTCGTGCATTAGTTTCAAAAACTGTAAACAATATTGCTTTGCATATTTAGGTAACCTTGCAGCGACGTGCCCTTGACTGAATCGGTTAATTTTAAAGTATTGATTGGTGTTCTATTGGAGAAACCAAAGCACGTGACCAATCAGGAACTTTAAAATATTGCTTGCTTCACTTAGGAAACATGTTGGTCATGGGAGATGCCGATGAGCGCAGGGTATGTCTTGCATTTTAAGAAGATTATTTTGTCTTTATGATGAAGCCTTAAAGCAGAGTAACGTGTCTAATACCGTTGGTCGGAATGCTGGTTCACACACACTCAGAAACAACAACCCTTCGGGGTTATTGTCTTCTCCAATTTAAGCAACGATCTATCATGCGGCATGTGTATGTGGTTCAACCTCAAGTGGAGGTTTGATCACAGCATTGACATCCAACACCTCCAGTATCTCCTTCCAACTATCACTTTGGTTTATGAAGTTGGGTTTTTTTTCATCAAAAGATGCAAAAACATTTTTCATTGATCTCTCATTGAAGGTTCAGAATTTTATTCAAGGAGCCTCAACCGGCTGCCCCCAAGGAAGTGACCTAATGAGGTACGGTGAGCAACCTAACTCTCAAATGTATTATTTTTGTGAGAGGTTATTGTGATAATTTGGAATTGTTATCACAATGATGAGTGAGATTATAATATTCTCAACGATGACAGTAATTAAGACAATTGCTGTTGATCATGAGTGATGTAAAAATGTTATTATTATAATAAATATTGTGACTATTATTGCAATGATCATTATCACAGTATTATTATGATATTCTATGCTCATCACAAATAAGTTATCAAGCAGGAGTAAAACCACAAGGCAGCTTTTCCGAAATAAGTACCACAAGCAAAGATCCAGACAAAGTTCTCCAACACGGGTGCAGTACAGCTGCACAGCCTGCACATGACAATGCGCACAAACTGGGGTCCCCGAAGCTAACAAGCTTTTAGGCAACTCCATGCAAGGTGCCCTCGGGGCCCGTCAAACGCCTCCCATGGCAGTCCGGTAATCCTCAGGACGAGGGTAACGAGACGCCAGGCACTCAGAGCAGCCTCATCGCCACTGCTTCGCGCTTTTCAAATGAGGATGGAGGTTTGTTCTTCCGTCTTCGTTTTCCTTCACTCCACAATTGCGCTGCAACTGGAGTTCATTGCGTGCAGTGATTTCCCCAGTGGGAGGGTGAGAAACAACACATAGGGCACATCCACCGGCCCCCATCTTATTCATATACCCTGAACAACACTACACCCCAAGATGCTGTGCATTTGTTAACTTTAAACGGGTAAAATTGAGAATATTACCGATGAAAACCGAAATACATCTCAGTTTTTAAAGTTGAAATTGAATAGGAAAGTCCTGAAAATTCTGAACGTATGTAACACCTTCATTTTTCAATTTATCTTGTCATGACAATTGTTCGAATCCTTTCTCTGATGAGCATGCACACAGCAGCGTTCAGGGTTTTCCATTTGATGAGAGCATTGGAACTGAAAAGATATACCTGAAAAAGGTTTTTTTTTTTTAAATAGTATGACGCATTTCCATCCATCTAATCTAAAAATTGAATTGAGGATTAAGTGGATCGATAGTTTTGATTTGCATAAAACACAATGTCCGAAGATCCTTTAGAAATGGAATGCTCCCTAATCATGCTTGGTGAATGATTCGGTTGCTGAGAACGAAATATAATATTCTGTTTTGGAAGTTCCTACCTTTTTTCTCATGAAAAAATTCTGTAATTCTTCCTCTTTTTGTTTTTTGTATGTGCAACAAAGGCTTGAGTTGTGAAAAATAATGTATGGATGTGTATGGATGGATGGAAAAATAATGTATGGATAAAAAATGAATGTGTGTGACCTCAACGGTGAAGGATTACATTTTCTCCGCATGAACCACAAGGACTTTCCTCTGTGAACCTCCATGTAGCACATGAAAGGACCTTCCTCCATGAAACAAAAGTGAGTGGACTACGCAAGAAGGAAACTTGAAAGTGAGAGGGTTGGGTTAGGTTGGACAAGGTTAATGAGAGTTGAGAAGATCACAGGTAGGGTTAGAGGATGACTTGATATGGCATTTCATGCGTTGTTTCAAGCTCTGGAGGGAAGAATAGGATAAAAGGGGGAAAAAAAGAGTTAATATCTGACCTGGAGGGAATGACTGGAAGATTATATGCATCCTGGAGTTATTGGGTTGTGAGGTCGGGGGGTTGACTCTGATGATTGAAAGAGAAGAGGGAGCCAGAACTGAGGAGAGATGCTGAAAAAAAAAAGAAGCCACGAACCTTTGAGGACAACATGTTGTGCTTTGACCACATTGGGGTTCCACGAAGCCACGACAAAGGGTGCAGACAGGTGCCAATAATGTTAACCATTTTATGATTATTCGACAGATGCCAGAGGCACATGTGGTGCTGGACCACCAGTCTATAGGGGAAAGCATTACTCCATTGAGGAACATACAAAGTCTTTGTCGGCTGTGTAGTTTTAATTTTTCAGGAAATGACTTGCGACGATGGTGGACGCCCATTCTGTGGTTGTCTCTGGAGGTCATTTTGCAAACCTCTTCTAGTGGCTGACCATAGAAATAGGTATGTTCATTTAATGTTATTCCAGAATGAAAGGGGAAGACTGCAAGACTTATGAAGTTTTAAACATATATTCCATCTGTCATACCATTATTTAATCAATTTATAGATCAGCAGAGGATGATGTAGCTGCTGTCTGTCTCTCAGTAGATTAGGGAGATTTTCAAAATATGGAGTCATCTACAATAAGGAAGACAGGGTATTCCAGAGCGGTGGAGATGTTGTTTGTGTAGACGAGGAACAAGAGTAGATAGATCCAAGACACTGCTTTCCTCTGTGAACAACTCCATGCAAGGTTCCATCGGGGTGTGGATGATTACAAGCAAAATCATGTCCAGGCTCCATTTGGAGAGAAGAAGTGAGGGTTCCATTGACAGAAACAAACTGACTGCACAAGGGGAATACATCAGAAATCCAGGTATGAAGGCCACCTTGCATGCCACAGACAGTAGGCTTGACAAGTTGAGCAGGATGCAAACTTACAGATGCCCGATATATATCTAGGAATATGGTCCTGACCTCTTCTTTGAGATGTAAGGCCTCCAACAACTGCTGATAGAGGAGCAACAGAATCCAACAACTGAGACAGAATCCAACTGATAGTCAGAGATCAGGCTGCTGGAAAGATGATGGATTCCATGTTTTGCTTGTAATTAAAAGGAAGCTTAATGGCTTGACATAATTGAGAGGCTCTGTTTTTTGATCCCTTCTAATAGGTGGACTACAGAGCAGAGGGAAGGCAATGAAAGGAGACAGACCGACCAAGGCTGCAGAGAGAACTGAAGCAAGAACAGCAGAGCAGGATTTGAGAACAGGTGCACTGATATTCTCTTCCCAAATTGTGACTTACACTTTGTAATGGGGAAGCTTGTGTGCTCCTGTGACCCAGAGAGCTATACTGGCAGGATCTTTGCTCCTGGTAGGTCTTACCTTGCCAGGCAGGTCGATGGGTAGGAGTCAGACGAAGAGTAGTCACATCTTTGGGGGAAGGGAAATTTATTTTTCTGCCTGTCCAGTCACCCCCACAAGCCTGGTGTTGGCTTAGTGGTTAGGGTGGGTGACTAGGGATCTCCGGGTCCAACAGGTGAAAGGTTGGGTTGACTCAGCCTGTCATCCTTCCGAGGCAAGTGAAATGAGTACCAGTGTGCTGGTAGAGGGGCACAGCATCAGCAGCACAGCTGTGCTTCCATGAAATGCTACCCACCCAGCAGCCAAGCTGCCATATGCAAGAACAGATCAATCACCCCCACCTTCACAGTGGTCGGGTGAAGAGGGTTTTCCTTATTATTATTATTATTATTATTATTTTTATACATTGTCGAGGCTCATACGAGAGCTAACACACAATTCACAACAAGCGGGACAGGAGACAAGAGGGGTGGGAGAGGATAGGACAAAACAGTGGGGAACAGAGACATCAGGAGATTTGTGGAAGGGAAAGGGATGGGGTGGGGAACATGGGGTTAACAAGATGGACCCCACCAGGACTTTCAGGACCTCACATGACAGGGAACTTTCATGAAGGAAAGCAGAGAATTTGAAGGAAGTGAGTTTTGGTAGATTAGGGGGGGGGGGTATAATAGATTGTGGTTTTGGATGGGGGAAGACAAGAGGTGGTGGTGAACAGCTGTGTTGAAGACCTGGAGGGAAGAGTGGGATGGAAGAGAGTGTGGGAGTTTATTCCAAAGGTGGAAATAAAGAGGAATGAAAGAGTGAAGGTGAGCAGCGATTCGTGATTTTGGTATTTTTATCAGAAGAGGGTTGCTGGCGGACCTTGAGTGCCCTGCGGAAATATGGGGGGGGGGGGATTTATTCAAGATAAATTGAATATGGACCCATTAGTTATGTGACATATCGCAGGTAGAATAGGGGGGCGAGACCAGAGAGGAGACCGTAGAAGACAGAAAGACCACCGACCTGCCTGTGGTGAGAGAGTGAAAGATCCAAAGAAGCAGCCTCACCGCGGGAGATACCAATGATCCTTAATGCCTTGGTTTCCACAGTGTGAAGCCGAGAAAGGTGAGAGGTGGCTGCACCAGCTCAGAAGGGAGAGCAGTGCTCCATAAGACTGCAGACAAAAGGTTTGTACATAGTCAGGTGCTCAGGTGGGCCGAGGAAGGGCTTTGCTCGACGGAGGATGCCCAGTCGGCGACTGGCTTTGGAAGCCAGGTTGTAAATGTGGCTTTGCCAAGAAAGATCATGGCAGATAGTAAGACCCAGAAGCTTGAATGAGAGGAATTCTTCAAGAGGATTGTTGAGACAGTTGACGCGGGGGGGGGGGGGTTCCAAACGAGTGAAGAGGCTGCTGCTTGCTGATCTTAGGGATGACAGATGGTACTGCAGAGGGTGGAGTAATCAGCAAAGAGATAAAGAGGATTTTCCAGAGAATCGGAGAGATCATTGATGAAAACCAGAAAAACAACAGGGCCCAGAACGCTGCCTTGAGGAACTCCAGCCTGGACAGTAAGAGAGGATGAGAGACTCGGTTCGGGCCACATGTTGGCTGGCACAGGACAGGAAGTCTGCGAGCCATGAGTGGTGATAGCCTTCGATACCACAGGAAGAGAGTTTGGTGAGCAGGGCAGGGTGCCAGACCATATCGAAAGCATCTGATATGTCTCGGGAGATGGCTCTAATTTCATGTCTGGCATTGAAGACCTCCATCCATTTTTGGGAGAGCAGAAGCAGCATATCCAGGGTACAGTGAACTGGTCTGAATCCAAGTTGATGATCAGAAATCAAGCCATTGGAGAAGAGGAAGGATTTAATGTTTGAAGCATTGATGGATTCCATAACCTTGCTGATGATTGGGGGATGGCTGATTGGTCTGTCGTTGCAGGGATCTGTTTCTGCACCTTTTTTTGTACAGGGCAGTGATGTTTGCTGATTTCCGAGAAGATGGCAGATGACCTTGAGCAAATGAGGTATATAGAAGAGAGAGGGTGAGCAAGAGCAGAAGAGCAGGTTTTCTGGACATGTGGGCTGATGCCATCTGGACCGTTTGCAGAATTTGAGTCGAGGTTTGACAGCAAGCTCCCCACCTTATCAGGAGAAAAGGACACAGAGTCCAGGTACATCTGGGTGCGAATGGGTAAGGTGGGAACAGAAAGTGATGGGTTTCAGACACAAGATTTCGAAGCAAACAACGCGTTTAGGCATTCAGCCTTTTCACGTGCGGTGTCAGCTGTGCGGCCATTTGAGGTAAGGGAGGGATGGAGGGTGAACCTACACCAGAAACAGATTTAACTGGATGCCACTAGGATTTGGAGGAGGGAGAGAGAGAGGTTTGAGAGTTCAGACTTGAGATTAGAAAGATGTTATTTTCTGTCTCTCCTGAGGGTAGATACACACTTGTTCTGAGCTTTTTGGGAGGAACTGAGATTACCCTCAGTTGGATTTGCTTTCCATGAGGCAAAGGCAAGTTGTTTCATGACAATAGCCTCACCACAAGCTTCAGTCAACCATGGGTGGGAGGAAAGGATTGGCCAAATTGAAGACTAGAGGGGACGAGAGAGAGAGAGAGAGAGAGAGAGAGAGAGAGAGAGAGAGAGAGAGAGAGAGAGAGAGAGAGAGAGAGAGAGAGAGAGAGAGAGAGAGAGAGAGAGAGAGAGAGAGAGAGAGAGAGAGAGAGAGAGAGAGAGAGAGAGAGAGAGAGAGAGAGAGAGAGAGAGAGAGAGAGAGAGAGAGAGAGAGAGAGAGAGAGAGAGAGAGAGAGAGAGAGAGAGAGAGAGAGAGAGAGAGAGAGAGAGAGAGAGAGAGAGAGAGAGAGAGAGAGAGAGAGAGAGAGAGAGAGAGAGAGAGAGAGAGAGAGAGAGAGAGAGAGAGAGAGAGAGAGAGAGAGAGAGAGAGAGAGAGAGAGAGAGAGAGAGAGAGAGAGAGAGAGAGAGAGAGAGAGAGAGAGAGAGAGAGAGAGAGAGAGAGAGAGAGAGAGAGAGAGAGAGAGAGAGAGAGAGAGAGAGAGAGAGAGAGAGAGAGAGAGAGAGAGAGAGAGAGAGAGAGAGAGAGAGAGAGAGAGAGAGAGAGAGAGAGAGAGAGAGAGAGAGAGAGAGAGAGAGAGAGAGAGAGAGAGAGAGAGAGAGAGAGAGAGAGAGAGAGAGAGAGAGAGAGAGAGAGAGAGAGAGAGAGAGAGAGAGAGAGAGAGAGAGAGAGAGAGAGAGAGAGAGAGAGAGAGAGAGAGAGAGAGAGAGAGAGAGAGAGAGAGAGAGAGAGAGAGAGAGAGAGAGAGAGAGAGAGAGAGAGAGAGAGAGAGAGAGAGAGAGAGAGAGAGAGAGAGAGAGAGAGAGAGAGAGAGAGAGAGAGAGAGAGAGAGAGAGAGAGAGAGAGAGAGAGAGAGAGAGAGAGAGAGAGAGAGAGAGAGAGAGAGAGAGAGAGAGAGAGAGAGAGAGAGAGAGAGAGAGAGAGAGAGAGAGAGAGACAGAGACAGAGAGAGAGAGAGAGAGAGAGAGAGAGAGAGAGAGAGAGAGAGAGATATTCTCTTAAAGAATTCCCAGGACAAGTTGATGTTGGAGAAAGTGAAGTTGAGAGACCAGTCGAGAAGTTTGATGGCTGCTTGAAGACCCTGCCAGTCAGCCTGAGTGAAATGCCAGACTTGACCGTGCTGAGGTGGTTCTCTCATAACAGCCAGAGAGATGTCTAATTTGACAAGGACGTGGTTAGATGAACCGATTGGCGTGGAGGAAGAACAGCAGATATTTTTCTGGGAAATTAGTCGAAATCAGATCCATAAGAGATGGAGCTCCTTGTTTCAGGATGAGGTGAATGGCACCAGTCAGCCTCTGTCTTCTTCTACCTCTTCTTCTTCTTCTTCTTCTTCTTCTTCTTCCTCTTCTTCTTCTTCTTCTTCTTCTTCTTCTTCTTCTTTGTCCTTGTCTTTTTTGTCTTCTTATTCCTCTTCCTATTCTCATTTCTTTTCTTCTATTCTGCCATTTCTAGTCTCAGTTATTCTGCATCTTTATTGGCCAGGACTCCTTGTGGGATTTGATGAATTCTGTCTCTCTGAAGGGTACCGGAAATATACATGTTGTAGGTCATGGTTATATGGTAGTACAGGATGCTGAACTCTTTGGTAATGCTTTGAGAGGCTGATCTATCAACAGGTTTAAATTGTCGAAGTGGTTGTTCTGCCAGAGACATGCATGGGGGGTGGTCCATGCAGCCATTTTCGGTTGCATTCCTGAGGCTATCAGAGTGGCATTGCTGCAAAAATGTGTACACATGAGTTTGTGGGACCCTATTGAGTGATTGGCCAGGTTTGTGAATTCGTTTGGGCAACTTACACTGATTTCTTCTTCTTCCTACTCCTCTTCTTATTCGTCCTTGTCTTCTTTGTTTTCTTCTCATTCGTCTTCCCAGTTTTCTTTCTTTTCTTATTTTCTGCCATTTATAGTCTCAGTTGTTCTTCATCTTTCTTCTCCAGGACTCCCTTTGGGATTTGATGAATTCTGTCTCTCTGAAGCGTACTGGAAATAAACATGTTGCAGGTTATGGCCGCCTGGTAGTAAAGGATCCTGAACTCTTTGGTAATGCTTTGCGAGGCTGATCTATCAACAGGTGTAAAATGTCAAAGTGGTTGTGCTGTCATGGACATGCATGGGCGTGGTCCGTGCAGCCATTTTTGGTTGCATTCCTGAGGCCATCAAGTGGCATTGTTATGACAATGTGTTCATATGAGTTTGTGGGACCCCATTGAGTGTTTGTGCTGGCTTGTAGATTTGTTTTGGTAACTTTGACATTTTTCTTCTCATTCTTCTCCTTCTCCTTCTTCTCCTTCTCCTTCTCCTTCTCCTTCTCCTCCTTCTCATTCTCATTCTCCTTATTCTTGTACCACCTTTCGATGTTTTATATATTTTCATCACTATGAATATGGTTCTACAATCTAAGAATAGCACATCTCCATCTGCACATGCCAACCCACCAGCCCATGCGCAGCGACGATCCAATCCTTTTAATATTTGTTTCTCCAATGTCAGGGTCTTTCACTCCAACTTTTCTTCTGTGAAATCTTTTGTTCAGCTGAACACACCTGACTTGCTGGTTCTATCTGAGTGTCATTTGGACAGTGGCATCTCCTGCGTTTCTTTCGAGTTATCTGGTTATATTTCACAGACTTGATACCTTAAGCTCATGAATATTGTCTTGAAAATGGCTCTTACAAATTTTATGTTAACATCCACTCCTGCATTCAACTATATATCTGTTCTTTCTGTATCGCTCGCCTTCCTTTTCCTCTTGTGCCATGCTCGTTGTGATCTCGGACAGCATTAACAGGGCTATTTTACTCCAACCTTCTGCACACATCATGGTATTTGGTGACTTCAACATTCACCACAAGGAATTGTTGGCTGGTCCACTCTTGTAATACCAACACTCCTGGTATCGATACCAATAATTTCTCAATCTCTCACAATCTCACCCAAATTGTCTCCTCTCCCACTTATATCCTGACTGTGCTTCTGTTGGAACTTACTTCCTTGATCATTTTGTGTGTTCCAACCCTGGTGACTGGGCTGCTGATGTCCTTCCTCCAATTGGTAAGTCAGATCATCCTACTATTTCTGTTTATTTCTCTTACTCCTCATTCTCAACTCCAGTCCATCCTTTCACCACACTGCGTTTCAGTTTGGAAAAGCTGATTGGGATGGATTGCGTTCATTTCTTGCTGATGTGCCATGGACATCAGCTTTTACTGTTGATCCTAATATGGAAGCCGAGGAAATATTCCAATGGATATGCACTGGTAAGAACACTTGTATTCCCTCACATATCTATCAAGTGAAGGTTCATTCCCATCCATGGTTCACTCCGGTTTGTGCATTAGCAATTGCTCATCCCAACCACTATTTCAGGCAGTACCATGTGCAAGGATCTCTGGAGTCCAAATGTCAGCTCCACAAAGCAAGTACCCTCTGTAAAAGAGCTCTTAAGGATGTTAAACAACAACGTGCATCTTCTGTAGCCGATTACATTGTGACTCAGCGGCTTGAATCTCAGTACTATTGGCGGATTACCCAGTGTACTCAAATGTAATATATCTTCCATAGCTCCTCACTTTTTTTGACCTGAGGTTGTTACTTCATCTCTGGATAAGGCTAACCTCTTCTCAAATTGCTTTGTTTCAAATTCTACCCTTAATGATCAGGGACACCCTTTTCCTGATTTTCCATCTCGTACAGACCCTGATATTCCTGTTGTATTTATTACTCACGAGCAAATACCACCCGTCACTTCGCTGATGGAAATACTAACGGGGGGAGGGAGAAAAAGAGGGGAGAAGAGGGAGAAAGGGGTGAGGGAGAGTGTGGGAAGGGTGAAGAGGTGGAGGGGAAATGAGAGAGGAGGGAGGGGATAAAGGAGGGGTGGGGGAGTGGGGATGGGTGGGGGAAGGGAAGACAGTGTGAGGTGAGAGGAAAGGGAGGCAGACTGTAGTGGAGCATTCATTATGATTCATATTGTTTCATCAAAATGATTCTGCATGGAATAACAGTGAAGATGGAAATAAAATAATGTCTGAAATCTATTTTCTACCCGTCAGACTATAAAAACAGCTCGGAGACAAACACCACCCAGATGCATCAGGAGCCAAGCCATCCGGACACAAACACTGCTCGGACACATGCGAACACAACTCCCGTCCGGATGCATACAGAGACAAACTCCCGTCTGGGGGCAAACACCGCCCGGACACCTACAGAGACAAACTCCCGTCTGGGGGCAAACACCGCCCAGATGTGCCTGGGAACAAACACCACCCGGACACCTACAGAGACAAACTCCCGTCTGGGGGCAAACACCGCCCGGACACCTACAGAGACAAACTCCCGTCTGGGGGCAAACACCGCCCAGATGTGCCTGGGAACAAACACCACCCGGACACCTACAGAGACAAACTCCCGTCTGGACATAATGCCTAGACACGTTTGGAGACAAACACTGCCCAGACGCATCCAGAGACAAACTCCCATTCACATACATCCAGAGATAAATGCCGCCCATACACGTCCGGAGACAAACGCCACCAGGACGTAACCACCATCTGGATATGTACAGAGACAAACACCGTCCAGACAAAACCACCGTCTGGATATGTACAGAGACAGAGATAGACAGGAATTGGTGGGGAGAGTGAGAGAGATGTTGGAGGAGGGTGCTGCTCTGTATTGGGAGAGAGTAGAACGAGGATGGGACAGAGAGAGATAGATAGATAGATGATAGATAGATAGATAGATAGATAGATAGATAGATAGATATATGTTGGGTTAAGGGAGTTAGCAGAGAGAAGATGTTATACACACACACGCACACAGGTGCTTGGCAGATATTGGCAAGTTTTCGGGAATCAGCAGGTTGGATTCATTGTGATTACCAACTGCAGTACTTGCTGTATTCAATCGAAAAACCTTGCGTAACAAACAATGTTGTATTTATATAGATGTTTCAGGTATATGTTCACAAACATTACTCTTTATAAACAGCTGAGTGTGAAGGGTGGGAAAAAAAATAGGCTCTGTAATTTAGAACATGCATTAATATGGCAAATGGCTCTGAAATTGAGTGTTATTTCACAACAACTCGCTCAGAATGATGGAGCACGAACCGCATGCTCAAAGTGACAGAGCACGAACCACTCACTCAAGGTTACAGAGCATGAACCACTCACTCAGGATGACAGAGCATGAACCACTCATTCAGGGTGATGCAGCACAAAACACTCGCTCAGGGTGACTGAGCACGAACCACTCGCTCAGGGTGATGGAGTATGAACCACTCATTCAGGGTGACAGAGCATGAACCATTCACTCAGGGTGACAGAGCATGAACCACTCACTCAGGGTGACAGAGCATGAACCACTCACTCAGGGTGACAGAGCATGAACCACTCACTCAGGGTGATGCAGCACAAAACACTCGCTCAGGGCGATGGAGCACGAACCACTCACTTAGTGTGACGGAGCATGAACCACTCGCTCAGGGTGAGGGAGCACAAACCACTCGCTCTGAATGACGTGTTGCGGCAAAAGCATCCACTGTGAGTGAAAGATTTGATCAGAATGACGTAGCATGGTTCCGCTATAGACAATGGGCACTGGGCAAGTGGCTGAAGCTGTTGCCCACTCATCTGTGCTCGTGTCACGTTGTGCATCAGTTCGGGGTCTGCACAAACGTTGTAACTTTTTTTTTAAACGTCAGTTTTTCACCCTATTTGCTATTCTTCCCTGTTATGTAGAGCACTGCAAGAAACCTTTGAAAATATAGATACAGATCTTCCATCGTTTGTTATCTGTTTTCCAAGTTTGAACAACATCAGTAAATTCATGTCTGACCAATGCTTGAGGACAAGTTCAACATCGAGTTTTTTTTACAACTAAAATGGCCGCCAGTTGGCCATCTTTAATTGCATCGTGAGACAAAATGCAGGACTAAAACCCTGCAGGACTAAAAACAGTACCTGCTAAAAGGCGGATGAGTTCCTTTTTGGAGCCAATGGCCATCTAGTAAAGAGATGGTGTCTCCAAAAAAACACCCATCTGGTTTGACCGGTCTTTTAGGTAGTAGGTTGTAGACAGCAACCGCTCAGGGTGGTACTGCCGTTCTGACTTAAGAGTGTTAAAGTGGTGCCCAGTACCATCTTACACTCTCCATGTCAGGATTGCTGGTGTTACTTTCTATTTCACTCAAACTCTAGCTACTGGGCTGGCTTTAATCTCTTTCTTGCAAACAAACATCATACACTTTTCAAACAAACATTATACACTTTTCATCAGACACCTTTTTTTACTCACTCATTTTCACTCCTCACTTTACATTCTCTCTCTTTTATTCCTCTTTCCTCTCATTTTCCTCAAACAGCCTGCAATTAAATATAAATACGATAATGTCCCAAAAGTTAATGGCCCCAAGTTCCAGGCATTATGGGGTGCGAAGAATCTCCAGTGATCTGCCTGTCTCTGCTGCCAATGAGAGGGGGGCTCAAGCAGTAGTCGTATAGGTCCCTCCCAAGACCCTTGCCTTTTGAACCAACAAGACACTTTTTCAATTCATTTCACCAACATTCGTGGTCTTTCTTCGAATCTTTCCTCTGTCGAACATCGTCAA
>NC_140970.1:8378743-8401243 GCF_056783735.1 Eptatretus burgeri | reverse complement strand
GCAAATAGGTACAGTCCTCCATTGGAATAATCAGAAGGAACCCAAACAAGCAAAAAGCACAGATGAAGTCATCAGAAGGAACCAGGATGGGATTTGCATTTCAGCTGCTACTCCTCTACCCTCAAACCCACCCAGGCATAGCCAAGTTAGCCTTATTCAAAAAATAAAAATAAAAAAGAACCCAGATAAAAAAAAACTAATAATTCTGGCTGCCGGACCATGTGTCCAATCAGGTTGAAATTTAAAATATATATTCCCCATCACTACTCGACCATAATTGTAAAGTTTCACATTGATCGATGAAGCAGTTCAAGATAAAAATTTTTTTTTTAAGATTTTCACTCAATCCAATATGGCTGCCAGACCATGTAACCTATCAATTATATGTAAATACCATGGTATCCCCAAGGCTTGGATACTTTTAATTACCCCAATTAATTAATTGGGGAACATTTCTGTGAAGTTTCCCCTCGATTATGTCCAGCTATTCTGGTGAAGAAGATTTTTTATAGGTTTTGGGGTAAATCCAATATGCCTGCCAAACCATGTGACTGATGACATCCATTTCGGTGAGCATTTTGTTCCTCGTTCATAGGCAGTCATACATGTAAAGTTATGCCTCGAGCTCTTCAGGCATTTCGGAGAGTATTTTTGAAGGTTTAACAAAAGAGAATAAAAATGGCTGCCAAACTACATGACCGATGACATCAATTTTTTTTCTGTGGACCAATTTATCCCTAGACAACCCTCAAAAATGTTCATACTGATCGGATGTAGCATTCTATGTATACAATTATGACGTCATAACGAAGGTACATGTGACATCATTAAAAAATAATAGTAATCACGTTCCCCATGGGGAGTACTTGCCATGTGTCAAGTTTCAATTTTTTCCTTGGTGCAGTTTTGGCGATACAGAGGTCCAAAGTTTTTCCTTTTTTTCAAAAAGGACTGCCATACCACGTGACATATGACGTCATAATTATCATTGAAACTTTCAGCATGAGTAGTCACTCCTATGGTGAAAAATTTGTCTCAATCTGATAAGCAGTTGCAGAGAAAAACACTCATGTTCTCTGTGGACAAACAAACAGACAAACGGACCCAAATGCAATACCCTCTCTTCTGGCGAGGGTAACTGGAGAGTTCAAAGAATGTTACCCTGCACAGTGTTCAGGTACATACTGAAATTTTAATAAAATATTCATTTAAAAGATCGTTAAAAAAGAATTTTCTGGAAGTTTAGCGCTATTGAAGCAGTCTTATGGAGTTATACATCATCCTTGTGTACCACACTATTTAACTTGCCCAACTACTGCAAAACAAAAGGGATTTGGAAGTGACAAGAAGGCGATTTGTGTTCTACAGTGTTGAAGTATATCATTCAATTTAAATCAAATAATGATTGTAAAAGTCGTATCAATAAATCAATAAATTCCAGGTTTTACTGCCGTTCACACAGTATTGATTACACCACCCTATCGAACATGTTACATTAGTTATTCGTGCCTGTTGTTTGTGTCCTTTATGACATCCTTAAAAACAATAAGTTTCCTGTTTGGAATGATTTTCATCTTTGGTTGATTGCCAGGCAGACAGAGTAACAAAATTATCTCATTCCTCTCTTTGCACATGTTCGATCGGGACGAATTCAGAGCCAAAATACGGTAAAACGGCAGGTTTGCTTTCCGTCTGATTCATGTTGCAAATACACATACAATTTTAAAAAGTTGTTCCTCAATCATAAACTGACGTTTACAGACAGATGGATGGACAGACATGAATCAATTGCTTAACTCCACTTTTTGCTTCACGTGCGTGGGGTAATTAAAAGTTTGCAGCAATTGAGAACATTCACCTGTCATTGAAATGCTCAGGACTATAAAGTTTGTTTGTACTTTTGGATCACGCTATATATTTAGAAAGGAAATTATGTACTTGTACATCGAAAGCTACTTAAAAACAACTTTGGCATTTATTAGACAAGTATTTCATTGCAGGATCCTTATTAATGTTTTATACACATTAGGCAAGGGATGTACTTCCTCATTAAGTCATCCAGGGGCAGTAGTGTTACATGAAAATACTCCATAACATGAGCTTTATGTTGCACGTTTGAATATTCATTAAGCAACATAATTGGGCATTGTTGTATCAAATCCAAACTTTTGCAGACATTTTTTTTTTTGATCTCCAATGTAATTAATGTGTTATTCAGGATTGAACAATGGTGTGTGATTCGGTACTGGCTGAAGACGTCAGTAAAAAAAATTTCAGGACAAGTCCATATGTTGTTCAAGTTCTGCAGCATGGTGCAGCAGCAGCACATTACCTTTGATCGTGTTTTCTCGTGTGGATTCTATACTTGACCCGACCATAAACTATCACAATGGTGGCTTTGCATCGCAAGGTGTGGCATCCCTCACATGGATGTTAAGCTGATGTCCCATCTTGCTGGCATTAGATGATGGGTGTTGAAGATCCCACAGTATATTTCCTGAACAGTACTTCCATAAAGTATGTACAATTAGAATGTGAATACATATATAAAATACGTACTGTAAAACCACACAAAACAAGTCCTGACAAGAGTCTGCAATCGTTGATTGTTGTTTCTCATTGTTATTGTCATTGTTATTTTTATTAGTATTATTATTGTCACAAAACTCAAGGTTTTTTCATCGATTGATGTCGAATAGAGCCTTTGAACGCATGAGACCTCTTAGACCTTGTACAGGTGAGGTTAATTTATTGAAATCCTAGCCACCTCGGGTAATTGATTAGGTGAGAGCTGATTGGTTATTCCCTCCAATTACGGGAGAGAGCCGTGATTGGGTCTTATTGATATTTTAACTGCTATTGACAATACACATGATACATGTTTGAGAGCCTCAGTGGTGTGCATTTTGCCCATGCTGTCGCTGATGACTCACCAACAAGTGATGAAACCCATCTGGCGGCTGAGGGGTGTGTGGAGCATTGGAATTCTCATGTATGTATGCGCTACTTCGAAATGTCCGCAGCTGTAGAGGAACCCGGGTAGGGTTTGAAACCGCAAATGGCTTATCTTGTGAGGCTTTTCTTGGTTGCTTTATGCAGCTTTCTTTTCTTCTTCAATCTGCATATCTCATGCTGCTTTCCCATTCACATATGCTCAGTATAAGAACATTCATAGAAGCACCTCCCTCTGCAAACTACTCTTAATTATGATGTGGTCTGATTATAACCATAGGCTACTACGAATTGCTGGTTAACACGACATGCTTTAATATGCTGAAGTAACTAGAAATGCCGTGAAATCTCACGGTCTTTCCACACCGCATAAAGTCTAACCACAATCCCAATACTTGTTACTTTTTTACTTCACTCAACTTTTAGAATGAACATCTCACCTAAACAAACATTACACTGCCATACTGTATCGAATAAAGAATTCTTTCTATATCAAATCATAAATATACAAGCTTTAACATCACTGCACCAATACCCCATCTAACAGTTACTCCTAAATAATTTTGGCAAATATCATTTCTTGTGGCTTGCTTTTTGAAAGGCAGGGAGGTGCAATGGCGAAAGTTTAATTGCATTTCTCTTACTGGTGTGAGTTTGATTTCCATGGCTGCTAATAAAGAGGGTTTTATTCAAGTGTCAGGCTTGCTCAGCCTATTGGTTGAATCCAAAAGGTTAGCCCAATATTCCTTGGTTTATTTTATTTTTTTAAACACAGATCGAAGTTCGTTGAAGAGCTGACAACAGAAGTATTAAAGGCTAGAACATCAACAATCTCTGAGCCACTGCCCCCAAAATGAATGCATCATTCGATGATTTGTATTTTTGTTGTTTTAAATTATTGTATTGTGATTATATGATTTCAAATTAAATTCCACTATTACTACTAATACAACAATAACTACCTTAATGGCTCAAATTATTTAGACCTTCTTGTGGGGTCATTTGGGAAAAGTTTTTCACCCCAGTCTTTCACAAATCAACTGGCAATGCTTAACATTCGAGCAAAGATGATTTGGGCTGAAATTTGTAATTTGTTCAGGGTGCCAGCAATAACCACCTCCTTTTCATGAAAGACACCTTGGGGTCTTTAACGTCCACCAAGTAATGCTAGCAGGGAGGACACCCAGCTTAATGGCCGTCCGAGGGAGGCGCACTTGTGGATGCAACGCTCTGCCGGTGAAGCCCCAATCTGGCATTTTAATATAGTGGGGTCTGGAATCAAAACCAGACTAAATAGCTCAACAGCTCAAAGGTAAGTGTGTTACCTTTGCACCATCCTGTCAGCCACGATTTATTATTAAATTATATTAAAATAAATATTCAACAAGATATTCTACAAATGGTCTAAATCCCATTCCTTGCAATAAAACTGACATTCTCGTAACACAATCATGTGCAATACTAATCCCATACTCGAATCCTGCTGAAATATTCAATCCTTTTCTTTTAAGATGCAAAATGCAAACACCAAGCCCAGCTGGTACAAAAATAGGCAACAATGTGATTGGTACTTCGGTATTTTTGAAATCCTGTATATGAGTGACTATTATTCGGTTCTGGCACATAGCAAAGGAAACCAATATGTAGCAAAATCAGGAACTTGCCCCAAGCTTTGTCTTTTGAGCACGATCTTATGTGAGACAGCTGGATGACCCGATCAAGATCAGATTATTTTGATTTCAGTAAACCATCAAGAAGATTTAAAGCTGAAGCAAAAATTACCTCTGGGAGGGCACCACATCGATGATGGGCCAAAGTAGCCTCGTTTCCTTGTTTGAGGTCGTACAGGATCGTGCAACTGGACCATTTAAAAATGAGTTCTCATGCTGTGTGCAGAATACAAGAACTTAAATGGAATTGGTTTAATGCCAAACAAATAATTTACTTTCAAACTCGATGCAGAAAGGCCACCAGTGTAAGCCAAGCTATGCTCCTCTCACTGTCAAGGGGGCCACCTGAACAGATGCTCAATTGCCCAGAGCACCACTATTTCTTCTTTAACATCAATTTAATTAATAATTGCAGGGATATTACATCAAAAAATATTGAGAAAAGGGTTGCCAAGACACCATCAATAAAATGGATGAACAAAGCAGTCGACAGACACAAGTAGGGATGAAGTAAAATAACTCACTATGGCACCAAAAATAAATACCGGTACTCACACAACAATGGGGAAAGAGTGAGGAATAGAGTAAGATACGAGCTGGTTTGGGGTCCGGTATAGCCCATGCAGGTTGGTGTGATACAGGACTGGTGTAGCACAGGGCATCAGACTGGTGATGAGAGGTATGGTGAGGAAGAAAGGGATGCTGCCTCTCTAGATGTCCGTCTCCAACTGCCACATGTAGTGTGACTATGGCCCTCGTAAAATTTAGGGCCGCCCCCCTAAACAGCGAGCCCCTCTCACTGGCCGCCCACTCGTGTGGGCGCTGCTGTGTTGCAGGCTCTAGAAAAAAAGTGTTCCGCCCTCAAGGCCTTGTGACACCTTGACGATTTAGCCAGGATATGCCGACGTATGAAAAATTTGTCTAAAACGCTGGCACACGTCGAATACGTTATGGGTAAGTTTTGTATACGTTAAGAGCATGCTGAAGCACGCTGGCATACGTCGTAGTATGCCGAGCTCGTCGACAAATTTTAAGCATGCTCAAAAATTTTCGACGTATGCCAGCGTATGACTCACACGTTCCGCGTACCCTGGCCATAAGTTGTAGGCACGTTATGCGATCGTTGACACACATCGACACATGCTACTTGTAAGTTACTCATTAGTCGAAACACGTCGAGGTAATGTTTAGCGTACCCGAAACTTATTTCTAACCTATGAGTAACGTGCTTTGAACCTATGAGTAACGTATCTCCAACGCATATTGACGTATGTAGACGTATTTGATGTCTTCCGGACGACCACAGAACTTACTGAACGTGTTTCTAACTTACAGCTATCATATAATGGCATATTGGCAGCGTTTCAGGGAATTGGTATATAAAAATGGGCTTCACACAGGAGGAACCCGTCAATGTTCCAGACTCCATGGTTTTTTTTTTTTCTTCGGCATGACGGTGATGTTGATACTTCGATTTCTAGTGCGGTTATGATTTAAATCGTTGAGCGGCAGCCTTTTAATAGGCTACGCCACGTGATCGTCGGCGATACGCTGCCGCGTGCTATGCATAAGTTAGACTATCGTTGGGTATAGGTTGTGAACGCCGACAACACGCTAAGCATTTGTTGGTATAAGTTATCGAACGTTCTGTGTACGTTACTAATACATTATGCATATGTCCAACTCATTATGAATACGCCCAAAACTGAAAAAAACATCAATAGTTCAGCATACGCCAGCGTTTTACATACATTCTGATACATTGCTGTATGCTGGCTAAAACGTCAAGGTGTGACAGGCCCCTCAGCCAGGGCTCTACAGCCGATTTAGCTACCATAGCCCACAGTGTGCTTGCCCAATATTCCATAACATTGCATTTAAAAGCATTTCGTGCTCAACTCCTCACACAGCCTGGGTTAAAAACAAGAGATTTTGGAAAATAAACTTAATCTGCACTGTCTTCAAGTTAACACTCACTACCTCCTCAGTACACATTTTACTTTACGACTTACTTCTAAGCAAATAGCAATTACAAGAGGATCTAAGAACTATGTTACACGATCATATGATCCATGCTATTCTTAACACAATATAACTATGGTTCCCCTCCCTCCCCCCCAATCCCGGGCCCCCTCCATGTGAGAATCCATAATTACGTTCCCATCTTAAATATAGAAATACTCTATTGTTAATATAGGTGGAGTATTAATTTTCTTTTTTGAAAGCTTGTTTATTGCCATGAATATTATTTTTTTTCTTTGTTTTCATATTGATCCATTATGCCTGAAAGATTAACTTTAGCTCAGCCAGCATGAATTTCTGCAGGGTATAAGGTTCGCCAGCCTGTCATTGCAGTTCAACAATGGTGGCAGCAATAAATGGGAAGACATGCCACTTTGGATCCAAAAACGATTGAAAACTGTCACCAAAAGCTTATAACAACGGGTTCAGTCAAGGACGCAAGAAGATCAGGAAGACATACCACAGCGAGATCACAAACAAATATTGAACGGGTACGAAGCATGTTCAGAAAGAACCTGAAGAAGTCGATCAGACAAGCGGTGAGGGATCGTGGAATAAGTTATCATACAATTCAGGCAATTTGGAAGAGGGACCGAGAATGAAAACTCGACAAACCTCAATGTTCAGCAGTTGTTGCCCGATGATAGCGACAAGGAAATGGAGTTTTGTGAACATTTCCTTCAGTGGATTGATGATTGTCCAGGTGTGTTACATAACATTATCTCATCTGATGAGGCTCATTTTCCATGCAGGTGGTTTTGTGAATGGGTATAACTGCCATTGATGGTCAGGAAATGATGGTTGAAAGTAGCCAAAATGATGGTTGTGTGTGTGTATGTATGTATGTATATATATATATATATATATATATATATATATATATATATATATATATATATATATATATATATATATATAATACCAATATGTGTGTCAGTGTGTCCTCTGCAAAACTACAAAACCGTAAAACCTAGCAGCCTCAAACTTTGCATGCAAATTAAGAAAACTTCAAGGAAGTGCATGACTGAAAATTCGTTGTTTGGGTTAATTAAAACATCCCTTTGGAAGATAATTAACAGCCTCTTTTAATTCGATTCTTCTTCAGGCGATCCTCAGCCACCTCGCTCTCTTGATATTAAGGCGTTTCCTGGGTAACCTTGCTGGGTAACCTCCCTGGGGTCTGAAGCTGCCATGTTTGTTGGTCTGCTCAACCATGTCTTGACTTGGAACGGGCCGCAATGATTTCTTCACGACAAATTTTTTTTTCACTTTCCTCACTCATTAATTATTATCGAATGCCTGGTCATCATAGCTCGAATCGCTGCATACATCACTTTTGTAAGTGCGATAGTTTTCAACTTAGGAGCTTGGAGTGATTTCATGCATCATATGATACGATTTTCCACGATGCACTCGCACGGACTAATTAAAGTATTTCATCGAAATATTATTTCAGTTTTGAGGATTGGATATCATCCGGACTAAATAAGTGTCAAAATCTGTTGTGAAATCTGATAATTTAAAGAAATAACGAAGCCGATTATACCCATTTACATTAAACAAGCAAGGGTATGTTCTCTCCTTCTCCATAGATACACAAGAAAATGTGAAATTTCCAAAGCATTACACGTATCTTTTTCTCCTGTTTGGAGAATTGTATTAAGTGAACAAAAAATTTCGGAACATGCAAAAATGAACTGGCTTCATTGAGCTATATGATTGAATGCATTCACTGCTAGACCTTGTGCCCCATCCCCCAGAGGGACTGCCTATCCATATCGTCTGCCAGATCTGTGTCTATATTTTTGGAGGTATCTTGAGGTGCTCTCCAGGGTTTCAAAGCAAATCTGGTGAAAAACAGACATTAAAAAAGTTAGAACGTTTGTGCGGACCCTGAACCGATATACCATGTGATGCGTGCGCAGATGAGCAGATAAGTGGGTGGATTATCTTCAATGTTTATATCACGGGCAACAAGGTTATGTTCCCTCCTTCATCAAAGATACACAAGAAAACGTGAAACTTCCAAAGCATTAAACTTATCTTTTTCTCCTGGTTGGAGAATTATATTGAGTGAGTTAGGAAAGTGCCAAAATGAACTAGCTTCATTGAGCTATATGATTTAATGCATTCACTGCTGGACCTCATGCTCTGTCCCCCAGAGGGAGTGCCTATCCCTAACATCTGCCAGATCTGTGTTTATATTTTCGGAGGTTTCTCAAAGTGCTCTAATGGGTTTCAAAGCGAATCTGGTGAAAAACAGACATTTAAAAAAAAGTTATACATTTGCGCGGACCCCCAACCGATGTGCCACATGACACATGCACAGATGAGCAAGGCAATATGCCGGATTATCTGCAATGCTTATTTCGCGGGCGATTGAACTTTGCAATGTCTCCAGTGTTGTTTTGCATTTAGCTGCAACTTTTTTGTGGATAAAGTCATTTGAATGAATTCATTTTATTTCATCAACTGCTGCATGCACGGTGAAGTCCGGCTTTAAAGTTAAAGGGATTCCTATATGATGTGCAGTGACAGCCTGGTCAAACATTCCTTATCAACTATTTAATTGGAGTGCTTGCATGAGTGCTTAAGCCACTTGCCAAAGGCCTTACAGTCGATAGCGGCACTGTGCTCCATCCTTCTGAGAGAATCGTTCACTCACTGTGGACACTTTTGCCCGCCACATCATTCAGAGTGAGTGGTTCGTGCTCGGTCACCCTGAGTAAGTGGTTCATGCTCCATCACCCTGAGTGAGTGGTTCATGCTCCGTCACCCTATGCAAGTGGTTCATTCTCAATCACCCTGAGTGAGTGGTTCATGCTCCTTCACCGTGAGCAAGTGGTTCATGCTCCGTCACCCTGAGTGAGTGTGGTCACCCAACAATGCACAAATGACCATGTGCACAAACCTTGTTCGACTGAGCCAAATTGCACTGCAGTGACTGAGGCACACGACAGACTGGAATTGAACACATCACCCGCTTACTGCAGAACAATGATGACCCGACAGCATTTATTCGGTCTTGCTGCCGGAAGAAGGTACTCACATCGCGATCTGAGGAACTGGCCAAAATAATATTATGACCGCATATCAGTAATACTTCAGAGATGGCCAACCGCTTGTTGCAACCATTTGGAATCTGGATGGTGCACAAACCTTTGGCAACACTCTGCACCCAGCTGTCCATGCCCTAGGACAGAGCGAATAAACTCAACAAGATGAATGTGGTCTACAAAATCCCCTGCTGAGACTGTAACACCAATTATATGGGCCAGACGTCCAAATGAGTCATGCACGGTTGACGCAGCACCAGCAAGCATTAGCATACGGAGATAAAATATCACTGGTAGTGGCACATTGTTACACCCAAATACACCTTCCCATGGGAAAACACGGTAGTTAAAGCTTTGGCACCCAGCCGGAAAATTATTGAACCATGGCTTTTGGGAAAAAAGGGTCGATTAACCGTCACGTTGACCTTCATGATGCCTATTGAGGATGATGCAATCGCACACACCTGCCACATGTGGGTGCAATGGTCAAGCCTGATACCCAAGGCCAGAGCAGCCATGAAACACATGACACTGGACCGATGATCCCCACACCCGAAATGGAAGCAAATCCATCCTCCAATCCCACCCTCTTTATTACCTCCACCATCGAACGTGGAAGGAGGTTATGTTTTCACCTCTGTCTGTCTGTCTGTCTGTCACACGATTTTTGGCCACAGTTTTCAAGCAATCGTTCTGAATTTTTTTGTGTATGTAGGTGACCGGCCAAAGACAGCAATGCTTAATTTTGGTGAAGATCCGGATACGAATCCGGATCTGAGAATTTCTTCAGTGTATTTTCACCATTGAGAGATCGGGCTCAAAACGATATTGCATGCTATCTCAGAAGGT
Source organism: Eptatretus burgeri (assembly GCF_056783735.1). Taxonomy (NCBI): domain Eukaryota; kingdom Metazoa; phylum Chordata; class Myxini; order Myxiniformes; family Myxinidae; genus Eptatretus; species Eptatretus burgeri. The sequence goes on along the minus strand of NC_140970.1, from coordinate 8,390,694 downwards.
TATGGATGGATTCCGAAGAAGCTTTGTGGACAGGTTGGGAGTGTGACAAGGATGACTATATTCAATTTTGTTGAAGATTCGAATCCAGATACGAGAATTTTTTTGAAGTGATTCTCCACCATTGAGAGGGCCAAAAACGACATATAGCATATCTCAAAAAAGTTGTTGACGAGTTATGACAAAACTAGGTGGATCAGTTGGTGGCAGGATTTGCACTCCGGCCACCGTAAAACGCTTCATTCCGCAAAACGCAAAAACGCAAAAAAATCTGAAAACCCACTCCGTGGGAGTACCTCCTGTGCAGCTTCCCTTCGCAGGGCAGCTCACCGGATGACAGGATTGGGGCAAAGCCTTCGGGACCCCCAATCTTTGATAGGAGGGAAACCACGGGGTAACATCCCTGGGTCAGATTGCGGGAGAGTGTGTCGGAGTGGTGCTGAGGTGTCGTCCACCAGACGGCGGTCTCCTTGGGTTAACCTGAGGCGGTCCCTTCGGGTGGGTGCCTGGAATGTCCTATCCCTAAGAGAGGATGATCACCTGTCTCTGTTATCATCTGAGCTCAAGCATTTGGACATCGGGATTGCAGCTCTCTCTGAGGTTCGGAGACCGCATTGCGGCGAGATAATGGTGGGTGGTTACACCTACTATTGGTCTGGTCGCTCTGATGGTTACCATACCCAAGGAGTTGCTGTAGCTGTGTCCAATAAGCTGACCCCAATGATAATTGAGGTAACACCGGTCAACGAGCGTATTATGAGATTAAGGATTCGCCACTCCTTAGGTGTCATTTCCCTGGTCTCTATTTATGCTCCGACTGAGGCGAGTGATCTCACCGTGAAGGATGCATTCTACGCCACACTCGAGTCTGTGGTTGATCAGTGCCCCAGACGAGATACACTTCTAGTCTTGGGGGATTTCAATGCATCGACTGGAACTGATAGAGATGGTTATGAGGTGTGTGTTGGTCCCCATGGGTCAGGAACTATGAACCAGAATAGCACTAAGTTCCTTGACTTTGCAAGAAGTCATGGACTTAGGGTGGCTGGTTCATGGTTTCAGCGCCCGCAAGCTCATCGCTGGACTTGGTATTCCAATGCTGGCGGTGTGGCAAAGGAGATTGACCATGTCCTCATTGACGGTCGTTGGAGGATGATCCAGAACTGCAGGGTCTACCGGAGTGCTCAGTTCTTCAATACTGACCACAGGCTTCTTGTAGCAACTCTAAAGCTGCACCTTAAATCCTGGAGAATGGTACCATCCCAGCCTAGGCTGGATGTTGCCAAGCTCAAGGATGAGAGAGTAGCTGAGGAGTTTGCGAACAGGCTGAGTGGACACTTGGGGGGTCTGGGTGCTTTGGGGGGTTCTGAAGAGTTGTGGAGCACCTTCAAGACCACCATCCTTGATGTTGCTGGTGGATGCCTTGGAGTTCACCGCAGGGCAAAGAAGAATTTTGTCTCTCAAGGGACACTGGATACCATTGACCAGAGTCGCAGGGCCAGGCTGAATGTCAGAGCTGAGCTGTTCAGGGAGCTGAGGCGTAAAACTGTACGTGCACTGAGGGTGGACAAGGAGGCCTTTGTGCGAGGAATCTGTGAGGGGGTAGAGCATCACCTGTAGACAGGTGATTCTCATCCCGCTTACAGGGGAATTCGCGCATTACGTTCATCCAAGCCCATCCCTCGGAGCACTGCAGTTCGAGCAGAGAGTGGTAGGCTCTTGACAGAGGAGTCTGAAGTGAAGGCCCGCTGGGCCGGTTACTTTGAGCGGTTGTACCAGGCTGATCCCCCAGCTGTCAAGTTGGACGTCAAGGGTGTTACAATCCCTGTTGCCGACCCTCGAATCAACTGTGGTCCACCATCACTTGTGGAAACACGGGCTGCGGTGAACCAGTTGAAACGGGGCAAAGCTCCAGGGATCTGTGGCATCCGTGCTGAACTTCTCAAGGCTGGTGGAAATGCTGCACTCGTGTCGTTGCATGCAGTTTTGTGCTCTGCCTGGAACACAGGCATCATCCCAACTGACTGGAAGAGGGGCCTTGTTGTCCCTCTCTGGAAAGGGAAGGGTGATCGCCAATACTGCAACAACTACCGAGGGGTGACGCTGCTCTCAGTGCCGGGCAAGGTCTTTGCTCGGATAATTCTCGATAGGGTTCGCCACCATCTGCTTGAGCACCAGCGTCCAGAGCAGTCAGGCTTTACACCAAAGAGGTCAACGATTGACCGTATCCTTGCACTTCGTGTCCTCACCGAACGCATACGAGAGTTTCGGCAGGGGCTGCTTGCAGCCTATGTTGATCTCTGTAAAGCGTTCGATTCAGTGAATCGGGATGTCCTCTGGAGGATTCTTGGTCTTCGTGGGGTGCCACCGAAACTGATCGATCTGATGTCTGAACTCTACTCTGGTACTGAGAGTGCTGTGAAGTGTGGTGGTACCATCTCTGACTTATTTCCAGTTGTTACTGGAGTTCGTCAGGGATGTGTACTTGCCCCCACACTTTTCAGCACTTGTATGGACTGGATTTTTGGGAGGATGTCGGAGAGATCAAATTGCGGTGCATCGTTTGGCAATGTCAAGATCTCGGACCTTGATTTTGCAGATGATGCAGTCATCTTTGCGGAGACTTTAGACATCCTCTTGGGGGCCCTCGAGGTGCTGAATGAGGAGTCGGAGCCGTTGGGATTACGGATTTCTTGGGTCAAAACTAAGATCCAGGCTTTCGGTGACATCTTGGATGCTGCTCTCTTGTCTGTGTCTGTTTGTGGTGAAGATGTTGAGGTCGTGGATAGATTCACTTACCTTGGCAGTGATATTCATGTCTCCGCAGGTTGTGAGCCGGAGGTCAATAGACGTTTGGGTCGGGCCTGGGGAGTCATGGATTCACTGGATCATGGGGTGTGGCGCTGCCGGTACCTGTGCGGGAGGACGAAAGTCCGAGTCTTCAGGTCCTTGGTACTTCCAGTCTTGCTCTATGGGTGCGAGACTTGGACTTTGACCAAGGATCTGAGATGGAGACTTAATTCCTTTGGTACCAGGTGTCTTCGAAGAATCCTTGGCTATCGCTGGTCGGATTTTGTGTCCAACGAGCGGTTGCTGAGAGAGACTCGGATGAGATTTGTTACCTGCATAGTCCGTGAGCGTCAGCTGCGGCTGTATGGACATGTGGCTCGTTTTCCTGACTCTGATCCTGCTCACCAGATTCTCTCAGCGAGGGAGTCTCATGAGTGGAGGAGGCCAGTGGGCCGACCACGTGCCTCATGGTTGCAGCAGGTTGACCATCATCTCAAGGAGATGGAGATGGGCCTGGCATCTGCCTGGGGGATGGCCAGACGGAGGCCCCTGGAGTACCGGCGGAAAGTGGACGCAGCGACGCGCTGTTCTGGCACATGCTCCCATACCTGACCTGACCTGAGTTGGTTGGGTGACGAGAACAAGCCAATTCGACTTTAGTCAAGGTCCGGATTCAGATCCGACCTATCAGTGGGATACAACATGTAAACTGTTCAGCCTGGCGGAAGTATGTGCTTTACCAAGTGCCAGTGTCACTCCATGAGTGATTTTTTTCATTACTTCATGAAAAATGTTTTTGCCAACTTTGTTGGTCTGTAGCTTTGTCTGTCTGTCTCTTTTTGTCACATGATTTTTCGCCACAGTTTTCAAGCAATCGTTCTGAATTTTTTTTTTTGTATGTAGGTGACCTGCGAAGGACAGCAACACTTAATTTTGGTGAAGATCAGAATCCGGATCCAGATCTGAGAATTTTTGAAGAGATTCTTCACTGTTGAGAGATAGGGTAAAATCGATATACCGGTAGTGTATAGCACAATATCAAGGGAGGTGCAAAGCACCCCTCCCTTTATGTGGGACGGTTTCTCTGTGTGCAACTTTAACATGGGGACTGAAAATTCATTTCTCGGCTTCTACTGGACAAAATTGGTTGCAAATGTCAGAAGTAAATCCTTTGTACGTCGAGGTAATATGTTCCAAATTTCAGCAACGTCCATTTCCGCATTTTTGAGTTTTTAACGAAAAATCTCGAAATTCATGTTAGTGTCTGTCAGTCTGTCCGTCCGTCCGTCCATCCATCCGTTTGCCCGAAATGTGTTGGCGCTCATATCTCAAAGGCTATTCATTGAAACGAGCTGAAACTTGGAATATACACCAGACAATATGTCTAATTAATGGCTTTCTAAACAAATTCGACCTAAGTGACATAGTTTTTAATTTTTTGATAGTTTTTGCTCATTAGCTATTAGCTTGAATCTTGTTCTTGTTCTTGTGCGGTACAAATATGCAATGGCGGTGTTGTTAGAAGCAGAGACTCCTGCAGCAATGAAGGGAAGCACGAAGCACCCTCCCTTTATATGGAGCAGTTTCTCTCTATGCAACTTTAACAAAGGGACTGAAAATTCCTACGTTTAACCTATGGGTGGGGGTCGCCCCCCCCACCCACAATTTTGATGAAACTTGACCACAACCTTCATCACCCATTATATTCTTAGGGGAAATGCCAGGGTCATAGAAAAGGCCGCTTTATATGGTGTGTGCCATTTGGCAAACTTTCAAAAAGAAGGGTCATTCCATGGCTCAATTCCATGAGTCAATGTATGTTCTTTACTATAGTTTGCCTCATGGCACATACCACATCAAGAGGCCTTTTCTCTGCCCCTGGCATTTTCCTCAAGATCTCAAAAGGTTAAGGACGAATTCGCATGAAACTTGGTGGACATGTGACGAAGATGTAAAGTGGGGTATGTGACGGGGGGGTATGGCACATGTGGGTATGTGACGAAGACTAATTGATTCGATTTTGGTGAAGATCCAAATACAGAATCGGATTCGAGAATTTTTCAAGTGATTCTTCACCATTGAGAGATCGGGCCAAAAACGATAAAAAAAGAACAATAGCTCAAAAGGTTATTGATGGATTCCGACAAAACCTGGCGGACAAGTTTGGAGATCTGAATCCAGATTGGCATACGATAATTATTTAATTTTAAACGGATTCATCACGATTTGGAGATGGGACTAAAATCGATATTGCATAATATAACAAAAATCTATTGAGCCCGATGTGTTCTTGTGGATCAGGCCTTGCATGGCAGAGGTATGCGCTCCACCAAGTGCCCTTCCAGTTAAAATTGCTTTCATTATAAAACTCGTATGAAAGATCATCAAAAATGACGGGTTGGAGTTATTTTTTTTCCAAAATATTCAAGGAGACTGGAATATTTATCGGATTTTCCGGTGTATTAACCGCGCCCATGTTTTTCACCCTCAAAACAAATAAATCTTCTCTTGTCTATCCTTACCTTGGTTGTTCTCCAGTGCCAGATGACAGACTCGTCCACACCAAATTGCCTCCCAGTTTCCCGGTTCCTAAACTCTTCTGCAGACCATCAGACGGAGAGTTTGAAGGCTGCGGTGAATGAACGCCTTGACATCTCGATAGGGAAAACTGATGATGCATGAAGATCAGTGGACGTGCTCTTGCTTTGAACAGGCCCTGCACTGGTACTTACAAGAGTTGTACATTCAAAATAATGTTGCTCATCAAGGGTCGTAAAAGGGTGTTTTACGACCCATTATGATAAAGGGTCGTAAAATGTCTTTCATCACGATCAAAATGGACACGCATATGAAGCGTCGATCACACACCCATTACAGGAAGATTGAGATTATCGAGTTTTACAACTCTTGTAAGAACCAGTATCAGGCGTCCAAGAAATTCGGACTTACACGAGGACTTTGATGTGAATGGTGAAGAATGAGGAAATTGTTTAGGGTGAGAAAGCTTTGAAGAAGATAGGGAATGGAAGACGAGCCTTTTATCCGGACATGGAAAACGAACTTGTTGCGGAGTTTAAACAGTTTTGTGTTTGAGGACTGGAAATGTATCAAGTGTTTGTTTCCGAGGTATGGCCAATTAAAATTGCAATGTCGCAAAAACTGATATCAATGCTGACATTCTGAAGAACGTTCACCATTATAAGTGCAGGTCATGGCTTTTTGAATACGTATATTAAGACTTTTTCTTCACCTGTGTATTAACTGTGTATTATTATTATTATGAACCTGTGTATTAACCGCACCCCCGACTTTTAACTTTTTCCCCAACGATAAAAAGCACTGTTAATACATCGGAAAATATGGTCATGGTTTGCAGCAAAAAAATAGCATTATTCGAAAACACTAAATGTGCAAATGTGACACTATTTTCTTTAACATCTGGGATGTTTTGTTTTGGTGCTACAGCCTCGTGAACATGCCAAAGTCTGAAGCCTCGGCCAGGCGTCAGGTGTGCTTATATCTTCTCTCTTTATTAGACATCCATCCTCCCTGCACCTTGTATTTTTAGTTATTTTTAACAAACGCATCTGTACACCACCCTTGAGCTCAGTTTACAAGTTACCGTCTACAATTCCAATCGAAGAGCGTATAATTACTCTTTTATGGAAAACGTTTTTCAGGTTTTTATCCTCAAAAATAGGCTGTAGTGAACACAGTCATGTGAAAAGAGTGACCTTTTAAACCTTCCTCAAATCATCCGAATGAAGGGGGCAGACAAATACACACTGTTTTATATCGGGAGAAGGGTGGACAAGATGTGATGGCTAGATGGAAAAAAAATCAGGTGGTCAACAAACACAAATAGCAATGAGGGGACATGCAAACTTATATATGAGGAAAGAAATAGAATCAAACCCCATAATGGCACCAAATAAATACCAGACTCATACACGAGGTACAAAGGGACACGCAAGGTTCTTGTACAGGCACAAACTCGTTCTGGTCCCATGATAACACAACCTCACTCTGACTATATTAAATGTTAACACTCACTGCCTCCTCAGCACACGTTTTACAAGACAACTTACCTCTGCACATTTATCTGTTACAGGAAGGAATTGAGGCTATACAATTACATGGTCCATTCCACATGGGATTGCGAGTTGGACAGGCGACTGTGATGGGCATTGACCCGCTCATGGTCACACATCTTTTCCGCATATCTCGTGGGATTGCGTTATGGAGGGGGGATGGTTGACATCTCAGGATTGAGAGGGGAAGGGTGGTGAGGATTTGGGGTTGGCAAAATATGACAGAGTTGAGAGGAGAGGTTGAGGCTTTGGGGAAGGGGAGTTAAGGAGTTGTGGTGGTGGGGGCTGGTTTGAAGGCTTGGGATGGGGAGGGTCTTAGTGTTCTTGGGGTTTGAAGGGAATGGGTGCCTTAGGGTTGAGAGGGGGGATTTTGGGGATGGAAGTGGAGGCTGAGGACTTGGGAGTTGTGAGGTGGGTGGGGGTGTGGGGAGGGGGGGGAGTCAAGATAGCTTGAAGTCATATTTTACATTACATATACACACTACATGGCCAAAAGTATGTGGACACCTGCCCGTCCAACATCTCATTCCAAAATCATGGGCATTAATATGGAGTTGGTCCCCCCTTTGATGCTAAAACAGCCACCACTCTTCTGGGAAAGTTTTCCACTGGATGTTGGAACATTGCTCTGGGGATTTGCTTCCATTCAGCCACAAGAGCATTGGTGAGGTCGGGCACTGATGTTGGGCGATTAGGTCTGGCTCACAGTCGACGTTGCAATTCATCGCAAAGGTGTTTGATGGGGTTGAAGTCAGGGCTCTGTGCAGGCCAGTCAAGTTCTTCCACACCAATCTCGACAAACCATTTCTGTACGGACTCGCTTTGTGCATGGGGGCATTGTCAATGCTGAAACAGGAAAGGTCCTTCCCCAAACCGTTGCCACAAAGTTGGAAGCACAGAATCATCTGGAATGTCATTGTATGCCGTAGCATTAATATTTCCCTTCACTGGAGCTAAGGGGTCGAGCCCAAAACATGAAAAACAGCCCCAGACCATTATTCCTCCTCCACCAAACTTTACAGTTCGCACGATGCATTCAGGCAGGTAGCATTCTGCTGGCATCCGCCAAACTCAGATTTGTCCGTTGGAATGCCAGATGGTGAAGCGTGATTCATCACTCCAGAGAACGTGTTTCCACTGCTCCAGAGTCCGATGGTGGTGAGTTTTACACCACTCGAGCCGACTCATGGCATTGCGCGTGGTGATCTTAGGCTTGGGTGCAGCTGCTTGGCGATGAAAACTCATTTCATGAAGCTCTCGACGAACAGTGTTTCTGCTGACGTTGCTTCCAGAGTCAGTTTGAAACTTGGTAGTGAGTGTTGAAAGCGACGACAGACGATTTTTCCACCGTATCTGCTTCAGCACTCGGCGGTCCCGTCCTGTGAGCTTGTGTGGCCTACCACTTCGTGGCTGAGCTGTTGCTGCTCCTAGACATTTCCACTTCACAATAACAGCATTTACAGTTAACCAGGGCAGCTCTCGCAGGGCAGAAATTTGATGAACTGACGTGTTGGAAAGGTGACGTCCTATGTCGGTGCCATGTTGCAAGTCACTGTGCTCTTCAGTTCGGCCCATTCTACTGCCAATGTTTGTCTATGGAGACTGCATGGCTGTGTGCTTGATTTTATACACTAGTCAGCAATTGGTGTGGCTGAAATAGCCAAATCCACAAATTAGAAGGGCTGTCCACATACTTTTGGCCATGCAGTGTACTTTGGGAAAGGTAAAGAGGCAGAGTAGGATTGTCAAGAGAACGCCCTGGCATTATCATCATCGTCATCAATGAATTAATCATTATTTCTTACAAAGCGTCGATTCTGCCGAAGCAATTTCTTGGCATGAGTTATGCTGGATGCTTTCCCTATGCCTTCCCAGCATTCAGGGCAGGAATTTAGATTTTCTTCAGGGTCTTGGTGATAACTCACCTACTCTTCACAAAAGACACCGTGGGGTCTTTAACATCCACCGATTAATGCCAGCAGACGAGATGTCAAGTTTAACGTCGGAGGGACAAGTGATGGCACACACAATTGATGCATCACCCTGCCTGCGAACCACCAGGATGGCATTTTAGAGCTGGGCAAGATTCGAACCCAGGGTGGACAGCTTGGAGGCGGGTGTGCATATTTCGAGATATAATCACATGATTCGGACCTGCACCGTAATCTGCTTGATTGGCATGTGATGTGGCATGTATTCCAAGAGGTTTTGGAAGGTGCGTTCATAAGATATTAATCCATTCAATCAATAATAGTATTGTACCAAAAATGCAAGTGCATGCATTTAAGCATGAAGTTGTCGCTTTGTAGGAGGCAGTTAAACAAAGGTGGACATTCAAATTGTCCGTCTGGTTGGTTGCCTTATGAGCCAGGATTCAATTAACTGACAATACCACTCACTGCAACAACAGCTACACATCCAATATAATGGATATATTCCACCATTTTCTCCACTCCATAAGTCAGGATGGTCTTCTGCACCACAACGACCCACCCATGGTCTCATTGTCCATGGAGCAGCGTGGTGAGCAGGTAAACGGTCCTTCAAGGCGTGCAGTTGTCCTCGCAGCACTGTAAACTGTGTGCGACAGTTCCGAGGATTAACCACATTGGCCGAACGCACTCATTACGAGATGACACGAATATGCAGCATCGATAGTCATCATTGGCTTTTCCACATCGATATCCATCATGAGCATGTTACAAGGATCGTTGGTGTCGCGTAATCGATGGCCGCACCGCTATTTCCGAAGCAATTTCTCGAGACTCGTCAATTTCTGGAATGACAGCTGATCCGAAGCAAAGACCTCCTCTCGGCCCAACTCGGACCTCGAACCTATGGTTCGGACCTCGAACCCAACTCGGGCCTCGAACCCAGCCCGGCTGGACCTGCACGCGCGGGCACGCATTATATCGCCCACGGAGCCCAATCTGTAACGCGAGGCATCTCCGCGAAAGGTCAAGGTAAAGGGGCAATAGGGTGTCTGTGGACTAGCCCAATGAGTTTGCTGATGTTCTCAGTATTGCATGCTTAGAGACCCCGGCAGTTTCTCGGGAAAGCAATAAAGAAACGGAGGAACGGCATGAAGGAGGCGCCGAATGGTCCACGCATCGCTGCTTCCATCGCAGAAACCTTGTTGCGTTCGCGTATTGGATCAGGCACTTGGGTTTCAGAGGGAGGTGAGAGGTGGGATTGAATTTGTGTTCGGGGCACAGGCGAGGGGGGGGGAGGGGCAATTCGGAATGGGGCTCGTTTAAAAGTGGAACATTTGCAGACACACTTTTTTTTTTGCCTTCCCTTTGATGATTCCTCGATGGAATAAATATATATATATATATATATATATATATATATATATATATATATATATATATATATATATATATATATATATATATATATATATATATATACACACACAAACGTTTCATACATGATTGATTGGATATGGCAAGCCCAAAGATGATAGAGCAGATAAGAAACCTAAATTTACAAAAAACAACTTTCTGTCAAATTGTGCTTTTAATTGTATAGTGACAACATGGTGATGATACTATAATATACGATAATATATTATCGTGATACTCCTTCTTTAATGGGACCAATTATTCCAACTTTCTTAGGGGATCGGCCAGGGAGTTTTGGTTCAAGTCTTTCACGAACCAGCTGGCCATACATGACGTTCAATGGAAGGTGGCAGGAATTTGTCCATTTATTCAGGATGACGGTGATAACTCGCATTTTTGCACAACAGACCGTGCAGTGATCTTAACATCTACCAACTAACTTTTAGTAATTTATTTGTATGCATTCTGTGGCTGCTTGCCTGCATCACTTTCTGGGGGAGCAGGTGTGCCGCTCATTTTATACCCCCATCACCAATAAGCCAGTATTCAATTTTTCGACCTTGGGAGGATAACAGGCTGAATTAACCCACCTGGTGTTAATTCAATGCGTAGATGGGGCTTTGAACTTGAGGCCCTAAGATCTTAAGCTAACAACAGGCGAACCAACTAACTAATACTAACAGACGTTATACCCAGCTTCTTGTTCATCAGAAGGCAGGCACCCTTTATGACATAACACTTTACTCGAGAAGCACCAATCAGGAAGTTTATAGCCGAGTCGGTCATCGAACGAGATGAGACACCCTAAAGGTAAGGGTACTCACACACACACATATGTATGTATATATATATATATATATATATATATATATATATATATATATATATATATATATATATATATATATATATATATATACATACATACAAATGGATATATATATATATATATATATATATATATATATATATATATATATATATATATATATATATATATGTACATACATACAAATGTGTGTATATATATATATATATATATATATATATATATATATATATATATATATATATATATATATATATATATATATATATATATATATATATATATATATATATATATATATATATATATATATATGTACATACATACAAATGGATATATATATATATATATATATCCATACATAAAAAATATATATATATATATATATATACATACATAAAATATATAGATATATATATATATATATATACTTATACATACATATATATATTTATATGCATACATATATATATATATATATATATATATATATCTATATATATATATATATATATATATATATATATATATATATATATATATACATACATATAGATACGTATACATACATTCATATAGATATACATATATATTGTTACTGTTGTGGAAATTCGCATTACACCATAAAGAGTCCTCAGGTGAGATATGTCGATAAGTCCATGTGTAGTTAGCCCAAACCCGTTGTATAGAGGAAATATGTGTGATTCATCCGGGTTGCGATGCTTTGAGATAGACGTTTTTATTTTCTGTCGTTATTTTGAACCAACCACGTCTCAACCACCATTACAACAACCACCTTAACCACAACGCCAACCATGCCGCCATCACAACAACCATGACCACCCCAACTACCAACCGCACCACCTGTGAACACTGAACGTCGGGCTGTCTCGGGCC
>NC_140970.1:8361243-8373743 GCF_056783735.1 Eptatretus burgeri | reverse complement strand
AGGACAGCATCAGCAGACGATCTGCACTGAGTATCGAAGCATTTTTGCCCATGCAAGGTGGGAACAGTGAAGTGGAGATATCCATTGGTTGCTTTCCATCAGTCCCCCCATTAATCCAATGAGGATGTGATAAAGCCTCGAGGAGGGGGGAGGGGGGGATATAGATTGGGAGCTGCTGAGCTCCAGATCTTGACTCCTGTGCTGCCTATTTTTTCAGCTTCAGTGTGTGATCCTGAATCTCTGAACAAATTCACCTACGGAGGCAAAACTGTTGCTCCTGTGCAGTGTAAAAGAACACACTTTTACATAAAAGTGCTCTGGAATTGTGAGATTCAATGTTTCATTCCCCCTCCCCCTCCCCACCCAACTCTGAAACTACATGATCATATCCCTTGCCCTCCCAATAAATCCATATCCACTAAAGACCTAGAAACATAACTCTTATGTAGAGAGGCCAAAGCCTAAATCTCTCTCCTTTCCCCTTTATCAAGATTATGATTTAAGATGTCCCGGTCTTCTCCAGGTTAATACTTTTAAACTTTTTTCAAGTTGCAGCGATTGTTTCAGTAAAATACTGGAATAGCACTCGGTTGAGCGCATACTTTCACCAGGCTGAACAGTTTGGTATTGTATCCCACTGATTGGCCGGATCTGGATTCGGACCTCAACCAAAATCGAATCGGCTTGTTCTTGTCACCTACCCACTTCATCCACCTAGTTTTGTCATAACCTGTCCTTGACGTTTTGAAATATCATGCTGTACAGTCGATCGTTTTGGCCCCTTCTCTCAATGGTGAAAAATCGCTTAAAAGGATTTTTTTTTCTTCCTCTCTCTCTGATCCGGATCTTCCTCAAAATCGAATCGATTTATCCTTGTCCTCCCAACATGTCCCTCAAGTTTCATCCAAATCCATCCATATTTTTATCTCTGCCACCGAAGATGAAGGGGTTTATGTTTTCACCCCTTTCTGTCTGTCTGTTTGTTAATTGCCGGAATCCTTCGGATTTCGGCAATTATGTTGGTCGGTTGTGTGTGTCATTCTGTGTCTGTCTGTTTGTTTGTGTTTTTGTTTACCCTGTAGCAGCCACACCGTTTCAGCGATCATGACCAAACTGGGTACAGACGTCGGAAAATGGTCCAACTTAGACACTTGTCGTTTGTGGTGAATCAAGGTCAAAGGTCAAGGTCAAGGTTACCGAAAAACCGAAATTCATATTTTCGCAATAACGGCCGCTAAAATGGTCATATCGACTTCAAACCAAATCCAAAATGTGCATCTTCCAATTCTGCATCCAACCATATGTCTCATCGGGGTGTCACCTACACCCTTCTTAGCGGTCGGGGGTCGAATGTCAAGGGGGTCGGGTCAAAACCTTCAAATTGCGATAAAAACGCCATTTCAAGTCCGATTGACTTCCAAGTTATGATCATTACCAAACTAAGTGCTATAACTCATTAAACAGTAGCACTATCAACTTATAAGAACCAAATTGATTTCCAGGTTTTTGTTTTTTCAGAGATCATGGAGCTATGACAAAGTTATTCCGGCAATTCCTTGCTCAACGAGCAATTTCATTTGTTTGTTTGTGTGCAGGATAACCTCAACAAGATGTGGACGGATGCAGATGAAATTTTGTGGCCAGGTTCGGTGTGTGAGAATGACAAACTGAATAGATTTTGGTAAAGATCCGGATCCGGATCCGACTCCTCGAAGATTTAAAGTGATTGTTCACCATTGAGAGATATTGCCAAAAATTATATATCGCACGGTATCTCAGAAGGTTGTGGACGGATTTGGATTAAACTTTTTGGACATGTTGGCCTGTTGGGTGTGCGACAAGGAAGAATTGATTCAATGTTGGTGAATATCTGAATCCGGATCCGGATATGATGATTTTTCAAGTGATTCTTCACCATTGAGAGATCGTGCTAAACTGATATATAGCAGGATATCTCTAAAAGTTATGCACGGATTTGGACCAGACTTGGTGGACAGGTTGGGTGTGCAACAGGGAAGAAGTGTTTCAATGTTGGTGAAGATCCGAATCCGGATACGAATACAAGAATTTTTTTGAAGTGATTCTTCACCATTGAGAGATTGGGCTAAACTGATATATAGCACGATATCTCAAAAAGTTGTGGACGGATTCAGACGAAACCTGGTGCACATGTTGGGTGTGTGCAAGAAAGAAATGCTTCAATTTTGGCGAAGATCCGAATAAGAAACCGGATCTTACAATTTTTTTCAAGTGATTGTTCACCATTGAGAGATAGTGCAAAACCGATATATAGCACGATATCTCAAAAAGTTGTGGACGGGTTCAGACGAAACCTGGTGCACATGTTGGGTGTGTGCAAGAAAGAAATGCTTCAATTTTGGTGAAGATCCGAATAAGAAACCGGATCTTACAATTTTTTTCAAGTGATTGTTCACCATTGAGAGATAGTGCAAAACCGATATATAGCACGATATCTCAAAAAGTTGTGGACGGGTTCAGACGAAACCTGGTGCACATGTTGGGTGTGTGCAAGAAAGAAATGCTTCAATTTTGGTGAAGATCCGAATAAGAAACCGGATCTTACAATTTTTTCAAGTGATTGTTCACCATTGAGAGATAGTGCAAAACCGATATATAGCACGATATCTCAAAAAGTTGTGGACGGGTTCAGACGAAACCTGGTGCACATGTTGGGTGTGTGCAAGAAAGAAATGCTTCAATTTTGGTGAAGATCCGAATAAGAAACCGGATCTTACAATTTTTTTCAAGTGATTGTTCACCATTGAGAGATAGTGCAAAACCGATATATAGCACGATATCTCAAAAAGTTATGGACGGATCCGGATGAAATTTGGTGCACAGGTCGGGTGTGTGACAAGGACAACCTGATTCGATTTTGGACTCTACCGGGATATGCAGTAGAGATATGCGCTCTTACCGAGTGCCCTTCTTGTTTGTTTGTTGTTTTTTGAGATATCGTGCTATCTCTCGTTTTTGGTCCTCTCTCTCAATGGTGAACATTCACTTCAAAAAAATTCTCGTATTCGGATCCAGATTCAAATCTTCACCAAAATCCAATCAATTCGTCCAAGTCACACACCCAACCTGTTCACCAAATTTCATCAGAATCCGTGCACAACATTTTGAGATATCCTGCACACAAACAAAGAGGGTTGAAAACATAACCTCCATCCACCTTCGGTGACAGAGGTAAATATATTTTGTCTTGGGTGCCATCCAAACTTGGGCAACCTTTCACTGATATTATTTTAGAGACATCCACGTCACCTATAATGCATGTCCAAATAGACAAATACAGGGAGCATTGGCCCACTTAAGACTCTTATTTGTGGGACAGATGGAAGGGCATAAACTCATAATCAATCTGCCTATCCACATAGCCCTTGCAACAGGAGGATATGCTGTCCAAGGATTTGCAGAATACCTTCATGATGTTGGGGAAGGCAAGATTCCATACGAAAGGAAAGTGGTGACTTCCACGCGATGAACAGCTTACCCTTCCTGCCAGTACCATGGGTGACCTCTGCAAATGGCTGTCCCCCAATACACATAACAACTATTCGTACCATAACCGGGAGTGGCTCTGTGCATGTGCTGCGTTATGCCTAACAAATGTGGAGGTTGACAGAGTCAACAATTACCTGGCAGAAGAATTCCCAGGTGAGCAGCATGTTTACCAGAGTGCAGACCATACAGCTGAGGACGACAACGCACACCAATACCCAGAATGATTTCTTAATACTTTACGTCCATCAGGAACGCAACTGTATTTGTTGAACCTCAAGGTATGGATGAGTGTGATGCTGCTGCACACATTGCAGTGGAGCACATTACACCATCATGCAATTACAATGGCCATATCATTGTGGCAGAGCTTTGTATTTTGGATTTCTTCTTCTTCCATTTGCTAAATATAACGAAAACAGATAAAACTAGAAGGGCACTCGGTAGAGATCATACCTCAGCCACGTAATACCTGATGCAGTCGACCATATTGGACCAAATAATTTTTTTGAATATCATGTAATTTCTCGATTTAGGCCTATCTCTCAATGTTGAAGAATCACTTCAATATTCTAATATCTGGATCCGTAGCCGGATCTTCCCAAAAACCCAAACAATTCCTCCTTGGAACACACCAAAACTGCCCACCAAATTTCATCCGAATCTGTCCACAACATTTTGAGATATCCTGTGCACACAAACAAACAAGCAAGAAAGACGTCATGCAGAGCACGATACTTACGAAATCCCGAAAACAAATTTGACCTAAAAAAAAAAAAATTAAAAAAAAATTGTGGCTGAATTCACTGACCTGATGTGCAAATCCTCTAAAAATTTCAAATCAATTGGATGAAAGTTGATGATTTTAGAAATTTGACAAAGCGTTGACCTTTGGCCGATGATGGCTTTTTGCGTTTGACAAGCTCAACTATTTGGTGAAGTTTTGTGAAGATCGGTTTAAATTTGCGACCTGCAGACAATTGACAAAGAAACAGACAAACAGACAAATATCTACACTCATAAATGTCAGTGTGTGTCAGTGTGTCTCCTCCATAACGCAAACTATGAAACCTAGCAGCCTGAAACTTTGCATGCATACTAAGAAAACTCCAAGGAAGTGCATGACTGAAAATTGGCTGTTTGGGTTAACTAAAACACTCATTTTGAAGATAATTGACTTAATTATATCCTTTATCAGGCAATCCTCGGTCACCGCTTTCTATGGGGTCTGAAGGCATATCCGAGGTAACTTCGCTGGGGTCTGAAGCTGCAATGTTTTTTGGCCTGCTCAACCATGCCTTGAATTGGAACAGACTGCAATGATTTCCTTACGATTAAGTTTGGTTTTTTTTTTTTCACTTTCCTCACTCATATTATTGAATGCCTTTGCACAATAGCTATGAATCTCTGTATACATCGGTTTTGTATGCGCTCTAGTTTTCAAATTAGGAGCTTGGAGCGATTTCATGCATTATATGATGAGATCTTCCACGATCTACTCTCACAGACTAATTAAAGTATACCATCGAAATATTATTTCGGTTTTGAGGATCAGATATCATCCGGACTAAATAAATGTCGAAATCTGGAGTGAAATTTGATAATTTAAAGAAATAAAAGAGTCTTATAACAAAGCCGATATACCTATTTACTTTAAGCAAGCGAGACTATTTCCCCTCCTTCTCCTTAGATACACAAACAAATGTGAAATTTCCAAAGCAATAAACTTATCTTTCTCTAATATTTGGATAATTACATTGAGTGAGAAAAAAATTGAGGAACATGCCAAAATAAACGAGCTTCATTGAGCGATATGATTTAATGCATTCACTGCTGGACCTCATGCCCTGTCCCAGAGGTACTGCCTATCCATAGCGTCTGCCAGATCATTGTCTATATTTTCGGATGCTTCGTGATGTGCTCTACAGGGAATCAAAGCAAATCTGGTGAAAAATGGAAGTTTTAAAAGAAAGTTATAACGTTTGCGCGAACCCCGAACCGATGGACCACGTGATGCGTACACAGAAGAGAAGGCAACAGGGTGGAATTTCTGCAATGCTTATTTCAGGGGCGATTGAACTATGTGATGTCTCCAGGGTTGTTCTGCATAAAGCAGCAACTTTTTTGCGGATGAAGTCATTATTTGAACGAATTCATTGCGGTGAAGACAGCCTTTAAAGTTAAAGGGATCCTACATGGTATGCAGCGACAGCCTGGCCAGCCGTTCTTTATGAACCATTTAAGTCCTTGCTTGAGTGCTTAAGCCACTTGCCAAGTGCCCATTGTTGACAGCAGAACTGTGCTACTTCATTGTGACCTTATCGTTCACTCCCTGTGGATGCTCTTACCATGCCACATCATTCAGAGCGAGTGGTTCGTGCTCCATCACCATGAGCAAGTGGTTTGTGCCTCGTCACACTGAGCGAGTGCTTCATGCCCCGTCACCCTGAACGAGTGGCTTCATGCCCCATCACTCTGAGCGAATGCTTCGTGCCCCGTCACCCTGAGCGAGTACTTCGTGCCCCATCACCCTGAGTGAGTGCTTCATGCCCCATCACCCTGAACGAGTGGTTTCATGCCCCGTCACCCTGAGCGAATGCTTCGTGCCCCATCACCCTGAGCGAATGCTTCGTGCCCCATCACCCTGAGCGAATGCTTCGTGCCCCGTCACCCTGAGCGAATGCTTCATTCCCCGTCACCCTGAGCGAATGCTTCGTGCCCCATCACCCTGAGCGAATGCTTCGTGCCCCATCACCCTGAGCGAATGCTTCGTGCCCAATCACCCTGAGCGTATGCTTCATGCCCCATAACCCTGAGCGAGTACTTCGTGCCCCATCACCCTGAGTGAGTACTTCGTGCCCCATCACCCTGAGTGAGTGTTTCGTGCTCCTTCACTCTGCACTAGTTCTTCATGCTCCATCACTTTGCCCAAGTGCTTTGTGCTCCGTCATCCCGAGCTTACCAAGCCAAATTTTTTTTCCACCCGTCACACGCAGCTGTTTATAAAGATTAATGTTTGTGAACATATCCCTGAAACGTCTACATCAATGTAATATCGTTTTTTGGTGAAAGCTACTCAAGGTTTTTTGGTTGTGTGCCTTCCCATACCCACCTCTGACTTTTCCCCACCTTTCCCAAACCTCTATCCATCTGGCTCTACTAGTCTAGAACCTATTGGGTTTGATCGATCTTGATCCTTTTCTGGGAATAACCGAAAAACCCTGAACATACAATGCCTAAAAGTCCTTTTTCCCTCTTTCTCCTCCCCCGTATCCTGTAGATGGATCACAGTCTTACCAAAAACCCCTCCCCTTTATCTAATTTGGAATTGGTACTATAGACCACCTGTACCAAAACGGGTTGGAGATCTCCAATGGAGAATCACACATTGGGTGTTGCCAACAAATTCTTTAATTCACCGGTTCTCACAAACAAAAAGTGAGCAATGTCCCTTCTGTGGACAAACCGAAACACTACCTCACGCGTATATACGCTGTAACCGTTTAACCCCTTTATCTGTTTTCCTGAAGATGCTTTTGGCATGTCTCTCGAGTAATTTTGATTTTCCAACCTTTATTTTTGACCCGAGTATGCCCTTCAACTCCCCAACTGCAATCCTAATTCATTTTTTTCCTTTCACAAGCTAAGCTTGCTATATATAAAACATGAAAATCAAAAATGTGTAATGATTTGTATACAACAGACAGCTTAGAAGTGTTTAAAGCCCTTTGTGTTTCAAGAATCAAACTGGAGTTCTGGTGTTGCTCTCAGGTACAGGTGTTTGAGACCAAATGGTGCATAAACAATGCCTTCTGTAAAATATCTGAGGGTCAGTTAAAATTAACTTACTTGTTTGTTACTTTATACCCTCTGTCTAAACTTTTTGTTGTTTGTTTATGATGTAAAATTGTGTGCAACTGTGTGAGCCTCTGTATGTGAGGCAAACAATTTTTGCATTTTTGTAATAAAAGGACATAAAAGTCAGTGTCAAAGTGTCTCTCTCTCTCTCCTCTCTCCTCTCTCCTCTCTCCTCTCTCCTCTCTCCTCTCTCCTCTCTCCTCTCTCTCTCTCTCTCTCTCTCTCTCTCTCTCTCTCTCTCTCTCTCTCTCTCTCTCTCTCTCTCTCTCTCTCTCTCTCTCTCTCTCTCTCTCTCTCTCTCTCTCTCTCTCTCTCTCTCTCTCTCTCTCTCTCTCTCTCTCTCTCTCTCTCTCTCTCTCTCTCTCTCTCTCTCTCTCTCTCTCTCTCTCTCTCTCTCTCTCTCTCTCTCTCTCTCTCTCTCTCTCTCTCTCTCTCTCTCTCTCTCTCTCTCTCTCTCTCTCTCTCTCTCTCTCCCTCTCTCTCCTCTCTCCCTCTCTCTCTCTCCCTCTCCCTCTCTCCTCTCTCCCTCTCTCTCTCTCCTCTCCCTCCTTCTCTCTCCTCTCCCTCCTTCTCTCTCCTCTCCCTCCTTCTCTCTCCTCTCCCTCCTTCTCTCTCCTCTCCCTCCTTCTCTCTCCTCTCCCTCCTTCTCTCTCCTCTCCCTCCTTCTCTCTCCTCTCCCTCCTTCTCTCTCCTCTCCCTCCTTCTCTCTCTCTTCTCCCTCCTTCTCTCTTCTCCCTCCTTCTCTCTTCTCCCTCCTTCTCTCTTCTCCCTCCTTCTCTCTTCTCCCTCCTTCTCTCTTCTCCCTCCTTCTCTCTTCTCCCTCCTTCTCTCTTCTCCCTCCTTCTTCTCACTCTCTCTTCTCTCCCTCCTTCTCGCTCTCTCTCTCTCTCTCTCTCCCCCTCTCCCCCATCTCTCTCCCTCTCCCTCCCTCCCATCTGAATGGTGTTTGTCTCTGAACAGCTTGGCTCCAGACACGTCCGGGTGGTGTTTGTCTTCAGACGCATCTGGGCGGTGTTTGTCTCCATATGCGTCCGGGCGGTGTTTGTCTCCAGACGCGTCCAGACGGCGTTTGTCTCCAGGCCGTGTTTATAGTATGACTGGTAGAAAATAGATTTCGGACATTATTTTGTTTCCATCTTCACTGTTATTCTATGCAGAATCAATCTGATGAAACAGTATCAATCGTAATTAATGTTCCACTGCATGTCTGCCTACCCTTCCTCTCACCTCACACTATTTTCCCTTCCCCTACACCTCCTCATTCCCCCTCCCTCTCTCCTTTCCTCTCCATCTCTTCAATCTCCCAGATCACTCTCCCCCACCCCTCTCTCTCTCTGTTCCCCCCACTTTTTCTCCCTCTCCCCTTTCGTACTCCCATCAGTGAAGTGACGGGTGGTATTTGCAAGTACAGAATAACACACGATCTTCGACTAACTAATATACTTGAAAAATCTTCGATTTTCACAAGTAACAAACAGACAGACAGGGGTGAAAACATAACCTCCTTCCACCTTCGGTGGCAGAGGTAAAGAAAAATACAAAAAAAATTGACGATTTTAGGAGACATTGACATTTTGACCTCAAAAGCTGTCGGCTTCAGGTCAGGTCAGGTATGGGAGCATGTGCCAGAACAGCACGTCGCTGCGTCCACTTTCCACCGGTACTCCAGGGGCCTCCGTCTGGCCATCCCCCAGGCAGATGCCAGGCCCATCCCCATCTCCTTGAGATGATGGTCAACCTGTTGCAACCATGAGGCACGTGGTCGACCCACTGGCCTCCTCCACTCATGAGACTCCCTCGCTGAGAGAATCTGGTGAGCAGGATCAGAGTCAGGAAAACGAGCCACATGTCCATACAGCCGCAACTGACGCTCACGGACTATGCAGGTAACAAATCTCATCCGAGTCTCTCTCAGCAACCGCTCGTTGGACACAAAATCCGACCAGCGATAGCCAAGGATTCTCCGAAGAGACCTGGTACCAAAGGAATTAAGTCTCCGTCTCAGATCCTTGGTCAGAGTCCAAGTCTCGCACCCATAGAGCAAGACTGGAAGTACCAAGGACCTGAAGACTCGGACTTTCGTCCTCCCGCACAGGTACCGGCAGCGCCACACCCCATGATCCAGTGAATCCATGACTCCCCAGGCCCGACCCAGACGTCTATTGACCTCTGACTCGCAGCCAGCAGAGACATGAATATCACTGCCAAGGTAAGTGAATCTCTCCACGACCTCAACATCCTCACCACAAACAGACACAGACAGGACAGCAGCATCCAAGATGTCACCGAAAGCCTGGATCTTAGTTTTGACCCAAGAAACCCGTAATCCCAACGGCTCCGACTCCTCATTCAGCACCTCGAGGGCCCCCAAGAGGATGTCTAAAGTCTCCGCAAAGATGACTGCATCATCTGCAAAGTCAAGGTCCGAGATCTTGACATTCCCAAATGACGCACCGCAACTTGATCTCTCCGACATCCTCCCTATAATCCAGTCCATACAAGTGCTGAAAAGTGTGGGGGCAAGTACACATCCCTGACGAACTCCAGTAACAACTGGAAATAAGTCAGAGATGGTACCACCACACTTCACAGCACTCTCAGTACCAGAGTAGAGTTCAGACATCAGATCGATCAGTTTTGGTGGCACCCCACAAAGACCAAGAATCCTCCAGAGGACATCCTGATTCACTGAATCGAACGCTTTACAGAGATCAACAGAGGCTGCAAGCAGCCCCTGCCGAAACTCTCGTCTGCGTTCGGTGAGGACACGAAGTGCAAGGATACGGTCAATCGTTGACCTCTTTGGTGTAAAGCCTGACTGCTCTGGACGCTGGTGCTCAAGCAGATGGTGGCGAACCCTATCGAGAATTATCCGAGCAAAGACCTTGCCCGGCACTGAGAGCAGCGTCACCCCTCGGTAGTTGTTGCAGTCTTGGTGATCACCCTTCCCTTTCCAGAGAGGGACAACAAGGCCCCTCTTCCAGTCAGTTGGGATGATGCCTGTGTTCCAGGCAGAGCACAAAACTGCATGCGACGACACGAGTGCAGCATTTCCACCAGCCTTGAGAAGTTCAGCATGGATGCCACAGATCTCTGGAGCTTTGCCCCATTTCAACTGGTTCACCGCAGCCCGTGTTTCCACAAGCGTAGGTGGACCACAGTTGATTCGAGGGTCAGCAACAGGGATTGTAACACCCTTGACGTCCAACTCGACAGTTGGGGGATCAGCCTGGTACAACCGCTCAAAGTAACCGGCCCAGCGGGCCTTCACTTCAGACTCCTCTGTCAAGAGCCTACCACTCTCTTCTCGAACAGTAGTGCTCTGAGGGATGGGCTTGGATGAACGTAATGCGCAAATTCCCCTGTAAGCGGGACGAGAATCACCTGTCCACAGGTGATGCTCTAACCCCTCACAGATTCCTCGCACATAGGCCTCCTTGTCCACCCTCAGTGCACGTACAGTTTTACGCCTCAGCTCCCTGAACAGCTCAGCTCTGCCATTCAGCCTGGCCCTGCGACTCTGGTCAATGGTATCCAGTGTCCCTTGAGAGACAAAATTCTTCTTTGCCCTGCGGTGAGCTCCAAGGCATCCACCGGCAACATCAAGGACGGTGGTCTTGAAGGCGCTCCACAACTCTTCAGGACCCCCCAAAGCACCCAGTCCCCCCAAGTGTCCACTCAGCCTGTTCGCAAACTCCTCAGCTACTCTCATCCCTGAGCTTGGCAACATCCAGCCTCGGCTGGGATGGTACCATTCTCCAGGATTTAAGGTGCAGCTTTGGAGTTGCTACAACAAGCCTGTGGTCAGTATTGAGGAACTGAGCACTCCGGTAGACCCTGCAGTTCTGGATCATCCTCCAACGACCGTCAATGAGGACATGGTCAATCTCCTTTGCCACACCGCCAGCGTTGGAATACCAAGTCCAGCGATGAGCTTGTGGGCGCTGAAACCATGAACCAGCCACCCTAAGTCCATGACTTCTTGCAAAGTCAAGGAACTTAGTGCCATTCTGGTTCATAGTTCCTGACCCATGGGGACCAACACACACCTCATAACCATCCCTATCAGTTCCAGTCGATGCATTGAAATCCCCCAAGACTAGAAGTGTATCTCGTCTGGGGCACTGATCAACCACAGACTCGAGTGTGGCGTAGAATGCATCCTTCACGGTGAGATCACTCGCCTCAGTCGGAGCATAAACAGAGACCAGGGAAATGACACCTAAGGAGTGACGAAGCCGACGAATGTCGGCTTCAATGACCCAATGTGCCAACCCTGGTCAATTTCAAGTCAGTCTCATGAAGATTGATGACTTTATGACATTGACCTTTGACATTTTGACCTGAAAACCATTGGCTTCTAGCGTTTTATTGGTGATCTATTTCAGTCACCCGACATGCAAACCCTGTTCAAATTTCAAGTCAATCGGATGAAAAGTGATGATTTTGTGCAACCTTGAACTTTGACCTTTTCATCTAAAATATAATAGTCTTCTCACTTTTGATTTTTAAACAAACTCAGTGATCCAACATGCAAATTCTTTAAAGTTCAGATCAATTGGATGAAAAGCAACGATTTTATGTGACATTGACCTTTGACCTTTACCCCGAATTATTGATTTGTCTTCAACATATTCTCATAATATAGCAGTAATGGCCAGGACAGACACACACACACACACACACACACACACACACACACACACACACACACACACACACACACACACACACACACACACACGTGATTGCAAAACCTCATCTCCCGCTGCGTCGGAAACGGGCTAATAATTACAACAACTACAAGGGCACTCAGTGGAGTGCATACCTCCGCCACACAGTGCCTGATCCACGAGAACATATCGGGGGCATTACATTTTTGAAATATCATGCTATACAGTACAACATCGTTTTTGGCCCTGTCTCTCAAAGGTGAAGAATCACTTTAAAAATTAAATAATGCTCGTTCCAGATCCGGATTTGGATCTTCAACGAAATCGAATCAATTCATCCTTGCGACACACCCAACCTGTCCACCAAGTTTCATCCAAATCCGTCCACAACTTTTTTGAAATATCGTGCTCACAAACAAGCAAACAAACAGACAGAAAGAGGTG
>NC_140970.1:8343743-8356243 GCF_056783735.1 Eptatretus burgeri | reverse complement strand
AATAATTTTTCTTGCACATGATTACCATGTCCCATTCCTGAAGGAGAAAAGATTTCCATTATTCAAGTTCAATCAACAATGGCAGCGAGTGCTCATATCAGAAAATGAGTGAGTTTCCATTTAATTTATGGCCTGTTCATCAGCATGTGTCACACATTGGAAACATGCTACCCGAAGTCAGAAGATAAATAAGTCAGGGTGTGGATAGAGTGGCACCCAACGGGAAACACAATCAAAGCACTCCTTGAGCTGAGGAGAAGGTAGATGTGGGCAAGTACAAGTTTGGGTCAGACACTGGGTTGAAGGAGCGCAGTGTGGGATTCCAGGCCTGACGTACATGTAAGTGACCACAGCAAGTTCACGATGTATTTGCAGAGCGGCAATCGAGAGTGTGGCTGAGAACATTCCTCCACACAGGCACCACACAACGCCGACGTGAAGACTTTGCTCAACCTTCTCCTCAGTGGGTTTTTTCTTTCTTTTCCCACATTGCTCCATCTTATCTCCTCAGGAAGGGACATAATCATGTGTTGAATGCTCAATCACACAAATCTGGGTTCTCCCATCGTCCAATCTTTGTGTGGAAGTTCTTTCCAAACTTCATTTAGATGAAATCGTACATTGCTTCAAAGACTGCTTTCAACACTCCAAAACAAACAAAGCATCAATTAAACACCAATCAATAAACGTCATGGGCACATGTATTTCAATAAGACGAACAAAGGTTCTTATAGAAGCATTTAACTTGCATTATATGTCATATCAATATTTTAATCCCTTTCCTTGTTATTTCCCAAAACAACATGGTGAAATATACAGAAATCCCAGTTGTACATATACTCAAAACATCCATCTCATTTGCTATTTCCATCGACATTTTAAATCTCTGACATTTCTCCATCTGTCCACTTCTCTCTCACCAAAACAGCAAACATGCTGCCATTTTCCCAACTCACATACACAAACCATCTATTACTTCCTCCGACCTTCTCAATTACGAATCCATTTTCCTTTATCAAAACAAATTAATCATTTTAAACAGTTGTACAAAAATTGTCAAATCACTTGTCAAATCTGTGATCAGGCGAATATCATTTATATTGCAGCTCAAACACTCTGTCTACACATGCAGCTAGACCCTCCACAATCTTTATCCCAGTCTTGGAAAAGCATCTTAAACTTCAGACTAATAAACATCCAAACTCTCTTAAGCAACTTTTTGGTCAAAACAATAAAATATTTCCTTTTAAAATCCATAAATGAAAAATTAAATCTTCAGCATCTATCCAATTAAATCATGAATTTACCTTGACTGAATCGATCAAAGGGTTACACTGGGTTGTTTGCCATTGCCTTCCCAGCACAACTTCAGGCAACCTCAACATTCGTAGATGAATAAAACAATATTTCAACGTCCATCCGAGGGCATCATCTATTATCTGTGAATTGCCCCATGTGCTAAGCATCATCAAATCATTAAAATCATTCCAAATCACGTTTCTACATTTAAATCACATCTTTTAAGTACAATCGTTACAACTCAGATAAAATCTTCGAAACATTTCTGACACATCCTCAGAGCTTGCCCAGCACTTAAACCTGCCGGGTTGTGTAATTACAAATCATCACAATGCCAGTGAGAGCTCAACTCCCAAGACTTCACGTTCCGAATACAGTATATCCACATTCACAATTGTTATTACACAATTTATTTAAAATCCCTATGTTGTAAAATAAAACTTCAACACTTTTCCCTAAATGGACTTCACTTTAAACATTCAGTCGAGAGGGTGTGCCACAAACACCAAGGAACAAGGAACAGGAAGTTCTCTCCACATCCAGTGGGAAGAAAAAGGAAAAAAACTCTGACAGGCAAAACCCACAGTTTGCATTACTCTGTCATGGCTTCAACACATACACTAAACAGCATTGCATATCATAGACTCGCGTGTGATCACGTGACAAATACCAATCACATTTCTATCTCATCCTCTTGAATCTGCATATGAATCGAATTTCACACCTAAAGCAAAGGCTCGAACACAGACTTAGTGTAAAGATATGCCACCCCCCACAGATCGAGTGGAGGGGGGTCTCACACAGTGTAGTTTGCGACCTTCGCGTGGAAATACAACGCAAAGAATGCATAACATGCCATTTCAAACAGACCCACAGCTCAACTCAGCACGAGTTAAAATATCGTCAAAATCCCAACAGAACACGTTTCATTGCAGTGAATATTGGAATCGCACAAGTTTCATTTTTTTTTTTTTTTTACTCTCAGGAACACATGCATCTCAATGCAAATCACCAACCACGCTCCCAGCCGGTTAATCGTCTCCTGCACTCCACAAAACGTTTCGTGCAAATCATTGAATTTATAAATCCGTAAAACCTCCACACAATATAATATAACAACCTCACTGCCAACAAACTTCCAGTGAGTTCAATGAACAAAAAGTAACTCTTATTACTCTTACAAACAGGTAACTTATAATATTTATCTGTTTTAACCCTATCTCGGCATCTCAGCCGTGTCCTCGGCGTCTCTCTCACAGCCGGTCCGTATCAATGCAAACATGTGGCATGTCGCTTCATCATGCCCATTTAATTACGCATCTGGCTCCTCAACGAGCCTCTTCTTGTCATCTGACTCCTTCTTCTCCAGCACTTTTCTGAAACAACTGCAGTACTTATCGTTTACTTTAAAACGGACTCCCTCCGCCGGATCCTCTTCTTTCTCTCAATAAAATTATCTGACAATGAACTTTTCTTTGTTCGAAATGAGTTACCTGCTGAGAGCGCTCTCCCTTACCTTCGCTCAAGCACTTGTCGTTCCTCCAGGCACTGCCTCCGGCAGATTAAGCACCTCCGGTCATGAGCACCGCACCAACGTCGGTTCGAATCCGAGACTCGGCACCAACTGATGTGGATTTTTTAAACCCACCTTGTTGTGATCATTGTCCTCCTGAAGGATTCTAACTGGCTGATTGTGGAATCCTATTTGACTACAGACAGAGTTTAACGTTTGTCCGGTTTGGTTATAAAATCCTACAAAAACCCTATCGACACTGATAAAACTGATGTCCACACAAGTCCTTCCTTGTGAAACAATTTATTTCCTAATTATACACCATACACTTCTCACCCTTGTACAATGAACTTAAGAATCCCCATTTGATTGCAATATTATTTGGTTCTATTTCATTTATTCTTACTTTAGTTAACAGTTAGACCAGCCCGATTCAATTCACTTCTACATTACATCAGAGTTTTAATCTAACTTGGTACTTGGTCAGTTCCAAGGAGTACAAGCCACTGAGGTACTATACTTCCTCACGTGCTTGCACTCAGAACAATGTGCCTTTCAAAGCATTTTATACTTCAATGAGAGAGAGAGGTTGGGGGATATTCACCCAGACTGTAGATGTGTCCTTTAGACGAAAAGCCACTTTGTACATTTTCTAAGCAAAGGTTCATTTATCAGCTCGGTCACTCTGCTCCAGAACAACACATTTCTTATCATTTAGGGTAAAAGTCTTTTGGCCAGAAATGACAGCCAATTCAACTTGCAGCATAAAAGTTACATTTCTGAAACTCCATTTGTTATAATTTAAAATACATTTATATAAATTTTTCCCCCACAACAGGATATCTCAAAAAGTTGTTGATGATCCAGATGAAATTTTGTGGGCAGGTTTGGTATTTGACAAGGATGAATTGATAAGATTTTGGTGAAGATCCGGATCCGTATCCGACTATTAGATTTTTTAAACTGATTCGTCACCATTGAGAAATAGGCCTAAAAATGATATCTAGCACGATATCTCAAAAAGTTGTGGACGGTTTCGGATTAAACTTGGTGGACACATTGTGTGTGTGACAAGGAAGAATTGATTCAATTTCGGTGAAGATCCTGATCCAGATCTGACAAAGTTTTTTTTGCAGGATTCTTCACCATTGAGAGATCGCGCAAAACAGATATATAACACGATATCTCAAAAAGTTAAAGATGGATTCGGATGAAACTTGGTGGACAGTTTGAGTGTGTGACCACAACGAACTGTTTCGATTTTGATGAAGATCCTGATCCGGATCCTACTATTAGATTTTTTAAGTGATTCTTCACCATTGAGAAATGGGGCGAAACCGATATACAGTGTCGCACGATATCTCAAAAACGTTGCGAACAGATTCGGACAAAACTTGGTGCACAGGTTAGGTATGTCACAAGGACCTCTTGTTTCAATTTTGTTGAAGATCTGAATCCGGATCTGGATACGAGAATTATTTAATTTTTTTAAGGTGATTCTTTACCATTGAGAGATCGGGCCAAAAACGATATAGTAGTGTATAGCATAATACTTCAATAATGTTTTGGGCCCGATACATTCTCGTGGATCAGGCATTACGTGGTGGAGATTGCGCTATTACCATTATTGCTGACGTATCATTTTGAATGGAAAAAATGTCGTCCGAAGGTGAAATGCTCAACGTCCTGCTTCTTCGTGTGATGCATGGACATTTTTCGAGATCACCCACTCCCTATGGGAATGGCCAAGGGGGTTGTGTTATTATCCTTATTCAAATGTATAATTCAAAACACCTCTCTGCACTGGAAAACGTGGGGACAGGAATACTGTACTGTAAAGGGTGGGACTTCTAATATCCTCTTACAAATGGAGCGTTGCTCCACAATGAGCATTTACATCCAGAGAATTTGCATCCCCCCCCCCCCCGAAGACCACTGGCAAAGATAAAAACAGGCGACCTTTCTGTGTTTTTACACTATTTAGCCTTGAAAACTCGGGCTAAAGCCGAAATTACACACAAAAATCGTAATTTATGTCGCTGGTGGATATAACATAAAAGGTTGTCAAAATGATAGAATTAAATTATAGCTTCTTTCCCTGAAAAAAAAAGTCATGCACTCATTTTAATTTATGAAAAATTCAATCCCTTGAAATTTGGCTACATAATGCATCCGGACGTACACATATACCCCATAACTCCATGAGAGTGATAACTACTACCATTATTATTGTTAACATTATTAGTAATAAAATTGTTTGTTTGTTTTGGTTTTCCGAGGACGGACCTATTAAGCTGTTCTATTCACCTTAACATGGCGCGTGTTTAATTAAACTTCAACCAAGTAAATGGAAGTTTTTAAAAAGATTTTTTTTAAGATTTGAAAAAACTAAATAATAATAAAGGAGTGAAATTCCCCCCCCCCCCCCATAAAAATACACACTTCAAAATGGTGTAATGCGGTATTTTGTTCTTCCTGTGCCGAAGCGAGAATGCTGATGGTGTTTCCCCGCTGGGCGGCCAAGCTCAGTCGCTGCTTGAACCAGACCAGTTGCCTTATATTGTTACAAATCTGGAAGCCTTTTGCACACAAACAGCCAGAGTCCCTGCAGTTCAGTTATTTCGATAAGTATGTGTTTATAGCAATCGAAGTGAGCTTAATACCGTATTTTCACGACTATAAGGCGCATATAAACGTCTTAGATTTTTGTCAAAATGTGCGACGCGCCCTATAGTGCAGTGCGCCCTTTGTGTGTATAAAAGAACAGGTATGTGCGGTATGCAGAACATTGCTGTTTTAACAACCCCGAAAATGGCAAAGAGACACGCTTATGAAGCTCAGTTTAAACTGAAGGCGATCAGCTATGCGGAGGAACATGGGAATCGAGCCGCGGCGAGGAATTTCCAGATCAACGAGTCGATGGTTCGAAAGTGGAGGAAGCTGGAAAACGAGCTGCGACAGGTGAAGAAGACGCAGCTGAGTTTCCGTGGAAACAAGGCGAGGTGGCCAGAGTTGGAGGAAAGACTTGAGCAGTGGATCGTTGAGCAAAGAGCAAGTGGGAGGAGCGTTTCGACGGTCACGATCCGACTGAAGGCAGTATCGATAGCGGAGGAAATGAAAATCGAACATTTCCACGGAGGTCCGTCTTGGTGCTTTCGCTTCATGAAACGGTGCCATTTTTCCATCCGGACCAGGACTACGATAGCGCAGCAACGTCCGGCGGATTATCAAGAAATGATGGAAAACTTCCGCTCCTACTGCAGCAAGCACATCTGCGACAAACGGATCCAGCCGAGCCATCGGCGTGAACCGGCCGTTCAAAGTGAGGCTGCGAGCGGCGTGGGAGCGGTGGATGACCGAAGGAGAGCACAGCTTCACAAAGGGTGGAAGGCAGTGCCGGGCGAGTTACGCCACAGTTTGCCACTGGATTGTTGATGCCTGGGCTAACGTGTCTGCTGGCACTGTTGTCCGAGCTTTCGCTAAAGCCGGCATCATTTCGGAGGAGCCGCACGGTGCAGAAAGTGACTCTGACGGCGAGGAAGGTGGACCTGCTAGGTTGGGTTTAGCGCAGTTCGATTCCGAAACAGAGGATGAGGATTTCGATGGATTTGATTAAAGACTATTACCGGTATTTGATTGTTTTAGTATTTTTGTAACTAATACTTTAATAAAGCACAACCAAACTCAATTTTGCTCCCGATCTATTTTTAAATACGCACACTTGTGTGCTTGTGTGAGTGTGTTGTTGTACGGCGGACGTACGTAGTAGAGGATATTCATATAAAACCCGCGCCCTATCGTGAGGAGCGCCTTATGTGTGTGTCAAATACAGGAACGGCACACACAACTGAGACTGCGCCTTTTGGCACGGTGCGCCTTTTGGTCGTGAAAATACGGTACTTGACGAGTGCACGTGAGAGAATAGGAAACAACAACACAATACCCCTGGCTATTTGGAATCCGTGTCGTTAGTTATCACCTTTTGCTTCCGGTTTTTTTTAAACGCTGTGCGGTGTATAAACACGATTGGGTTTTATTTCTATCTTGTGAATGTTACTTAACACGTGCACATGAGAGAATAGGAAACAACAAAAACAACACAATACCCTGGCAATTGTGAATCTGTGTCGTTGGCTATGACCATTTTGCTTCCGTTTTTTTTTTGTTTCTGGTTTTTTTTTGTTTCCGGTTTTTCTCATGGGGAATGATGCATGCCGGGAGATCATGACCGGAAGTGTGAAATGAGAGCGAGAGATGAACCTTCAGAGTTTAGGCTTTATTCCATTTGATTGGAGCCGCTTCTACGGGCACACCAGGGAATACAGGTTCAGCTAGGAGTACATAAGCAGTAACGTATACATGTGCGATTAATCATTGCAGAATAAATCCGCGTAAGCACGGAGTTCGATATAATCTCCATTCTCACCAGTCAATGAGCACCTTCAGTTAACGAGCATCAAGTGAACAGCCGATGTAAATGGCAATGCCCCGGGGACAACCACTCGTGCCGCAGAGACCTCCCCTTATACGCGAGACGCACAACATGTGATCCCGCGTCATGTCCCTCAATTCACCTCAATTCACCACAAAGTGTTTATTTATTTATTCAATTATTTTTTTCCCTAGAGAACATTGTACTTTACGGTAATTCTACATATCGACGGTCCCCTGGGCCAGTGCGCATGCGCAGCCTGACCCGGAGCCAGGGATGTTGTGGGTGTTTCAACCTGTTCAATACTTGTTTGATTATTGTCGTTCCACGCTAATAAAGTGGTCGAACAAATTGAACTCTGTTCTTATTTATAATCAAACAACTTGATGCAGTCGAGTAAAGATCGTCGGTGCTGAGGAGGACACGACTGGGTGAAAACGGACCACGAGAACGTCGACAGTGAGTTTGGATTTCTCGGGTTCTGTACCCAATCTTCGCCCCCAGGACACTGTACACACGTGTGCATCACCGAAAATAGAACGTTTACTCCAGAATAGCTGTTCCTATGGCGCCGGTGGAAGCAGAGTGCCCGATCGAGGGTTGTGACTATATGGCTACACACGCAGAGGCGGCAGTGGTGGCGGCCATGTTGAGTATACACGCCACTGTGCACGTCGCCGCCCCCAGGGCGGCGAGCTCGAATGCCAAGATGGAGAAACTCAAGCGTCCCTCCATAGCACTGGCCGGAACGGGCGAGGCCTGGTCGTACTTCATAACCCGCTGGGGCGAATACAAAACAGGTACTAAGCTTGTCGGACCTGACATAGTCGCGCAGCTACTGGAGTGCTGTGAGGAGGAGCTGAGAAAGGACCTCACTCGCGCGGCGGGTCGGAGCCTCGTGGGCAGCGATGAAGAAGACGTCCTCGCCGCCATGAAGGCGCTCGCCGTCCGGACGGAGAACACGATGGTAGCTCGAGTGGCCCTGTCTAACATGCGGCAGGGACACGAGGAGCCCGTCCGGTCGTTCCACGCCCGCATCAAGGGGCAGGCGGACACGTGCAAGTATGAAATGAGGTGCACCAAGGCGGGGTGCGATCAGGTCAACGACTTCACCGAAGAGATATTGCGCAACGTGGTTGCCCGTGGCATCGCGGACCAAGCAATACAACTTGACCTACTCGGTGAGAAGAACCAGGACATGCCATTAAAGGACATGATAGAGTATATCGAGGCCAAAGAGTCTGGAAAACGCTCGGCATCGCGCCTGCTTGACACTCAGAGCACGGACGCGATCAGTAGTTCGTATCGGCGGGGAAAGCGACAGGACGTCCGCGCCAAAGTAGGAGCCAGGCCGGAAAAACGGAAGGCCAAGCCCGAAGGAGTATGCATCTACTGCGGCGAGGTGGGCCACGGCAAAACGCCTCAATGGTGCGCCAGACGCGCCGAGTGCCCCGGATACGGTAAAAAGTGCCGGAAGTGTGACCGCCACAATCACCTCGACAAGGCGTGCCTGGGCGGCCGATCGGCAAGACCCCCATCTAAGGAGACTGACGGGATGTACGACGAGCAGACGGCAGCCTTCGTCGAGCTATGCACGGTCACCATGGCCAGCAAAGAGGACGAAATGCGCACGCTTCCCCTCGCTCACCACCTGTACGATGATATGTGCGATAAGTGGATGAAACGCATATCCGACCCGCAGCCATACGTCAACCTCACTCTCACCAACAAGCGCGAGGATTACAAAGCGCTGGGTTTTAACCTCCTGAAACACACCCGCGCGGTAACCCTACCCGCTATGGCAGACACGGGGTGCCAGAGCTGCCTGATCGGCATTAAAGTCGTCCAACAAATGGGCCTGAGTACCGAGGACCTCATACCTGTATCCATGACCATGAAGGCCGCAAACAACAGAGGAATTCGTATCCTCGGAGCCGTGGTAGTCAGATTCGCCGGTAACAGTGACGACGCTCGGAGATTGGAGACGTGCCAAATCGCGTATGTGACGGACTCTTCAGACCGCATATTCCTCTCCCGCGCGGCCTGCATGGACCTGGGAATGATCTCGGACAGATTCCCGACACTCAGAGAGGTGAATCTGACGACCTCGGAATTGTGCGACTGCCCGCGACGCGCGGAGCCGCCGACCAAGCCGACCGCACTCCCCATGCCAGCGACCGAGGCCAACAGAGAGGCACTACAGTCACATTTACTCAGGATGTATGCTCAGAGCACATTCAACACGTGCCCACACCAGCCACTACCGAGAATGACCGGCCCGCCACTACGTCTTATGCTCAGTGAGAACGCGACACCGGTTGCCCATCACACTCCCATCTCTGTGGCCATACATTGGCAAGATGAGGTAAAAGCAGGCCTCGACCAGGACGTTCGGCTCGGCGTGTTGGAGGAAGTACCCGTCGGCACGCCGGTGACATGGTGTCACCGCATGGTAATTTGCGCGAAAAAGAATGGCAAGCCGCGACGCACCGTCGACTTTTTTTTTTTTTTTTTTTTTTTTTTTTTTTGTATACCTTGGTCGAGGCTCGAATGAGAGCTAACACACAACTCACAGCAAGGAGGCATGACTTTCAGGCCTTGAACAAGCATGCGTTCCGCGAGACCCACCACACCCAATCCCCGTTCCACCAGGCGAGACGCGTACCTAACGGGAAGCGCAAGACAGTATTCGACGCATGGAACGGTTACCATAGCGTCCGCCTACACGAGGACGACCGCCACAAGACGACCTTCATCACTCCATGGGGGCGCTACCGGTACCTATCTGCCCCACAAGGGTATATGGCATCGGGGGACGGTTACTCACGACGATACGATGAGATCGTCGCGGACATTGGTAACAAGACCAAGTGCGTAGATGACACGCTCCTATGGTCAGACACGATTGAGGGGAGCTACTTCCAGGCGGTCCAATGGCTGGATATATGCGGCCGGAATGGAATCATCCTCAACCCGGAGAAGTTTGTCTTCAGCGCACCCACGGTGGACTTCGCGGGCTTCACCATCACCATGACCGACGTGCGACCGTGCAGCCGCTACCTGGAAGCAATCCACGATTTCCCACAACCGCGTAACATCACCGACGTCAGATCGTGGTTCGGGCTTGTCAACCAGGTGGCATACGCCTTTAGTATGGCCGAACGAATGCAGCCATTCCGGAAGCTCCTGAAAAGTGGAGAACGCTTCCAGTGGTCCATGGAGTTAGAGGACATATTCCGCGAGTCGAAAGACGTGATCGTACAAGAAATCGAACACGGTGTCCGCATATTTGACAAAACTAAGCCAACATGCATCGCCACGGACTGGTCGAAGGAGGGAATCGGATTCTGGTTGCTTCAAAAGCACTGCCGATGCGTGCCAGTTAGACCATTCTGCTGCACTGATGGATGGAAAATAACCCTGGTCGGCAGCAGATTTACACACGCGGCAGAATCCAGATACGCGCCCATAGAGGGCGAGGCTCTCGCAGTCGCGGACGCCTTGGACAAAGCGCGCTACTTCGTACTGGGCTGCGAGAACCTGATCGTTGCGGTAGACCACAAACCACTGCTGAAACTCCTTTCGGACAGAGCACTTGACGACATACCCAACCCCCGCCTCAGGAACCTCAAGGAGAAGACCTTGCGTTATCGCTTCCGCATCATACATATCCCGGGAATGAAGAACAAGGCGGCAGATGCCATGTCGCGCAGGCCAGTTGGCACCACGCGACCTCCACTCATGAACCTTCCAGATGACAATGCCACCATAGCGACCCACCTCCAACCAAGCACGCACACTGACGTCCTGTCCCTCCTACGCCAAACTGAGCCGGAGTATGACGACGACGTGGAGGACAACCTGGCATGGTGTGCCGCGGGCCTCGAATCATTGCGATCAGTAACATGGGATCGCGTCAGGGAAGCCACCAGCAGCGATGGCGATATGCACATATTGGAGGGAATGACAATGAACGGCATCCCCGACTCAAAAATCGAGATGCCAGAGACAATTCGCGACTATCACCAGTACCGCGAGAACATTACATCGACAGATGGAGTGATCCTATACAAGGACCGAGTAGTCATACCACTCTCACTCCGCGGCGATGTGCTGAGCGCCCTACACGCTGCCCACCAGGGCGTATCAATGATGACCGCCCGCGCAGAATCCTCTGTATTCTGGCCAGGCATGTCGGCCGACATCAGCGCCACTCGGAAAAACTGCGAACACTGCCACCGGATGGCACCATCACAGCCTGGAGCGCCACCAACTCCACCTATTCCGGTCGTTTACCCCTTTCAGGCAGTGTGCTCGGACTTCTTTGTACACAGGGGTGCACACTACCTTGTGACAGTGGACAGATACTCGAACTGGCCGATCATCTCAAAGTCGACGGGTGGCGCCGCCGGACTCATAAACCACTTACGTCGCGCCTTCGTGACGTACGGGACACCAGAAGAGCTCGCGTCGGATGGGGGACCGGAGTTCACCTCCACCGAGACCAGGTCATTCCTGCACAGATGGGGCGTACACCACCGCTTGTCATCGGTGGCCTTCCCTCACAGCAACTGTCGCGCGGAGATTGGAGTTAAGACAATGAAACGACTTATCACGGACAACACCAGCCCGCAGGGAGAACTTGACACTGACGCTGTGCAGAGAGCGATACTACAATATTGTAACACGCCTGACCCTGACACGAAGATCTCCCCGGCAATGTGTGTCTTCGGCCGCCCGATACGCGATTTCATCCCAATTATCCCCGGGAAGTACAGACCGCACGACACTTGGCATGAGACCCTGAAAGCGAGGGAGGAGGCCCTCCGCAAACGTCATATCCGCACAGCCGACACCTGGGCAGAACACACCAAACGCCTTCCGCCACTTGCTGTAGGGGACCAAGTCCGCGTACAGAACCAGACAGGATTCCACCCAAAAAATGGGA
This sequence comes from Eptatretus burgeri, assembly GCF_056783735.1. NCBI lineage: Eukaryota > Metazoa > Chordata > Myxini > Myxiniformes > Myxinidae > Eptatretus > Eptatretus burgeri. Next base: position 8,344,051 of record NC_140970.1, on the reverse strand, counting down.
CAAGACAGGCAGTATCGTGGAGGTACGCCAACACGACCAATACGTGATCAAGATCGACGTCTCGGGCAGAGTCACACTTCGGAACAGGAAATTCCTGCGCAAGTTTAGCCCAGTTCGCAATGACCAGCTGCCACCCCGGTCTATCTATGATGATCTAGCAACCCGCATCACTGTACCTGCACCCGTTGTAACACCGCAACTGCCTGACCTCGACAGCGAACCCGTGACATCTGCGACGCCAACGGGGCCCACGCCGGCACTGACGTCAGTATGCACACCCCGGCGCAAGATGACACCCGTTTTAGACA
>NC_140970.1:8323743-8341243 GCF_056783735.1 Eptatretus burgeri | reverse complement strand
TTATCACCGCCAAACCCCGGCCCACAACAATATCACAGGTGGATGCAACGAGCCTTCTACCGATGTCACTCGTAATGGTGGATGTAGATCGGCCATACACTCCCATTGTTTCAATGGCAATTGGCACGAATACATGAGTTTGGCTGAGGCCGGCGTATTTATTAAGTTTCAGAACTTCCACATCGGTGGCAGCCGCTCCAGCTGTTGAGGCTGTGTTGTCAACATGTGATTTGGCGAAAGTATCAACACAAGTGCAATCCCAGCTTCGGCTTTCCCCATTCTTGTATGGGACAATCGTCAAGCCATCTGGGCGGCTGTTTTTGCCAATGCCTACAGCAAGGGGTTCCAGGACAGATGGTATCCCTGCCCCGTAAAGGGCACGTTTGACCACGTCGTTCAAGGCCGAATGTCTAATAGATTGACTGGCACTGAAACGACATGACAGACCATGGTGTCCAAATGTATCCATCATACTGCCGCATCGTCATTTATGCTGCTCACAGACTGATACTCCAACTCGTAGTGCAACCGCAACCCGTAAAGACTCAGGGTCAAACTGTGTTCCCAAAGAGTGAACAGGGACTGCGTGAAGCCACGTCCCACTTTCTTTAGCGGCTGTGGCCAAAACATGGGCTCTGGTGACCTGATCCACACTGTTCAACAGGCTGGCAAAAGCCACTCTTGCCGCCTCAATGTCCCATGTTTTTTGGCTAAGCCGGACAGGCCTTTGGGTACGCAAACACCGATATGGGCTGAACTCCATGACAACACTGCTGCTGTCAACTCCCCCGTTTGTGCCAAACCGCTGATACGGGACAGAACGGCATCGACTAAGGGGTGGACTGCCAGCAATAAGGAGATGAAGCCAGGGAGAGCAATATCAATAGCCCTCCTGAAACCCAGACCTCCCTGCTTAACTGGGAGCGTAGCTTGCATCCCAGCATATTCGTTAAAAGCAACATTCGAGATTTTACAAACAGTTTTGCAAATGGTTTGGTCAAAAGCTCCTAGCTGTGCACTATTCAGGTAGGAGGGAGATGCAAGCAAGAGATACATTTGCTTGGGCAGAGCGAAACAGTTTTTGAGCAGCACAAATGCTTCATGTGCGTCAATTTGCTCTGGACGGCCTGCCATACGGATCAAGTTTTGTAATAATGTTATCATTATTAACCCGTGTGCGTCGCGCAAGGTGGAGGATAGCAATTGGTTTACTTTGTCTGTGTCTGTCAGTTAGTCTATGATCTAGCAGCTATGCAAATTTTTTTCAATTCAATTTCATATTTTGAAGTTTAGTAGTGCATATCATTTTGAACAAAAGCTGTAAAAAAAAATTAATAATGGGGTGGCTGTAAAAACTTGCAGTTTCACAGTACTTTGACTGAATTTCAAAATAATGAATGGCCTCTCATCCTGCATGCACACAATGGGATAAGACAATTGCTTTAGCCCTGTCTATCTGTCTGGAAGTCAAAATTTTTTTTTCAAAAACATTCCAAAGAGGAAACTACTGTTTCTGGGGATGCCTGAAAGGACACAAACAACAGGCACGATAACTAGTTTAACATGTGGTGTCAAGACAGCATTTCCAAAATGCATCAATGGCGGTAAACTTTCGATTCAATGTTTTTGTTTTCTACAGGCTTTAATACGTTTTTATTGCAATTTACTTATATATTTTGAACACAGTAGAACATAAATCGCTTTGTTTTGTGATTCCATAAATCTTCAGTCGAGCAGTAATTTGGAAAAAATTGAATGCAGTCTCGACCAATCATATTTACCACCTGCGCTCTCAGGTTGTGAAAACATCCTGATTCAGACAATATGGCGGCATTTCGCGATACAATACCTGGGCGAACTTTATTAAAATAAAAAGGGAGGAAGTAACCCTTGCCTTGTCTTTTTTTTTCTCAAGATTGTATGGGGTAACGTGTTCGATGAACTCCCTAGTTACCTCTACCACTGAAGGTGGACAGGGGTTATGTTTTCACTGCTGTCTGTCTGTCTGTTTGTTTGTTTGTCTGTGAGCAGGATATCTCAAAACGTTTTGGACGGATTCAGATGTAACTTTTTGGACGGGTTAGGTGTTTGACAAGGACGAAATGATTAGATCTTCGTGAAAATCCGGAACCAGATCCGGATACAATCAACTTTTAAGTGATTATTATTTACCATTGAGAAAAAAGGGTCAAAAACAATATAAAGTACGATGTCTCCAAAAGTTATGGACGGATTGGGATGAAACTTGGTGGATAGGTCGTGCCTCTCACAAGGACGAATTGATTCGATTTTGTTTAAGACCGGGATGCAGATACGGCCAAAAGTGGGATACAAAATGTAAACTGTTCAGCCTGGCAGAGGTATGCGCTCTACCGAGTGCCGTTCTAGTTAAGCCTCTCCCTTTCGGACAGGGGAAGGCTTATTGATTTTGTATGGTTTGTTTCTACAATTAGTGTCCCCAAATTGTAATGGTACTACAGAGTTTAGTATACCCGTAGGAGTACTAAGCCATCAGTTTGAAAAAAAACTCAACTTCTTCTTACACTCCCATTTTCCAAGCTGTATCTCGGAGCCGACATGGACTTTCGGAAAGAAATTTTGCATCAATGATGTGAATAGAAAGTGTGCGGGGTTGATGTGATCTGTATTTTGACCTTGACCTGATTTTAAGGTCATGACCTAATTGTAGACGTTTTAACATTTTTCACCCTAACTCAATGAATGTTTGTCTGATCAGAACAAATTGCCCTCTCTAGATAGCCGAGAGAAAGGTGCATTTACAGTTCATTTACATCACACCTTGATGGGTTAAAGGTCAAGGTCTTCCATGACTAGGAGTACGAAACCACCATTTAAGTTTTCCTCCCTTTTTCTGCCAATTTCCGAGCTGTATCTCGGATCCGGCTGAGACTTTCGGAATCAAATTTTGCATCAATAATGGGAATTAAAAGTTTGTGGGGTTGAAATTACTATTTTGACCTTGACCTAATTTTTAATGTCATGACCCAATAATAAACTTTTTAACATTTTTTTCACCAAAACTTGACTAAGGCTTGGCTGATTAGAACAAATTGCCCTCTCCAGATAGCCTCGAGCAAGGCACATTTATGCTTCATTTACATTAAACTCTTCCGAGTTAAAGGTCAAGGTAAAATGGTGGTTCAAACAAAAGTATTTTTTGTCATCGCTCAATTTTTCCAATGTGGAATCTCAAAGACTGTTTGAGGTCTTCCAAGATGTTCTCACATCATAATGGTGGACGTGCATTGAAGTTGCTCATATGATATCTGTTTCGTTTCCTTGACCTATTTCTTTTCAAGTGTGACCCAATTAACAAAAACACCTTTTTGATCATAACCTGAATAATTTCCCAACAATTTTCATGATGTTGAGATTTCTGGATAGATTGCAGATGGAGACACAATTTCTTAATTTACAGACTATCCCAAAATATTGAAGTTCAAGGTCATATGATGGTCCAAAAGAAATATGGCCATCGTTGAATCGCGGGCCCAGGGTATGTCACGGGTAATTGCAAAAAAAAATGCTCCACCAACTGGGAGGTTTACCCTTGGTGATCATGATTGCTTTGTGTTCGCAGATATCCAGTTACTTTTGTTATTGCAAGTGTCCTTCGAAAAATGTCATGATAAGCTGTTATCTATCTATACACCTTTAAATATGTTTACTTTCATTTCTAGGGCTCTCCACTGAGAGCCCAGTATGCCTTCGTCTGCAATCCCAGAGGTACAAGCCTCAAAGGTGAAGCGGAGGACCTTATAATCATAGCTCTGGATCAAGCTCTGTAAACAAATTACAATCAGAAGAACATATTGATGACCATCATTGAAAGTAGCTGTTTCATGTGCCAAGATGATGCCAATCTCAGTCGCATCCAAGTACGTTGTCCTGCTTTGACACTTATTGAATACTTAAAGCACCATGACAGAGTTGCAAGATACATACAATGGTGTATTTTCAAATGCTGCAATGTCAATGTGTCTGACAAATGGTATCAGCATAAACCACAGAAAACACAGGCAAGTAAGAAGCTACTATCCTGTGGGATATGTAGATTTACACAGACAGAGCTATTTATGCATATAAGCCAAACATCGTTGTCAAATACAAATTTAAAGTCTGTTATATAATAGACTTTGCGGTTCTGTCCGATATAAACAGTGCCGAAGAAAACTGCGAAGCTCTCCAAGTACAGTTTGAGGATTGAGAAATCGATGTTTGAAGAATCTGGAACCATTAGGAACAAGGAACACCACTGTGAAATAATGGTCATTACTGGAGTATCCAGAGTGGTCAAAGGCTCTGAAGATCGGATTAGAGTAATTCTTCGATACAGTACACTGTCTGAGATACATAAAGTCAGAATCATGAAGGGAACTCTACACATACCATGTACTCATGTAGCATGCTGATCATATGCAAACCTCGAGTGTAACCCCTCCACAATGACGGATATATATATATATATATATATATATATATATATATATATATATATATATATATATATATATATATATATATATATATATATATACACATGGAATCGTCTGCAGGATTCACTCTTTATTGTGCAGTGATGTGATAGATAGGTTGAGTTCAGCCACACTGCAGCAGAATGAAATTCCTGAACAAAATGTCAGCCTTGCCTTGGGACACACTGATCGAGCATTCAGAGGCTGAAACTGGAAAACAGAATGTTTTCACATGGAACATATCAGAATATTTTCATGCATTTCTCATGAAACAATCGTGTCCCTCCAAAATATGATGAATTATCCCCCCTGCCGTATAATAAACAATGCGATACCAGAACCAAGCAAACATGTCAAAAGACTTTGAAGGGCACGAAGCTTCGAGAGTTTGTTGGCACTGAATTTTGCCCTTGTGCTCTTCAGCAAGTCCAATTGCAGCAAATAGCATGCCAGGAGAATAGGAGTCATCCAAAATACAGGCACATTGTTGCCTGGTCACATGGGCCAATCGGTCCACACACTCCCAGCCAGATCAAGGGCCCACTCACCACAAATGAGCAACGACTCACTTGGTAGAAACGGGAATTCAGCATAAATATTCAATGTGCAGATACCGCAGTGGGTGGAATTGGTAACCTCATCAACCTCATTCCATTCTACCAGCGAAGATTTCCAATCCATGCTTGTTGTACCTCCGAAACACTGCTTGGGAATGAGGGGTGATGTGATGAAAGCTTGACTGGGAAACGGATTTAAGCACGTTTTGAGCCTACTGCCGAACGGAAGATCACCAAAGTTATTTCCATACCAACCAACCACCAACAGGCACCTATCCCTCTCCATATCTCTTCTTCAGTCCTCAACCTGCCCCCTCTCTCAATACTCCCCATAGCTTTGCTTTCAGCAATTTCCATTCAATATTTCTCATAGCATTTCATTCTGGTTTCCCATCCGATGATCCACAGATTAGTCGTTTCGGTTTCACTTCTCAACATCAGTTTCACTTTGGGATATCAGTTTCAATTTTATCATTGCAACTTGTGATGCGATGTGAACGGTGCATGAAAACGGTTGTCAAAAACGATTTTCAAGGCAATTTTTTTCAATTTTGTCAGGGTTCTGAAGTGGTTTAACGGTCTTAAAATATCAAAAAGGGTCTTAAAGTCTGACAAGTTGAAAGCATCTAAGCAGCATAAAGGGTTTAAGGTGTCTGCAGTGTTTTAAGGGTCATAAAGGGGTCTAAAGTACTTAAAGGGTCTTGTATGGGTTAAATGGGTCAAAATGGTTCTAAGGGTCTTAAAAGGGCCTAAGGGGTCTAAATGTACCTGAAAATGGGATATATCTATAGGTTAAAGGGTCGAAGAAGGTGTATATGTCACAAAAGGGTCTAAGTGGTTGTGAAGGGGTCTAAAGGTCTAAGGGGTCTCAATGGTCTGATGAGGTCGAAAGGATGTAAATGAGTGATAATGGGATAAATGACTTCCTCATGACTGTTTAAAACCCCTATTCAGATGCATTGTGGTTAAAAATCTGATTGTATAAACTTTTGTTGTGATTAACCTTGGGAGCTCAAAGCAGTAAGGTCACAAACAGACAAACAGCAAAACAACTCACCTTATTGTGAGGTGGTTGTTGGAGTTTACACGTTGGCATGTGGTGGATTGGAGATGACGGCACGTGGGTTGCGCAACAGGCATTGATTATATGGATCTACCCTAGTTTAGGATGGTACAACTGCCTCAAGTGCTGTAACGACTCCAAGTCGAGCAAGAAATGCATAAAAGGAATTGATAATATAATATACCTTCTACACCCCACCTCAAATGGCTGAGAAGGACCTCACCAACTGTTCTCCAGACACTCCACTTCAAGCTCACTATACTTTCCTCTCTTCCTCTCGTGCACCTCCTCAATGTTTTCTTCCCAAGATACTGACAATTCCCAAAAGATGACCTCTCTTGTTGTACCTGACGAGATGACAATGTCAGACACAACCTTGTCATGCAGATTTCCTCCGGAAATACCAGTTGTGGCTTTAGGTCTTCCACCACCTGACAATCACAGGCATTTGGCAGACCTCTTGTCTTCCACCTACTCCTCCTCCACCTTCTGCCTCTTGCTGCCTGGCCCTCTTTCACAAACACCTCTCTCCCATTACCCTCATTCTCTACTCCCCTCTCTCTCGATCACTTCACTTCTTGTTGCACCATCGCCACTTCCACTGCCAGCACTTGATTTGTGCTGCCAATGCTACTGAGCATGCACTCGGTGCATGCTGCAATTCTGCACCATTCCCTGACCTCCACACCAAGAGCAGTTCTCCTGCAACAATGCCCACAATCTCAAGTTTGCTGGTGATGGAAGCACAGCATACTTTACCCACAACAGGAAATTCAACAACATTGGCTCCATCCTCCAAATCCCTTGCCATATCAACATCCTCACCTGTACACCCTCCCTCCGATTCCAAGCACCTTGCTGTGCCCGGCTAACTGCCTTCAGAAATCTCCCCTTCCTCCTTTCTTCTCACCTCCCTCTCCACCATCTTCCTCCTTTTCTTCCCACATGCCTTTCGTCATTGATCATGTTTCATCCACCTCAAACTCTGCTTCATGTGCTCCACCATTCCCAACACATCCTCCTGTTGCACTACAACCGCTCCTCCATTTCATCATCCTCTGCTCTTACATTCCACTTCTGACTTGCCTTCTTCTCTGGGAGAGCATTCTTTACCACTGGATCACTCAAATACCACAACATCATAAACTCCTCTATCTTCACCACCTTATACTGCTTGGTTATTGGTGTTAAGGGTAATCGGAGTTTTCCACACTGACCATAAAAAGCAATATTCCTCAAACAGCATGGCATTTCCAACCACCTCCTCACAAAACCACTCACCATAACCTCCATCCACTCCACATGCCCATTCGCAATATCATACACCATCAATGGCCACAATGCTCGTGGCATAAAGACAGACTTCAAGCACCATATCTTCAACTTTCCTGGCAAACCACATACATCAAATCCTCTTCAAACTTCTCACCTTCTTCCTTACCTCCTACATCCTTCTAACGTCATTCAACTCCACCATATACCATCTTGCAAAGCTCTTCACAGGGCCTCTGCCAATGAGGGAACCACCTCCCCCTGCCAGCTCAAACTTGTGAACGTGATCCACCACCACTTGTCTCACCACAACACTCCTCGACTTTCTTTCTTTCCAGCCAACCCTTGCCCACCGCATCAACCATTCCATTTGCTCCAGTATCTCTAACTCTCCATCAGCTGACTGTTGCACAACTGTCAGGTCATCCGTATATCTGTATCAGTGCGTGTATTTGTCCAATTGACTCGATCCCTCCATTTTCTTAAAGGCATTACTATAGTGTCATTGGTCTTGGGCATCGATGATGACTCGTTCTCCATCCCAACTAATTTGACCTCTTCGTCACCATTCCAAAGAGCCTTCCCTGTCAATCCCTGTCCTGTCAACCTCTTTTTTTTTTATAATTTTCCTGCTCTTTTGTCATTCTCCCATTTGTCAGAGTATATCTGCTGATGCTTATTTTTGTATTTTTTTTCCATTTTTTACCTCCGCCACCAAAGGTGTAAGGAGGTTATGTTTTCACCCCTTTCTGTCTGTCTGTCTGTCTGTTTGTCTGTCTGTTTGTCTGTCTTTGTGTGCAGGATATCTTAAAAAGTTGTGGGCAGATTTGGATGGAATTTGGTGGGCAGGTTGGGTGCGTGACACGGACTCTCTTTAGATTTTGGTGAAGATCCGAATCCGGATCTGGATCCCATAATTTTAAAGTGATTCTTCACCATTGAGAGATGGGGCCAAAATTATATATAGCACGATATCTCAAAAAATGTTGTGGACGATTCGGACGAAACTTGGTGAACACGTTGGGTGTGTGACAAGGACGAACTGATTCGATTTTGGTGAAGATCAGAATCTGGATCTAGAAACAAGAATTATTTAATTCTCAAAGTGATTCTTCACCATTGAGAGAGAGAGAGGGCCAAAAATGATATATAGCATGAATTTTCAAAAAATGTATTGGGCCAGATATGTTCTTGTGGATCATGGCGGAGGTAGATGCTCTACCGAGTGCCCTTCCAGTTTTCTTTTCAATCATCGGAGCTGTGTTTGTTTCTGTTTTGTTTTCCTGTGTGGTGTCCATAATTTGATCCTTTCCTTGGAAATTTGCTACGAAATGGATTGATGATCCCTTTTCTGATCTGTTGTTTTCTTGCTCATGTACAAATCTCATCCGGTAGTTTGTTGCGCTTTCACATTCTCCGCTAGTCCGACACACGATGTTCTGTACACTTGGTTAAACTACATCAAAAATACCTTTCCCTCTCACCTTGGTAAGTACAACCTCAGGATGCATTGGTTTTTGTCAAACACCTTGTGAATAGTTAGAAGTTTCCTTGTTTTCGAGTCGAGATTGTTGATCTCCAATTGTGGCCAGTTTATAATTGCCCAGCTATATTGGAATACCGGCACCGCAAGTTGATTTATAGCTTTGGTTTTGTTTCTTGGGGAGAGGGATGACTTCAGAATTCATCTTATTCTGCATAGGTACTCTTTGCTGATTATTTTAGCATTGTTTTGTGCTGTATTTGCGGGTCCTCTATTCCTAAGTATTTGTAAGATGCTTCATTTTCTAGTTCCTGTATTGTTGTATTTCCATCGATTAAGATGCTGTTTGTTATTTTTGTTTTTCCTTGTAAAAAATGTGCATTTGGCACATTTGGCAAGACCAAACTCCATTCAGATGTCCTCCGAGTACTGCTTTACGAGTTTCAGTTGATCTGCCAATTTCTTATCATTTGGGGTGAAGAGTTTCAGATCATCCACGTGCAGTACATGTCACCTTTCTTGTTTTGTTGGTCATTTTTCTATTGCAGGTCAGATTGTATCCATGCCCTTATTCATTATGCCTGGTGTTGGCTTGATGGTTCGGGTGGTTGGCTTTGGATCCTCAGGTCCTGAGTTCAAATCCCGCTCAGCTGTTGAATTAATACCAGGTGGGGTTAACTTGGCCTGTCATCCTTCTGAGGTCGGCAAAATGAGTACCAGCTTGCTGGTATACCGTGTCGGAGTGGCGACCCATCCAGGATTGTGCCCAATAGCCAAGGAGAATGCCTAAGCAGCACAGATTCTGGTCCCAATCTCCTCTCTTCCTCCTTGGTCATTGATGATGTTACTCATCGGGTCCAGAATCAGACAAAACAAGAGAGAAATGGGGGGGGGGGGGAAGACCGTCACCTTGTAAGATACCACGTCGTTTCTTTACTGCTGGGATTTCAATCTTTCCTTCCAGGTAAGGTAGTATCAGCGATGTGTTCAAGGGCGTCATTGCTTTCTCAAAAAGTGTGACTTTCTGGGGGTCCATTTTGTATCCTTGCATGCATTTTACAATCCATGAATGTGGGACACCGTCAAAGGCTCTTTTTGTAATCTATCCAGGCTGTGGATAAGTTGGTTTGTTCGAGCTTGCAGTTTTTGAGGATGGTTTTATCTAACAATAAATGGTCTATTGTTCCATAACATCCCCTTTTACATCTTTTCTGTTCTGCCTCTAAAGCTCCTTGTTGAGTGAGGTGGTCGTAAACTGCATCGGTGTTTATACGTGTTCAAAGTTTGTATGTTGTTGGTGGGAATGTTATTGGTCTATATTTTTGGGTGGATGGATTTCTTCAGATTTGGGAATCGGAAGTGTTGCCTTCTGTGAGCCCATTCGTCCATCGGCTGTTTCCATCGGATGAGTTCGTCAGATGCTCGTGCGTAATGAGGTTGGAGAGTATATAATTGCTTTAGCCAGAAATTCAGACTCCCATCCGGGTCTGGGCATTTGGAGTTTGGTGCTTTTGCGAGTTGTTTTCTCATTTTTTTTTCCCCACTTCAATTGTCATTGGGTGCATTTCCTGTCGCTGTTGCTTTATATTTTCCAAGTGTCGTATCCACTCTGCTTCCTTTTTCATCCTCAAATATACATTTCCGAAATTTTTGAAGGTCCTCTTTTTGGGAGAGTTGTCACATTTTGTTTCTGTTTTCCTCGCTCTTGGTAGAACTTTTTCGAGTTGTTTTCAAATTGTTGATTTTGATTTATTTTGTTGTTGGCTTCATCATAGGTCCCCCTCCCCCCTCTCTCTGCTATCTGTTGTATTTGGATTTTATAATGGGCAGCTAAGGGGTCCAGTCCATTGTTTTATATGTAATAATTATTTTTTATTTGTCTGATTCTTTTCATGAGCTTTTGGATTTCTGTTTCCCTTCTTAAATTGTTCGATTTGTCCTGTTTCTGCCTTCAGTTTTCTCTGATTGTATTACTTCTGTGTCTCTCATTTTGGGCTTATATGCGACATGTAGATTGGTGAACTAAGGATACTATTTTCCTCGTCTTTCTTCCTCTATATGTTATCATACAACGACTATTCAATCTCATCAAACTCGGTCTTAACCTGCATTTCAAGTCCTACCACCAAGGGTACCTAAGTCTATGCAGCAAAGTATCTGCTATGATAATATCAGGGTGGGGGGGGGGGGGGTTGTGGCAATTTCTCTGCCATCCAATCCTTCTTGAAACAACTCCCCAGGAAACTGAACTGAAACTGAAACTGAACTGAAACTGAACAAACCTCTGGATCAAGAATGTGGAGAGCAAACGCTACGGAATGTTCGATCTCCTCACTACCCTTGAGAGCGAGTCCAACGATGAATTTTCCCAAGAAATCGTCCGTCACCTCTTACTGCTCAAGACTGAGTTGATGCATTACTTCCCAGACATTACATGTTGTGCCTACATCACCAATCCGTTTTCCGTTGAACCAGGCGATCTGCCTGTCGGGACCGGGGAACAAGAGGAGCTCATAGATATCCAGGCTGACGAGACAGCAAAGACGAAGCACAAGGAATGCTCTCCTATGAACTTCTGGGTGACCATTGCCTCCTCGTACCCGACACTCGCCCGTCACGCTGTTCCCCAGCTACTGATTTTCCCCTCTACGTGTGAGTGCGAGCAGGGGTTCTCAGCCATGATGACCATCAAGTCAAAGAGCCGGAACCGTCTTGCTGTGCCCGGGCATGGTTTCCGATATGCTGTGAGCAAAGTTATGTCCCGCATCGACCAGCTGGTGGAGAAGAAACAGATGCAGCCCTCGCATTAAATTTTGTTCTTTGTTGACAGTTAGTTCATTTGTGTGTTCTACTTGTGAATAAATTGATATCTTATCGAATTGAGTTTTTCTGGAACCAGGTGGTACGCGGCGACGGTATGGGACCTCCAAGTGGTACTCTATCAGAAAAAAAGGTTGGGAACCACTGCTCTGTAGGCTTGATTCTCCGCCTTCTCATGGTTTGTGTATTGATGCAAAGGTCCCTCTATCTCTTGACCATGAGTTCTCCCATCAAGATACGACACAAGAGTTCATGTGCTTTCACCAAGCGCTTTTGCATTTCACTGGTGAATTCTATTTTTGTATCGCTCTCCATCATCGCCCAATTGTGCTATTTTTCGATTCCATCACTGACAGTGTTGATATTGTTAATGTCTCCACATCCAACTGCTGACATTATGGTCTTTGGAGACTTTAATGTTCATCACAAAGAATGGTTAGTTCACTCTCGCAGCACAGATGCTTCTGGTGTCGGTGCATTTAACTTTGCCGTGTTGCATGACTTTGCTCGGATCATTTCAGCCCCAACTCGAATTCCTGATCGAGTTACTGATTACTTATTGATGTATTTTTGTGCTCAAATCCTGGGGATTGAACTGCAAAAATCCCCCCCCCTCGAGGAAACTCTGATCATGTCAACATCGAAGTTCAGGTTTCTTCTCCCCATCAACTGTTGTTCATCTTGTCCATTGAACTGTTTTCCAATATAATAAGGCTGACCTGGGATGCCTTGTGTTCTTTTTTTTTTGCCAATGGTCACTGGAACTGAATCCTTTGTCACAACCCATCTTAAGCTGCCAAGGAAGTTACTGAGTGGATCCATGTTGGTATGGACCTCTTTATTCTCGGACCGACTCAGTGAAACCACACTCTCAGCCATGGTTCACTTCGGCTTGTTCTGCTACGATCGCCCATCACAATCACCTTTTCAATCAGTATCATCATGTTGGCTCGATGAGCCGCATCACTTGTTTCACTTTGCAAGCAACCAATGTAAACGAGTATTAGAGAATGGTAAGTGCTAGTATGCAGAATCTGTTTGTGATTCTATCTCAAATAAATGGCTCGGTGCCAGATATTTTTGGAGACTTCCTAATAGCAATCTCAACCGTAATCGATCATCGATTCCTGTCCTCTTCAATGACCCTGAAGTGCTTGCTTCTCCTACTGATAAAGTCAACCTTTTTTACTGAGCATTTTGCTGCCAACCCCACACTTGAAGACCATGGACACCCATTGCCTCCTAGTTCTTCCCGTCTTGACACCAGGCTTTCCACTATCTTCGACACACCCAGGAAAGTTGCTGAGATTATTCAGAGACTTGACATCTCAAAATATCCTGGACCACATTGAATCCCTGCAATTGCTTTGAAGCTGTGTTCACCTGAACTGTCTTCTGTTCTCTCAAAATTGCATCGCTTGTGTCTGTCAGTCTGTGTTTCCACCTTGCTGGAAGCAGGCTTCTGTAATCCCTATTGTTAAAGGCTCTGATGAAAAATTTGATCCTTCTAACTATCGACCTATTTTGCATTTCACTGGTGATCCTTTCGTTTTGCATTTTGCAGCCTCCTTCCCATTATAAGCAAATTGGTTGAAGTCCTTATCAAATGACAACTCATGACTCATCTGCAAACCCACAACCTCATAACTGATCTCCAGAATGGCTTTAGACATTCAAGGTCGACTGGTGATGTTCTCTCCCTCATCACTGAACATGTGAATAGAGCTTTGGATCACCATGGAGAAGCCAGGGTTGTTGCTCTCGACATCTCAAAGGCTTTTGACAAAACGTGGCACAAGGGCCTCATTCATAAGGTAAGATCATATGGCATCTCTGGAAAATTACTTGATACAAGAGGGACAGTCATCCCCTGTCCATAATATAAATGCTGGTATTCCTCAGGGGTCTGTGTTGGGTCCACTATTTTTCTTGTTATATATCAATGATCTGCCTGATTGTATTCTTTCTCAATTAAGTATTTATGCAGATGAATCAACACTGTGTACTACCTTGGTGGAAACCTTGTCTCCTCCTTCCCATGTCCATGCCAGTACCACTCTCAACCAGGACCTAGAAAGTGTTATTAACTCTGGAAAAGACTGGCTTGTTACTTTCCACCAAAAAAGACCCACTTGTTGTCTGTGTCTCGTTCAAGATCATCTTGTTTTCCAACCTTGTCTATGGATTGTTCGTCTTTGCAGGAACTACCTGTTATCCATCTGCTTGGATTGGATATCAGCGAAAACTTCAGCTGGAAAAATTACATCTCTGGTGTAGCTGACAGAGCCTCCCAGCACCTTGGCTGCTTATTTTGTGCTCGGTGATACCTTCTCAAGCTGCTATGCTCCATCTGTACAAGGCCACTATCCGACCTGTCATGGGGTATCATGACCATATTTGGGCTGGTGTTCTGGCCTGTCAACTATCTCTCTTGACAGAATCCAGCAACATGCTGCCATTCTGATGGGTCAAGAGTTGGCATCATCCCTGGAACCTCTCTCAGTCAGCTGCTCTGTTACTTCTTTCAACCTTTACTAAAGATATTACCACCAAATGTGCTCTGAGGATCTCTCTCAGGTTATTCCACCTGAGCATACTTTCAGCCGCACTACACGTTTGGCATTTTCTTCCCATCCATCCACTGTGTCTGTCCCGAAGAGTTCTGTTCTGTTCTTGCGTATGGCAGCTATCATCTCTTGGAAGCATGGCTGTGCTGCTGATGCTGTGTCCCTCTACCTATACACTGGTACTCATTTCGCCGACCTCAGAGGAATGACAGGTTGAGTCAACCCCACCTGGTGGTAATTCCGCAGCCAACGGGGCTCGAACTCAGGACCCTAGCATCCTAAGCCAGCCACCCTAGCCACAAAGCCAACACCAGGCTGTCCCGAGAAGTAAGACCATGAGGTATTCTTTCAGTTTTTTTTTTCCCTGCGCTGCATCACTTTGGAATCGTTTACCGACATCCTGCTTTCCCCTCAATCCCAACAAAAATGTCAATGGATTCCTCCTTTCTGTTTAATATCTATACTTTCCTTTGTGTAGCTCCCACCTTGAGTGGTCTTTGGCTTTGTGGTGGGCGAAATCTCATTTAAAAAAAACTAGAAGGGCACTCTTCGACGTCACGACATTGCCAGATAAGCCTCCGCGCACATTATTACATCATTATACATACTTGTACCAAGTTTGATTTAAATCCCTGAACCAAGATTCAAAACGTTAAACAATTCTGGCTGCCAGACCATGCGTCCAATCAAGTAAAGTTGAAATTTTAAACATATATATCCCCATAACTACTAGATCATAATTGCGACGTTTCACATCGATTGAAGCGGTTCAAGAGCATTTTTTTTTCTTCAGATTTTCGTTAAGTCCAATATGGCTGCCAGACCATGTGACCTATTAATTATTCATGAACACCCCGGTATCCCCTCGGCTTGGGGATATGCGGGTGAAGTTTCCCCTCGATCTGTCTAGCTGTTTTGCAGAAGAAGGTTTTTAAAGGGTTATTCTTCAAAAAAAATCATACCTGCCAAACCATGTGACCTATGGCATCATAGGTGGAGAACTTATTGTTCCTCATGGATAAGCAATCGTATCTGTAAAAGTTTTGCCTCGATTTGTTCAGCCGTTTCTGAGAAGAAGATTTTTGAAAGTTTTTTTTTTTTACAAAAAAAAAAAATATATATGGCTGCCGAACCACATGACTGATGATGTCATCAATTCCCCCCCCCCCCCATGCAATTTAGCTTGAGATGACTCAAATTTGTTCATACTGATTGGATAAAGCATTTGACGTATGTAATTATGACGTCATAACGAAGCCACTTATGACATCAAAAAAAATCACACCTGTTTCCCATGGGGAGTACTTGAGATGTGCAAAGTTTCAAATTTTTTCGATGGAGCGGTTTCGGAGATACAGAGCTCCAAAGTTTTACCTTTTTTCCAAAATTTCTGCCACACCATGTGACCTCTGACATCATAATTATCATGCAAACATTCTACGTGAGTAATCGCACCAATGGTGAAACTTTCGTGTCAATCAGATAAGTGTTTGCAGAGAAAGTTAGAAGGGCACTCGGTATACCGCCGCCACACAATACCTGATCCACAAGAACGTATCGGGCCCAATACATTTTTGAAAATTCATGCTATACTCGTATATTGGCCACAAATTCCTCCACACACTATTCTTTAGCTGTCATATGAGCCTCGACAATGTTTAAAAAATGCCTCGAAAGAACTTAAAGATGTTGTCACTGCTATGAAGAAAGTTATCCTCGGCTCGGCCAACAGCGGGTTTTGATGAGGTGGAAGAAGCCGACGTTACACAACTTCTGCGATCGCATGGAGAAGAGCTAACCAATGAAGATCTGAAGCAATTCGAGATGAGATTAAAAAAAAAAGCAACTTGAGATGATGATATTCAATTGCTTGTTTAAAATTATTTAAAACTTATACTCTAGATTTAAATAATGGCTTTTGTCTGATGGTAAAAAAAAATTTCCCATGGAACCCTAACCCCCTATTTTACATGAATTCTGTTGGGGAAATTGGAATTGCTTGAAGTCGCACTTTTTCAAGAATGTATCTACAACGTTAAGCGAGGACTGACTGAATGTACGGACAGACGGACAACCCGAAAACATCATGCCTCCAGCAACTTCATCGGCGGAGGGATACAAAAATCGATCAACAGACTTAAAAATGAAGGTGCTAAAAAAAAATATAAAAAGTAAGGTGTACGTCCTGCTAGAAATGGTACCCATCAAGGTCTTCATGATGGGCCATCATGAATTCAGTGTGTGAAAATCTTTCTTCATGAACACATCCAGCATCCATTCCCTTAATCCATCAGCGTTGCAAACACATCGTGAGAGCATTAGCGGTTTTAGGTCACCGTGTTTGTAGAAATCTTTTTTTCAGCAAAAATTACATTATTACATCACGTGCTCTCCACAAATGGCTACAAAAATCTCTACATCCGGGTTATTGCAAAAAATGGTGTGCCATCAAATCGTGGATGAGTTGCTTAACCGAACTCATTTGCTTGTGCTGTTCAATCGTAGGGGTGGGTTAAGGGGGGTTCAAAGGTTCGGATTAGCTATCCTTCCCCTCCTTCCCCAATGCATGAAATGCCTAGTGTTGGCTTAATGGTTTGGGTGGCAGGCTTTGGATCATAGGGTCCTGAGTTCAAATCCCGCTCAGCTGTTGAACTAATACCAGGTGGCGATAACTCAGCATGTCATCCTTCCGAGGTCGGCAAAATGAGTGCCAGCTTGCTGGTATACCGTGTCGGAGTGGCGACCCGTCCAGGATTGTGCCCAATAGCTAAGTAGACTGCGTAAGCAACACTAACACTCTACACAGAGTATGGTCCCAATCTCCTCCTCCTCCAATACACTGTGGTCCCTTTCAAGCAAAGTGCATTTCTTTTTATTCTTTCAAAATAAACAATGATGCAACAAGATGTTGTTGTTTTTTAATACATAACGACAAATAACTTTATTGTACTTAACAATGAAATAGACATTAATGCAATGGAACAAGAACAAGTTGTCCTCATTAGTTGGTGCAGACGAGCACATGAATACTTTTGAGCCGTCTCGTCTGGGTTTGATTACTGGCTCGACCATAAACCATCGGATTGGTGCTTCGCAAACGGGGTGTTGCATGATCAAGCGTGTTGTCTCTTGGGTGGACTTTAGGCCTCATGTTGGCTTAACTGTAAAGGTGCTCGTCTTATGGTCCTAGGGTCTTGAGTTCAAGCCTCCGTCGGGCCATAGAATTAACATCGGGTAAGATG
>NC_140970.1:8306800-8323243 GCF_056783735.1 Eptatretus burgeri | reverse complement strand
ACTGCGTCCACTTTCCACCGCTACTCCAGGGGGGCTCCGTCTGGCGATCCCCCAGGCAGATGCCTGGCCCATCCCCCCTCTCCTTAAGATGCTTCTAAACCTGATGCAACCACGAGGCACAAGGTCGGCCCATTGTCGTCATCATGGTCCAGAAACTCGACAATACCCCACTGTAGTTGGTCAGGTGACTAGAGAAGATGAGAACTGCAGAGCAACATGGTTCACAAAGGCAGAGCGAATGTGCTGGGCCACCTTCAATGACCATTTTAAGAAGCTGACCTTTGTATACACTTGCACGTCTTGGACTCCCTTTAAGCAGGACACAAAGTGTATGTCATTATCTCCAATGATACTGATGTAAATGTCACCCTGCTCTACCATATCCCTGTCTTTCTGCAGCACGACCTTGAGGAGCTGTGGGTGCGAGCTGGAGTAGGAGATATCATTCGTTATGTGCCCGTTCATACACTGTTCCAGCACCTGGGTCATCTGCTCTGTGCAGTACTTGCTGCTCTGCACAGCCTTACAGGGTGCGATATCACCAGCAGGGTTGGCACAAAGAAGGTGGCTTCAAAGGCAGAGCCTGAAATGTTTCTCAAACAATTTGGGAGGTCACCAGCCATCTCTCCAACCATGATTCACAATGCCAAGCATTACTTGGTGAAGGTGTTGAGAAGTGGAAGTGATGTTACAAATTTATTTGATCTCAGAGCAGATGTCTTCCACTTCAGCAAATGCAGCTCTCTCCACAACCTGCCTTCGACCAACTAGGACCTCATGCCTCATATCCAGCATGGGTTCTATAATGCTTACACCACCATGCACACTTTGGAGAGCTACCTCGACCCTGAAACTGTTGAGTCACTGAAGCCTGAAGATTTTGGCTATGAGCACAACCAAGGTCAGCTAATGCCTGTAAAATCGTGGAAAACCCTCAAGGTTCATTTGGTCAGTCTTCTGCTAATGTGATTATGGTGCCAGGTCAACTTGCACTTGCAGGGTGGCTGGGGTCAATTGTGAAAAATTCTGTCGGTCCAAGAAAACATCACCCCATACCTGTAAAAATCCCATGCTTGAAAATGTTAGCTTGAGTTCTGCAATGTCGGGTGGAGAGGTTGTCATTTGCAGCAAGCTTCCCCTCTGTAATGACTGCTTGATTTGTGCAAACAATTATTAAGGTAGATTCATGTGTACTCATCATTTATTCATGAGGCAGTATAAAGTCGTATGTAGGACAAGTTATCCAGGATAGTTCACATTTGCTGTATTAACTATGATGTATGTAATTTTTTTTGGTACACATTGTCGAGGCTGGTATGAGAGCTAACACAATGCACAGCAAGGGGGGCATGATACAAGAGGGGTGGAAGAGGGAAGGACAAAACAGTGGGGAAAAGAGACATTATGAGATCTGTGGATGGGAGAGGGATGGTGCGGGGAACATGGGGTATACAAGATGGACATTACAGGGACTTTCAGGAAGGAAAGCAGGAAATTTGAAGGAGGTGGGTTTGTGGTGGATTAACGGGGGTAGAAATGATCGAGGCTTTGGATGTGGTAAGATAAGAGGTGGTGGTGAACAACTGTTTTGAAGGCCTGGAGGGAAGAATGGGATTGAACAGAGTGTGGGAGTTTATTCCAAAGGCGGGAAAAAAAGAGGAATGAAAGAGTGAAGGTGAGCAGTGATTTGTGATTTTGGTAGTTTTACCATTAGGGGGTTGCTGGCAGACCATGAGCACCCTGCGGAAATATGGGGAGGGGGTGGACGGACCAGGCCATCCTTGCAAGATGGACCGGGGGGGTGAGATCGGATAAGAGATGGTGGAAGACAGAAGAACCACTGACCTGCCTGTGGTGAGAGAGTGAGAGGGCCAAAGACAGCCTCATTGTGGGAGACACCAATGATCCTAAACGCCTTGGTTTCCACAGCATGAAGCCGAGAAAAGTGAGAGGCAGGAGCACCAGCACAGAGAGGAGAGCAGTATTCCATCAGGCTGCAGATGAAAGCTTTGTATCTGGTCAGGAGCTCAGGTGGGCTGAGGAAGGACTTTGCATGACGGAGGATTCCCAGTAAGCGACTGGCTTTAGAGGCCAGGTTGGAAATGTGGCTTTCCCAGGAAAGATCATGGCAGATAGTGACACCCAGAAGCTTGAATGAGAGGACTTCTTCCAGAGGATTGTTCAGAAAGTATATGGGGGGGGGGGGTTCCAAACGGTCTTTTCGGAGAGACATTGTGAGAGTGTGAGATTTGTCAGGATTTAAAGACATGTTCCACGTGTTGGACCAGTTTGTGATTTTTATCCAGATTTGCAGAGAGCGAAGAAGATGCTACTTGCCGGTCTAAGGGATGACCGATGATACGGCAGAGGGTGGGGTCATCAACAAAGAGATGTAAAGGATTTTCCAGAGAGTCGGAGAGATCATTGATGAAAACCAGAAAAAGAAGAGGGCCCAGAACGCTACCTTGAGGAACTCCAGCCTGGACAGGAAGAGTGGATGACAGAACTCCGTTTAGGGCCACACGTTGACTACAACAGGAGAGGAAGTCTGTGAGCCATGAGTGAAGATGGCCTTGGATACCATAGGAAGAGAGTTTGTTGAGCAGGGCAGGGTGCAAAACCGTGTCAAAAGCACACAATATGTCTAGGGATATGGCTCTGATCTCATGTCTGGCATTGAGTACCTCCATCCATTGTTGGGAGAGCAGAAGCAGCATATCCAGGGTAGAGTGACCTGGTCTGAAAAAAAAATTGATGATCAGAAATCAAGCCATTGGAGAAGAAGAAGGATTTCATGTCTGAAGCGATGAAGATTTCCATAACCTTGCTGATGATTGGGAGAAAGCTGATTGGTCTGCAGTTGCAGGGATCTGTTTTTGCACCTTTTTATGCAGGGCAGTAATGTTTGCTGATTTCGAAGTAGATGGAAGATGACCTTGAGCAAATGAGAGGGTGAACAGAACTGAGAGAGGGTGAGCAAGAGCAGAGGAGCAGGTTTTTTGGACACGTGGGCTGATGCTGTCTGGACCGGTTGCAGAATCTGAGTCGAGGTTTGACTGCAAACTCTCCACTTCGTCAGAAGAAAGGGACACAGAGTCCAGGGACAGTTGGGTGCGACTGGGTAAGTTGGGTACAGAAAGCGATGGGGTTCGGACACAAGATTTAGCTGCAAACACCGAGTTTAGGCATTCAGCCTTTTAACGTGTAGGTGGTGTCAGCAGCGCAGCCATTTGAGGTAAGGGAGGGGAGGGAGGGGGAACATTCACCAGAAACAGATTTGATTAGATGGCACCAGGTTTTGGAAGAGGGAGAGAGGTTTGAGAGTTCAGACTTGAGATTAGAAAATTGTTGTTTTCTGGCTCTCCTGAGGGTAGATACACACTTGTTCCGAGCTTTATGGAAGGAACTGAGGTTGTCCTCAGTTGGGTTTGCTTTCCATGAGGCAAAGGCAAGTTGTTTCAGAACAATTGCCTCACCACAAGCTTCAGTGAACCATGTGCGGGAGGAAGGATAGGATAACTAAAGACAAGAGGGGATAAATCTGTGCATGAGAGAGAGCGCAAGTTTCTTTGAAGGAATTCCAAGGATGTGTTGATGTTGGAGAAAGTAGTGATGGGAGACCGGTCTTGAAGTTTGATTGCTGCTTGGAGACCCTGCCAGTCAACCTGAGTAAAATGCCAGACTCAACGGTGCTGAGGTGGATCTCTAATAATAGCCAGAGAGATGTTCACTTTGATAAGGACGTGGTCAGAAGAACCGATTGGAGCGGAGGAAGATATTTTGAGGGAAATTTGTCAAAATCAGATCCAGAAGAGATGGAGTACCATTGGTTGAGATCTCAGTAGGGAAGTTGACCGATTGAGTCAGTCCCAATGAGTCGCAGAAGTCTTTTGCTGAGGTGCCATGACAGGTGAGAGAGGTACCCACACCGAGCCAACTGGCGTGATGACAATTGAAGTCACCACATAAGAGGAAGAGAGAGTTTGGATGAGAAGATAGAAGATGGTCCATGTTTTCGAATAGTGAGGTGTAAATGGAGTCATTACTGTTTGGTGGACGGAACAGTACACATATAAACATGAGGTGGGAGTGGAGGGGAAGCCGTAGCCAGAGGTATTCCTGGGGGTGTGGGGGAGTGAGAGCAGTGCATGGAAAGTGAGGAATAGAGTCTTTGATGAAGAGAGCAACTCCTCCACCAGGACGAGGCTCAGGTCTGTCATACCAGAGGAAGGTGTAAGCAGAGAGAGATACTTGGGAGTCAGACACATCTTGGGGGAGGAAAGTTTCTGTTAGGCAGATTATGTCTGGTTTGTCAGTGGCAAACTGTATGGAAAGATCTGTCAAGTCTGTGCGAAGGCCCCGGAGGAGGCTTTGGTTGCAGGGGAGTGGAGGGGAGGGAAGAGTTGGACAAGGGAAGAGGGGGGGAGGTAAGGAGGGTTGTTGAAAGAGTGTGGGGGATTGCAGAAGAGCTTGGGGAGGGAGCCGGATGAGGAGGAGAAAAGGCTCTGTGGTGCTGGGTTGAGGTACAGTGGGGAGTAATAAGAGAAGGGGCAGAAGGCAGTTGAGGATTTGAGGAGGGAGAGTGATGAGATGGAGGAGAGAGGGCAGGGCAAGGAGGCAGCTTTGTGGATAAGAGGGGAGGTAACTTTGAGAAGGATGAGTGAGGGGGATGAATGGTGGGAGAAGGGGGAGAGGGGAGAGTTGAGGGAGAATGGTGAGGGCTGAGGATATTTTCAACATTAAAATCCTCAATTTAAACATAATTACGAATTTACAAATCCTTGGAGTAAAAATCTCAAAATGGACACAAACAATAACTTGCAATGAGGAAACTTTTGGCCAATTTTGGTGACTCTACATACAATGTTGGGTGATTGAGAAGCCATCAAACTTTGAGTGACTTTCAAAGTGAAAGTGATTTTGGACTAAAATTAAGTAAGATATGGCCATTTTGTTCTCTGAACCAAGGTTTATGGCAATGAATCATGCTACAAAGTTCTTATTAGTCCCCAAACAATCAAAATGAAAACTTTATGGGTGCCTTATAATGATTTATTCAAGGAATCTCCAATACTGTCATTTTAGCCACTTGGCGCCGAACCAAAAATCCCAGTTGGCCTCTGCAGAGAAAACGAACTTGACCTGGAGATGTTACCCAAACTTTTTTTGAAGGTTTTTGCATGTTGAACAAGAAAATCTAAACTACCGTTCTAAAAAGGTTATGAACACGAACTCAACCCAGAGCCAGGACTATAGAGGTTTATCACTGCTGATGAATCCTCCTTTACACCACCATATTTAACACATTAATTTGGTTATCAGTGCCTGTTGTTTGTGTCCTTTATGACGTCGTAATATCAGTAAGTTTCCTGTTTGGAATGATGTTGAATTTTGTTTGACTGGCAGACTGGCAGACAGACAAGCAATTACTCTATCCCGAATGTGAATGTGCTCACCAGACGAGATTCCGTACAAATGGCCAAATCTGTAGTGTCCGGAGGGCAGCGGGACTCGGATAGTCATGAGGATTGTCGAACACTGTTTATTGTCCGTCCGGATGCACACTACTACAGACTAGACAACGCCTCAGGCGGCGCGAACACCTATATCCCTTGCAGGCACGTGATCCCCCAAAACCAACTCCTCCATGCCTCCACAACGCTCCCCACATTGCCCTGCCCCCGCAGGCCAGTACACCACACTCCTCCCTCTTAAAACTATGATTAAAAATGACCATCATAATAATAAGCATAATCGGCACAGAATACCATGACATAAAAGCAAAGAGGTACAAAAACGATAATAATCAAAAAGCATAGGCACCACCACACAGAAAACAACCAGAGCCAAAAATGGCATTAATCAGGTGGCCGTGCGCCAAAAACCCCAGACGAGACGGCACAAAAGGAACTGTGCTTCATCTACTACCCGCAACCCTAATGCTGTTGGTGTCATCCAGCCCATAACTCAGCCCTCTACCCCCATCACACCATATAACGTGTCGATGTGAGCGAGTTGAATTTCAAAGCAATGGACAGGTGCTCGAAAACTGAGTTGCACGACGAACCCACAAACACCCTGACCGCGTTGAAGATAGCAAGAAGCAAGTTGGGAAGCACAGCATCACTACGCAGCAGAAGCGCCCTCAGGCGGCTCATGCTTACACGCCCTCCGCCGAGGTTGCGATGACCTCCCGAGCGAACCTTCCCCGGCACCATCAAATGCCCCCCGGTCGACAGGGTGGCACATCTCCCCCAGACAGAACCGAATCAGATGAACATTCCGAGCCTGGAAGCCCCGTGGCGCCAGCGCGGCCGACCTTGGCGAGACCAGAGGTTTGTGCTGCATGGCGCCAAGCCCGTCTGACCTTGGCCATCTCAGGGATGTGCGGTGATGCGGAACAGCGCCGCCAGCTGGGCACACCATCGATCCCATAACAAACCCACGCATCACAACCAGCCGAGATCTCAACGCATGCCCGAACGGCCTTGGCCAGAACAGAGGTTTGCGCCCCAGGGCGCCAGGCACGTCTGACCTTGGCGAAACCAGGGGTGGGGGTAACACTGAACAGCGAACCAGCCCCAGCTCTGAGCCGATCTATGAGCCGCACACCAAAACCGCGCATCCAACCCAACCGAGAAAACCATGCACGTCCACACGGACGGTCAGCGCAGCCTGGAGACATATCAGTGTCATACAACAACAAAAACATTGCCTGCTCCCATGCAACCTTCCCCTCACGTACAGCGCGTCCTCCCAGCATAACCCCCACACATGACAGGGTAGCGAACCGTGGGCTGCCCTCACAGCTGGAGATCGGCAAGACCTCTTTATTTGCCACGATCGCCCCCAAGCCCTTCACATCACATCGATCATATCGGACATCCCATCGATTGATCCCAGCCAAACATATTATGCTCACACTCGAACTGTCGGCATTTATTGTAACAACGCTAAATTGCATCACTCGAGCAACGAAAATCAAATACGCAACAATCAGCAACCCATGAATCACATCGCGTGTCCGTCTCTTGGTTGTCGTCGCGACGTTGCGATGACTTGCTCGCCGTTGATGGTCGCGGTCCACAAACTTCTTGAACGCGACTGGCTCACTCCAATCCCCCGCTGAAATCGCCTGAACGACATGGGTGCGCACCGTACCACGAGCGTAGCAGGAGCGCGAGAGCCCGTCACCGCTGGCATGGCTCCCGTTGTTCCAGACCCGCATATCGTCGTCGCCGGAGGCAATGAACGGCAGCCCACATTGCATCGCCGCGGCTCCTGCCACCAGAACCTCGCCCTCGGGTCTCGAAGGAGGCACAGGTGCACCTGGAGGTACGAACTCCGAAACAGGAACCGCGGGAGCGCAACTCGCTGACCCTGATGGGCGACCAAGACGTGT
Organism: Eptatretus burgeri; assembly: GCF_056783735.1. Taxonomy (NCBI): domain Eukaryota; kingdom Metazoa; phylum Chordata; class Myxini; order Myxiniformes; family Myxinidae; genus Eptatretus; species Eptatretus burgeri. Next base: position 8,315,841 of record NC_140970.1, on the reverse strand, counting down.
GCCCTGCCAACTGCCTGTAGCACTTCACCAGTATACGTGTGCAATGCAAGGGTAGCACGAGCAGACTCAACTCGACACACGATCAGTGCCCCGATCATTTCGACCTCCACTGGCATTGGTCTTGTCACCTTCGGACCAATTGAAAACAGGTTCAACATTGGCAGCATCAGTGCCCCAATCATCTCGACCTCCACTGTCATTGGTCTCGTCACCTTCGGACCAAGTGAAAACAGGTTCAACATTGGCAGCATCTGCTGTTCCGGGTCGCCGGGATCGCTAGTCCCAGGCTGCAAGACTCGACCCGGGGCGTAAAAGTGTATGCCATGCACAAAACACCGTACCGGCAGTAGGTCTCGACCCGGGACCTAGGGGTCGCTTCGCACACCGCCAGCCATGACGTCCCCGAGTGCTCAGACCGCCATCCGACTGACTGCATTGCAACACTCGGTCACGACCCGCGCCGAAGACCGTGCGTGCGGCTGTGCGCACCTGGAACATCGCGCTGACCCCCGGATCATCTGCTGCACACCGACCATCGAGACCCCGGACATTCCTCAGAGCTTGTGCGACAGCCGACGCCGCGTCTGAGCTGAACTTCATGTCCTCGTCCTTTAGCCGTGGCCTCGCAGAAACCATTCCCGAGGCTTGCAAAGCAGAAATAAAACTAACTCCGAGCGCGGCCGTCGTCCACTCAACGTGACTCGCAGGCGCCGGCGGGACGTCAGGCTGCAGGACTCGACGCGCACCGAAGCCGTGCACGCGAAACTCGCGATGCGCTTCCCTGGGACCCTCACCGGTGTTGAACTCGAACCGCGCGAGTTGCGCTGAGTTACTCGCTGCAGCGATCCAATCGCCCCGGCCAAAGACTCCAAGTCAATTCCGACGCAACCCAGGCACCTTGCACACGCCGATCCGAAACAGACTCGTCGCCACTGTAGTGTCCAGAGGGCAGCGGGACTCGGATAGTCGTGAGGATTGTCGAACACTATTTATTGCCCGTCCGGATGCACACTACTACAGACTAGACAACGCCTCAGGCGGCGCGAACACCTATATCCCTTGCAGGCACGTGACCCCCGAAAACCACTCCTCCACGCCTCCACAACGCTCCCTGCATTGCCCTGCCCCCGCAGGCCAGTACACCACAAAATCCAGAGCCAAAGTACTGCAAAACTGCAAGTTCATGTTCCCATTCCTGTTCTACAGTGTTCAAAATGTAAAATTAAATTGAATTTAAGTAGTTCCTCAATCATCAATTGACGTCAGACAGACAGACAAGGTGAACCAATGCTTAACCCTAATTTTCTGTTAGGTGTGTGAGGTCATTATCCTTTTAAGCACCATGTTCGTTTGTTTCTCTCATGTGTACATCAAAAGTTATAAACATTCAAAGTAGCACAAGGATTTTTTATATATATATATATATATATATATATATATATATATATATATATATATATATATATATATATATATATATATATATATATATATATATATATATATATATATATATATATATATATATATATATATATATATATATATATATATATATATATATATATATATATATATATATATATATATATATATATATATATATATATATATATATATATATATATATATATATATATATATATATATATATATATATATATATATATATATATATATATATATATATATATATATATATATATATATATATATATATATATATATATATATATATATATATATATATATATATATATATATATGTATATATATATATATATATATATATGTATATATATATATATATATATGTATATATATATATATATATATATATGTATATATATATATATATATATATATATATATATATATATATATATATATATATATATATATATATATATATATATATATATATATATATATATATATATATATATATATATATATATATATATATATATATATATATATATATATATATATATATATATATATATATATATATATATATATATATATATATATATGTATATATATATATATATGTATATATATATATATATGTATATATATATATATATATATATATATATATATATATATATATATATATATATATATATATATGTATATATATATATATATATATATATATATATATATATATATATATATATATATATATATATATATATGTATATATATATATATATATATATATATATATATATATATATATATATATATATATATATATATATATATATATATATATATATATATATATATATATATATATATATATATATATATATATATATATATATATATATATATATATATATATATATATATATATGTATATATATATATATATATATATATATATATATATATATATATATATATATATATATATATGTATATATATATATATATATATATATATATATATATATATATGTATATATATATATATATATATATATATATATATATATATATATATATATATATATATATATATATATATATATATATATATATATATATATATATATATATATATATATATATATATATATATATATATATATATATATATATATATATATATATATATATATATATATACATATATATATATATATATATATATGTATATATATATGTATATATATATATATATATATATATATATATATATGTGTAATATAATATATATATACATATGTATATATATATATATATATATATATATATGTATATATATATATATATATATATATATATATATATATATATATATATATATATATATATATATATATATATATATATATATATATATATATATATATATATATATATATGTATATATATATATATATATATATATATATATATATATATATATATATATATATATATGTATATATATGTATATATATATATATATATATATATATATATATATATATATATATATATATATATATATATATATATATATATATATATATATATGTATATATATATATATATATGTATGTATATATATATATATATATGTATATATATATATATATATATATATATATATATATATATATATATATATATATATATATATATGTATATATATATATATATATATATATATATATATATATATATATATATATATATATATATATATATATATATATATATATATATATATATATATATATATATATATATATATATATATATATATATATATATATATATATATATATATATATATATATATATATATATATATATATATATATATATATATATATATATATATATATATATATATATATATATATATATATATGTATATATATATATATATATATATATATATATATATATATATATATATATATATATATATATATATATATATATATATATATATATGTATATGTATATATATATATATATATATATATATATGTATATATATATATATATATATATATATATATATATATATATATATATATATATATATATATATATATATATATATATATATATATATATATATATATATGTATATATATATATATATATATGTATATGTATATATATATATATATGTATATATATATATATATGTATATGTATATATATATATATATATATATATATATATATATATATAAAGCCTGGTGTTGGCGCAGTGGTTATAGTCCAGTCATTTTAACTTTTAATTGGAACAAATTGCAACAGAATTTTTTCCACCACAATGCATTTTTTGAGGTCCCCAAAACAACATACTAAAAGTCCCAAAAAATCCTGATAGGGGAAAGACGGCTAATTTGCATAAATCCAAAATGGCCGCCAAAATTCAATAATTTGGTATAATGTGACTTGTAGAAGGGCAATTTGAATGTTTTAAAGTTCTAGAGTGGGGTTTTTGCCCTTGGGCTTTCATTTGGAAAAGGTTACAATTTGATTTGATGACAGGTTCATTTGCATATTAATTAGCATATTTTCAAAATGGCCGCCGAATGCATATGCTGATCCTATTATAGGCTGGTTTTAATTATAAATAATCTTTAAATTAATTTTTAGTTAAAGAAAATCTCTTTTCTTCAGCAAATTATGGCACCAAAAGAGTTGCATGGCATGATGATATAAAGAGACCACTAGAAATAAGATATAATCATCTGATTTAAAGGGGAGCTTCAGTATATTGTGGGTAAGAGGGCGCTATAGCAATCATAATTATTTTCATTTAAATATGGGAAACTATGAAAACTAACAACAATCATTTCAAAGAAATTTCAACCAAAGAAGTGCGACACTGTTTTTACTTGAATTTAAAATTTTACAATTTTGTATATGTTATGAATGGATTCGGTGGTTACTGGATGATTAAATATCGAAGTATGGTGTGGAATGTACAACAGCAATCATACAAAGGCATTGTAGAATCATCAGTCACCCTGTTATCATACAATATTTAACATGGACAGTGGGCACATCGATTAATAAAGCATCGATGTACATTGAAAGAACTCTTTATCAACTAAAATGTCACTTCTAATTAAGTATAAAAAAGTCAGTCACTGTTTTCTTTCTGAGTCATTCTTACATCAATTAAATGTATGCCCTGTACCTTGTTGAAAGACATGAAACCTGGGCTTGGTGTCCACATTTTATGAATTATTGCAATAAAAGGATTACAAAAATTATAATCTATTAATACCACATTTTATTTTTATTAATTCAAGCCACTTCTGATGCTCCCCTTGAAGTCCTGCCCCTGTAACTACACTTTGGTTTTTAGATTGCCCTTACCGTAGGATGTCTGTTCTTTACACCTCTTGTGCAGGTAATATCTATCAATTGTTACTTAAGTCTGGTGCTTCAGAATTCCTGCAGCTTATTCCTCTGCATTCTGTGCACACATCACTACAGAGGAGGCCATGGTGACGACATGTGCACCTATTTGTGCTGCATTGAGTCTTGCAGCCACAGCATATGACATTCAGTAGTTCAGCTGGTGCTGGAGATTTGTCAGTCTGCTGAGGTAGATATTTACCATCTACGACATGCCAGCCCCATTCTCCTGGCTTCATAGTTCTGTTTGTTCCTTTCCACTGCATTATCTGGAAATAAACACGAAGGCTGTGATAAACGGCAGCTGCAGATGTTGGTGGCAAAGTTTTATATTAAAATCATTTTTTTCTGTTAAAAAAAGATGATGGAATATTATTTTCATTTATAGAATCTTAAATATTTTGTATTTCAGCAGTAAACCTGTCAAAAATGATAATTTGCTTGCAATTTGTAGCATATCTTTTACAGAAAAACTAAATATACCCCAAGAAATCAAAAACATGCCTATGGTTTTATGGTTGCCATGGCAACATATAAGTCATAATGCAATCAGTTATGGTACTAAATTGTTCGCAATAAGATTTTAAGAAAAGTCACCATATGTATTTGGAGGCAAGTGGACCAAAACTTTAGGAGTGGCGAACTTTAAACAAATCAAATAAATCACCGAGAGGCCAAAATATATTGAAATATTGAATTTGGTAGCCATCTTGGATTTATGCAAATTAGAAGTCTTTCCCCTATAGGGATTTTTTGGGACTTTTAGTATGGTGTTCTAGGGACCTCAAAGAAATGCATTGTGGTGGAAAAAATTCTGTTGCAATTTGTTCCAAGTTTAGCCAAATATGAGGCTAAAATGACTGGACTGTTAGGGCAGCGGCTTGGGATCCAAGAGGTCCTGAGTTTAAGCCCCGTTGAGCCACTGAATTAATACACCAGGAGGTTGACTCAGCCTGTCATCCCTCCGAGGTCGGCGAAGTGAGTACCAGTATACTGGGCCGGTGTATACCCCGGTTAAAAAAATAGGTTTACCATATCCCTGTGTCATAAGAGGCGACCAGGGTTGCGTCAGGAAGGGCATCCGGCGTAAAAACATGTGCTAAATCACTATGCGGATCATACGGATGATCCGCTGTGGCGACCCCTAACGGGAGCAGCCGAAAGGAGAAGAAGAAGATATATATGTATATATATATATATATATATATATATATATATATATATATATATATATATATATGTATGTATATGTATGTATATGTATATATATATATATGTATGTATATGTATATATATGTATATATATATATATATATATGTATGTATATGTATATATATATATATATATATATATATGTATGTATATGTATATATATGTATATATGTATATATATATGTATATGTATATATATATATGTATATATATATGTATATATATATATATGTATATATGAATATGTATATATATATATATATATATGTATATATGAATATGTATATATATATATATATATATATATATATATATATATATATATATATATATATATATATATATATATATATATATATATATATATATATATATATATATATATATATATATATATATATATATATATATATATATGTGTATATCTTCTTCCTCTTTCGGCTTGCTCCTGCTAGGGGTCGCCACAGCGGACCAACTGTCTCCATTTTGCTCTATCCTCCACATCTTCCATTGACACTCCAACCACCCGCATGTCCGCCCTCACCGCATCCATGAACCTCTTCTTTGGCCTTCCTCTTCTCCTCCTGCCTGGCGGCTCCATCTTCAACATCCTTCTCCCGATATCCTCCGTTTCCCTCCTGTGCACATGTCCAAACCATCGCAATCTCGCCTCTCTCACTTTGTCTCCAAACCGTCCTACCTGCGCTGTCCCTCTAATACACTCATTTCTTATCCTATCCATCCTCGTCACTCCCAACGAGAATCGCAGCATCTTTAACTCTGCCACCTCCAGCTCTGCTTCCTGTCTTTTTGTTAGCGCCACCGCCTCCAAACCATACAACATAGCTGGTCTCACTACCGTCTTGTATACTTTCCCCTTCACTCTTGCAGCTACCCTTCTGTCACAAATCACTCCTGCAACTCTTCTCCACCCACTCCATCCTGCCTGCACTCTCTTTTTCACTTCTCTCCCACACTCTCCGTTACTTTGGACAGTTGATCCCAAGTATTTAAACCAATCCACCTTCCCCACCTCAACTCCTTGCAACCGCACCATACCACCACCCTCCCTCTCATTTACGCACATGTACTCCGTCTTTCTCCTACTGACTAACATTCCCCTTCTCTCCAGTGCGTACCTCCACCTCTCAAGGCTCGATTCAGCCTGCTCCCTACTCTCCCTACAGATCATGATGTCATCCGCGAACATCATGGTCCATGGAGACTCCAGTCTGATCTCGTCCGTCAACCTGTCCATCACCATTGCAAACAGGAAAGGGCTCAGAGTCGATCCTTGGTGCAATCCCACTTTAACCTTAAACCGGTCCGTCATTCCTACCGCACACCTCACCGCTGTCACACTGTCCTCATACATATCCTGCACGATCCTCACATACTTCTCCACCACTCCCGACTTCCTCATACAATGCCACAACTCCTCTCTTGGCACCCTATCATAAGCTTTCTCTAAATCCACAAACACACAATGTAACTCTTTCTGGCCTTCCCTATACTTCTCCATCAACATTCTCAAAGCAAACATCGCATCAGTGGTGCTCTTTCCTGGCATAAACGCATATTGCTGCTCACAGATCATCACCTCTCCTCTCAACCGAGCTTCCACTACTCTTTCCCACAACTTCATGGTGTGGCTTAACAACTTTATCCCTCTGTAATTTCCACAGCTCTGCACATCACCCTTATTCTTGAAAATCGGAATCAGTACACTTAATCTCCACTCCTCCGGCATCCTCTCACTTTCCAAGACTTTATTAAACAATCTGGTTAACAACCCCACTGCCATCTCTCCTAAGCACTTCCATGCCTCCACTGGTATACCATCTGGGCCAACCGCCTTTCCACTTTTCATCTTCTTCATAGCAGTCCTCACTTCATCCTTACTGATCCACCCCACTTCCAGATTCACTATCTCCACCTCTTCCAACCTTCTCTCTCTCTCATATTCTTCATTCATCAGCTCCTCAAAGTACTCCATCCACCTTCTCAACACACTCTCCTCGCTCGTCAGCACATTCCCATTTGCGTCCTTTATCACCCGAACCTGCAGCACATCCTTCCCAGCTCGGTCCCTCTGTCTTGCCAATCGGTACAAATCCTTTTCCCCTTCTTTTGTATCCAACTTCTCATACAGCTCGTCATATGCCTTTTCCTTGGCCTTAGCCACCTCTCTTTTTGCTTTTCGACGCCACTCCTTGTACTCCTGCCGACTTTCTTCATCTCTCTGAACTATCCCACTTCTTTTTAGCCAACCCCTTCTTCCTTATACTTTCCTGTACTTCCTCATTCCACCACCAAGTCTCCTTATCTTCCTTCCTCTGTCCAGATGTCACACCAAGTACCTTCCTAGCTATCTCCCTCACAACTTCTGCTGTCGTTGCCCAATCATCCCACCCATCTTTACCACCATCCAACGCCTGTCTCACCTCCTCCCTAAATTTCACGCAACAGTCTTCCTCCTTCAGCTTCCACCATCTGGTCCTTGGTTCAGCCCTCACTCTCTTCCTCAACCTCACCTCTAAAGTCATCCTACAGACCACCAATCGATGCTGTCGAGCTACACTCTCCCCTGCCACAACCTTACAGTCACTAATCTCTTTCAGGTTGCATCTCCTACTTAAGATGTAATCCACCTGTGTGCACTTTCCTCCACTCTTGTATGTCACCCTGTGTTCCTCCTTCTTCTTGAAATACGTGTTTACCACTGCCATTTCCATTCTTTTTGCAAACTCTACCACCATTTGCCCTTCCACATTTCTCTTGTTGAGACCGTACCTCCCCATCACCTCCTCATCCTCTTTATTCCCTTCCCCAACATGTCCATTGAAATCTGCTCCAATCACCACTCTTTCATCCTTGGATACACTCTCCACCACTTCATCTAACTCACTCCAGAAATCTTCTTTATATTCCATCT
>NC_140970.1:8241800-8301800 GCF_056783735.1 Eptatretus burgeri | reverse complement strand
TGATGATCTTTAATACAATGCTAGGTGAACGTTAAGCTATGCGGATTAGGCTGTGTATGCATGACCATTATATTACGCCTCGTACTTCCTTGTGACTGCAACTGACGTTTTTTTAACTGATTCCAAACATGACAATTATAATATGAGAAGACATGTATTGACTCTCAAATGGAAATCAAAATGGACACAATCAATGTGGGAATGTTCAGCGGAGTGCTGTATTGGTTTGATCTGTCTTCTCCGAATAAGTGAAATGAATATCGTCAAAACTTTGCAAATTAATAAATTATGTTGGCTAAACAATTAAATGGCCCAGCCATGTCACGATCTGGAATTGTTCGGTAACTTCGTAATAGGACACCTACCTATGACGTACGCATGAAGAGGTGGGAACAAAACTGTGATAAAAACGACAAAATAGGGAATGACCAGGTTGGGAGGAGATGTAGGAATAGCCAACAGTGGGGAAAGTAGAGAAGAAGATGAACATACATACATTTCAGCGATAAGTTCTGGGGAGAAGTGGGTGCAAAATAATGCCATATATGTGAACATAATAAATATATGGCCCCAAACTGGTAACTATAAGGTAAAGTTCATACAAGGTACAGTTGATTTTAAAATCTTTTGATGTGACCTCAACCTTGTTCCACCTGTTGATCTCGATGGCAAAGGCTATATAGTGCGCCGACCCCTGATGCCGTGGTAAAGGATGGAATGAATGGCTCGTTTATATTCTCAAATAAAAGCAGTGTTTTTACTTTGCACACATTCATTCTCCCACACGCATTGCGAAATTTCTTACAGAAAATCTTCATCCTCCCTTTACCATGTTTTCACATGCATTGTGCCCGTTTGACTGTGGTGAGGCGGTGAGGGTGTCAAGGTATTGAAAGTTACACCCAAAAGGGCTGGTCAGAAAAAACATTTCATGAATATTGTGAAAATTGCTACAAGCAACCTTCAATGCATAAAGCATTAGACTTGTGTATTTGAGGCTTATGCTTGCAGAGAGGAGAATAAATTTAAGGCATTGACTTATTCAAAAAAAAATTCTACTTCCCGTCTGCTTTGTTCACATTATGATTGTGAGCCAAATATTTTAAGCAGAAACTACAACTATCAAATAACTCGAGTAAACATTTAGTGAATGATATGAAGGCGGCAGATTCCGTATTCTTACTGCAAAACACATGCCAATCATGACGACATAAGTCGTCACTTAAGGCCCTAACCCTTACTCTGCCCCAGTGTGACCACTCATTGGCTTTTTTCACAACATCATGGCTATTCGTTGTTCACCTTGGCGTCTTGGTTTTCTATAGGTTTTCTTGGCGTATAGGTTTTCTATTATCATCTCTTTTCCGAAACCTTGTGAATTCTTAGATTTTTTCATTAGCTCACCTTGGCATTTATGAAAATGAGGAGTGGTCACACTGCTCTGCCCCCTACCCAAGCCCTGTCATGAAAGAAGAATGGGAAGAGAGGAGTAAAGTGGAATAACAGTGATTAAATCGTGTAGTACTACACTTATTTACAACCCAAGGAATGAGTCTTGTGGGTGAACAAACACCGAGAATTTGTGTTATTTCTTATATGTGTATATAACAATATTCACATATGTACGATATATATATATATATATATATATATATATATATATATATATATATATATATATATATATATATATGTAGAAAAAAAGTATATATTTCTACACGCTACAGCTATATTTATGGGTGTATTGTATGTGATGGGATTCGTACCTTTACGCTCCCAGCCATTCGCTATCCCATCTCACCTCCTCACAGAAGAAGAAGAGAGTTGGAGAGCCGAGAAACGAGTATGATGGAGCATACGAGAGCACAAATGCTGTCCTCACACGTTGATCCAGGTAAACATGACACGTCGTCTTTATATTTGCGAATGCAACTCTTTTATATTTGCAGAAACAAAAATCCGACAAGATGCACATGACGCCTCGATAAGTATTTTATTTGATGTCATTTTAAATCGCAAGAGTGTCGCTTGCTTTGGTATGGCATCCAATGCTACATGAACGTTATTATATGAATTATACGATTGCATTACTTAAAGTGTTGGTATAGACGGTACATGTTAACGCACGACAACAATGTTTAAAGAAACAAAAATTACTATTAGCGTTATTGAGGACGATGGAACGACAAAAGGTGGATGCAGCTTGGCTAATCCACAGCCGTAATTCATCATTCCCATGAAAACATGGTCCATTTCATGTGTGAGTCTCGCCGAAAAGCCGCAGTTTGCAAAATGTTTTTCCTCATTGTGAGAGTGCAGCGAGCTGCCTGACATTCATTTTGCTGCAGAAATTAGATTTCCTCTATTTGGCACAATATGCAGGTGGAAACTAGGGATATATATATATATATATATATATATATATATATATATATATATATATATATATATATATATATATATATATATATTCATATATTCATCTTGCAGAGCATTTTAAAAAAAGTTTTATGAATGATATACTCCCAATAATGGAGGAAATGTGAAACAGGATAACAGGTGTGTATATATAATTTAAAATTGTAACTTACATATTTCTTTACTTATTACACATACCTATATGTGTGTACATATATATATATATATATATATATATATATATATATATATATATATATATATATATATATATATATATATATATATATATATATATACATATATATGTATGATAGAAAAACGATAGCATTTCTTGAAATATTGTGACTGTCTCATTCGGAGAACATTTTGAGCGGCCCTTGCAAAGTTGTCGTTTTTCTTGTATTTTATTGGTGCAAAATCTTTTTTCTGACTTTGCATTCAAAGCATTACAAGGATATACAAGAAACATTGACACAGGAGGCCACTTGACCCATCATGGCTGCTCTCCGGCAACACTACATTAATTTCATCTACCAGTTTCTCGACTTGAAGTTTAACAATAATTTTAAAAGTGAAAACCGTCGAAAACAGTGTATAATTATATTGGTGGCTTGATTGATTTCATATTGCGTAATTGAAAAACATTTGCTTTATCTCATCATGAAGTGATTCAGTTGATTATCTGTTCCAGTTCTCACGGAGATTTTGCTCTGATACCTGTACCTGCGGATGCCGACTGTGACTCACACTTTGTATATTTCCACCATGTGTAGCAGGCTCTCCTACAGAGTATGCGGACATTTTTTTTCAGCACTTTTGCCACGTGTACAATCTGTATATTTCACTTATGCGATGATCGATCGCTAACATGACATGACGCGTGTCAAGAAACAAATTCCTCTATCACAGTATCAATATCTTATATGAACGATTGACTTTAATTTGGAATTGTTGTTTCGAATAATTTTCAACCCTTATGTCTATATTTTTACATACATTATTTATCCTTATTATTACGATAATCATATTATTATTATTATTGTTTTCATTGAATCAATTGCTCTTATAACAAACAAATTGTACATGTAATATCAAACTGCGTCTTGTAATAAAAGAGCTTAACACTCTCACGATAAAGAGCTGCGTTGAGGGACGCGACGTTAATAAATTGAACCGATACAAACGATACACCTTGTCTGCAAAGAATGTTTCATCTATGACGTCGTGATGTCATGAGAAACTACCTTGCAAACGATGTTGGACTATTGCATGGGACGTTCAAACTCCTGTCAATACAAGATACTCACTGTCAGCCAAGAAACGACAATGGTTTTTACTTTTCACTCTTTCCAGTATATATAATTGAAAAAAAATTATTTGCTAATAGTCCGACATGTCTATTGATAAATAAAAGTCGAGATTTCTTGGACTTTGAACGTACCTCATATAAATAACAAGTTGTTTTGTGAACAGGCCTTTATGTGGCTAGTCCTTTTGTTTTACTTTAATGTTAAGCTATACATTTGTACGCATCCTTGTTTCAGGTTGAATAAGTCTAATTCTGCAGACATGCTGTGAATTAACCTCAAGAAGTGAACAAACTTTTTTTTTAATTCCAAAGTTTTGTCATAACAGAACCGATTGATCTTCAAATAAACTATCAATCTATCGTTACGCTGATACTTATAGATACGCTTGCCATTGAGCCATCTGTCTTGGGTTCAATTCCCGACTCAACGATAAACTGTCCAATTGGTGCTTTGCATGCGATGCGTTGCATCACAAAGTGCACCGTCCTTTGGATGGATGTTAAGCTTGGTGTCCCATCAGTCAAAATTAGCTGCTGGCTGTTAAAGATCTCATGGTGTCTTTCACGAAGGGTCGGTGAGTTATTGCCTGCAGCCTAAACATATTTGCGGCTAAGTCAGCTTTCATTGAACGTCCAACCCTGCCTAGCGATTTGTGAAAGACTTGGGCCAAATTTCCCCTTCAACCGATCCCTCAAAGACATGGGATTAATTGTAGGCCATAAGTATATGTGTATATATATATATATATATATATATATATATATATATATATATATATATATATATATATATATATCATTCATCCACACATACACACATGTACGGGTTTATGTAGAGATTGCTGAGGTTTCCAGGAGTTTGTAAAGAGCGTGCGGGCCGCGTTCCCTATGAAATGTAGATTAGCAACAGCGCAGCAGTGCATTAAAGGAGCAGGGCAAGATTCTTTGCGCTCCTAATACCAAATAATCCACTGAGGCTAAAGGATCCTGCACACGGAATGGACACGTGGGCTATTAAAGCACCGTTGCACTACTCACATGGTGTCCACAACGGCAGCAGATTAACCACGAAATTAACCTTGACAAAGGACTGTGAGGAACTGTGTGCGCATCTCGCGAGCATCTGGCCACAGCTTCTCCGTCCATGTTGCCTTGGAGTTTGTTTTTTTTCGTTATTAGTATTATCACCATACATTCATTTTGCCATTCTTGTATAATCTGCTTCCCTATGACTTTGATATAACAGGACCAATTGGTTCCCAATTGGAATTTCAAAATTTAAACTTCTGCAATTCTGTATATTGTCTTTGCTTATAATATATTAAAGAACCCACATGAATTGTTATGGGAAACAATAACAAAACTATAACTCAGTGCACTTTTCATAACCAGAGTGAAGAACAAGCTAACTTGGGCTGGGCCTCCATCATCTCATGAATGCACAGAGGTGGTGAAGGCTGAATCGCTTTCGAAAAAAAATAAAACTGAGAAAAGCTAAGATGGATCAAGGGAAAGTGTGGTGTCAAAATTCCACCGTTTTGGCATGTGCCACAGAACGTGAACCCACTGCTGCTACCTATTTGCCATGGCCTAACAAACTGTACGAGCTACACCAGATATTGGGGCAAAAACACAGTAGGAACCATGGAAGTTCATACACCTCCGCCATTTTATTCACATGCAGTAATTCGATATAAGCTACACATTTGGTAATAAAATAAAATGTGTGAAAGTGGGTAACATACATCATTGGTCTTCATACATGATGATGCACCGAATCAAAAGATAATGCTAGCTTTCATCCAGGTCACAATCCATAATATTAATATAAACATTAATTGAAACCTTTTTACTTTTCACATTTGTGCATGATGGGGGAATATACCATTACAGATGCTTCTTAATCGAACATTACATGTATTTGTGCAGTTACCATAATCATTTCATGCCGCAAGGTGAGATCGTGTGACGATGTATGTTGTCTTGCTTGCTCTGCTTTCTTTCGTCCTCTTTCCTTCAGCCGCGCAACGTCCTCCTCAAACACCCTCCCCCTCCCCTCGCTTTCCTTACTCTCCCTGGACTTTGGGAGCGCCTTTCGAAGAGCCCTCGCCATCACTCTGTCTAAAAGCTTTCCGGGCCGATCGAGTAACATACACAAGGATTAGCGTCGTGCAATTCCTCCCATGCGTGTCACGAAGATTCGTGGCCAGATCCGGATGAAAGGTCTCTGAGCGGCTCCTCCCCACCCAGGATATGGGTTCCATGTGTATTAAAATCAAACCACGTAGAGAGGGACAGATGGAGAGAGGAAGGGAAAGACATAGACCAAGGTTGTGGTCAATAAACCAGTGAAAGGAGGTTTAAGGAAAATAAGAAAGTTTGGTTCAGAAACGTGATATGATTGTGTATAAGAGAGTTTTCACCTATTGATTATGAGGCAATGGACAAAATTATCCTTTCGACCTTTAAAAAAATTTCTCAAACGTAAATATATGCTCGAGCAAGAAGTAATATTTATACTCGCATTTATACTCACATATAATATAACAGCTCACGAGCAACCATTGAATTGTGCTGAAATTGACTGCTATAACACGACAATCGTTGGCAACTAGATTCTGAGTTTCCAGTATGAGCCTGAGATCAATATCAAAAAAAAAATTTGAGAAGAATATTGCTCAGTACAGTATCTTAAAAGGCAGAGGCCATCACCTTCCCAGCTGAGGCTTTCACTGAGGATTTGCAAGGTGGAGGAGAATCAGAATGCTTTTCAGGCCATACCTTGTCTTTTGGATTCACAATCAAAATGGTGAACCCACATTCAAAATGGTGAATCCACATTCAAAATGGTGAACCACATTCAAAATGGTGAACCCACATTCAAAATGGTGAACCCACATTCAAAATGCTGAACCCACATTCAAAATGGTGAACCACATTCAAAATGGTGAACCCACATTCAAAATGGTGACCCCACATTCAAAATGGTGAATCCACATTCAAAATGGTGAATCCACATTCAAAATGGTGAATCCACATTCAAAATGGTGAACCCACATTCAAAATGGTGAACACACATTCAAAATGCTGAACCCACATTCAAAATGGTGAATCCACATTCAAAATGGTGACCCCACATTCAAAATGGTGAACCCACATTCAAAATGGTGAACCCACATTCAAAATGGTGAACCCACATTCAAAATGGTGAACCCACATTCAAAATGCTGAAACCACATTCAAAATGGTGAACCCACATTCAAAATGGTGACCCCACATTCAAAATGGTGACTCCACATTCAAAATGGTGAATCCACATTCAAAATGGTGAATCCACATTCAAAATGGTGAACCCACATTCAAAATGGTGAACCCACATTCAAAATGGTGAATCCACATTCAAAATGGTGACTCCACATTCAAAATGGTGAATCCATATTCAAAATGGTGAACCCACATTCAAAATGCTGAACCCACATTCAAAATGGTGAACCCACATTCAAAATGGTGAATCCACATTCAAAATGGTGAACCCACATTCAAAATGGTGAACCCACATTCAAAATGGTGAACCCACATTCAAAATGGTGAATCCACATTCAAAATGGTGAATCCACATTCAAAATGGTGAACCCACATTCAAAATGGTGAACCCACATTCAAAATGGTGAACCCACATTCAAAATGGTGAATCCACATTCAAAATGGTGAATCCACATTCAAAATGGTGAATCCACATTCAAAATGGTGAACGCACATTCAAAATGGTGAACCCACATTCAAAATGCTGAACCCACATTCAAAATGGTGAACCCACATTCAAAATGGTGAATCCACATTCAAAATGGTGAATCCACATTCAAAATGGTGAATCCACATTCAAAATGGTGAACCCACATTCAAAATGGTGAATCCACATTCAAAATGGTGAATCCACATTCAAAATGGTGAACCCACATTCAAAATGCTGAACCCACATTCAAAATGGTGAATCCACATTCAAAATGGTGAACCCACATTCAAAATGGTGACCCCACATTCAAAATGGTGAATCCACATTCAAAATGGTGAACCCACATTCAAAATGGTGAATCCACATTCAAAATGGTGACCCCACATTCAAAATGGTGAATCCACATTCAAAATGGTGACCCCACATTCAAAATGGTGAATCCACATTCAAAATGGTGAATCCACATTCAAAATGGTGAATCCACATTCAAAATGGTGAACGCACATTCAAAATGGTGAACCCACATTCAAAATGCTGAACCCACATTCAAAATGGTGAACCCACATTCAAAATGGTGAATCCACATTCAAAATGGTGAATCCACATTCAAAATGGTGAATCCACATTCAAAATGGTGAACCCACATTCAAAATGCTGAACCCACATTCAAAATGGTGAATCCACATTCAAAATGGTGACCCCACATTCAAAATGGTGAATCCACATTCAAAATGGTGAATCCACATTCAAAATGGTGAACCCACATTCAAAATGCTGAACCCACATTCAAAATGGTGAATCCACATTCAAAATGGTGAACCCACATTCAAAATGGTGACCCCACATTCAAAATGGTGAATCCACATTCAAAATGGTGAACGCACATTCAAAATGCTGAAACCACATTCAAAATGGTGAACCCACATTCAAAATGGTGACCCCACATTCAAAATGGTGAACCCACATTCAAAATGGTGAACCCACATTCAAAATGGTGACCCCACATTCAAAATGCTGAAACCACATTCAAAATGGTGAACCCACATTCAAAATGGTGAACCCACATTCAAAATGCTGAAACCACATTCAAAATGGTGAACCCACATTCAAAATGGTGACCCCACATTCAAAATGCTGAAACCACATTCAAAATGGTGAACCCACATTCAAAATGGTGAACCCACATTCAAAATGCTGAAACCACATTCAAAATGGTGAACCCACATTCAAAATGGTGAACCCACATTCAAAATGGTGAACCCACATTCAAAATGGTGAATCCACATTCAAAATGGTGACTCCACATTCAAAATGGTGAATCCATATTCAAAATGGTGAACCCACATTCAAAATGCTGAACCCACATTCAAAATGGTGAACCCACATTCAAAATGGTGAATCCACATTCAAAATGGTGAATCCATATTCAAAATGGTGAACCCACATTCAAAATGGTGAACCCACATTCAAAATGGTGAATCCACATTCAAAATGGTGAATCCACATTCAAAATGGTGAATCCACATTCAAAATGGTGAACGCACATTCAAAATGGTGAATCCACATTCAAAATGGTGAATCCACATTCAAAATGGTGAATCCACATTCAAAATGGTGAACGCACATTCAAAATGGTGAACGCACATTCAAAATGGTGAACGCACATTCAAAATGGTGAATCCACATTCAAAATGGTGAACGCACATTCAAAATGGTGACCCAGATTTAAACAAGCTGGTAGGTGACATGGGTGGTCACTATATAATTGTATACTAGTCATACAGTTTTTGACGGATCGGGCTGAAATTTTTTTGACAAAGAGGTTGATTATAGTGCGTATAAAAGCGTGGAAGCCGATTTTTGATTTTCGAAAAAAAAAAGATATAAAAATATTTTCCAGATTTTTTCAAAAATTTCAAAGTCCCATTGCGAGGCAACGGTGGCGTCCATAGCAACGGTGCTCAAAAGCGTACAACTAGATCCTGGTGTGAACCTACCAGTCAAGTTTCATCAAAATCGGTTGACTCCTCTGGCCTCCAGAGCTGTCCATTACACACAGACAGACAGACGGAAAACCTGAGAAAAACTGCAGTCGAGCGACCACCCAATGAAGTTTTTGTTCTTGAAAATAAACATTTAGAATCCTTCAGCTTATCTCCATAACTTTTTTTGGAGATTTGCTCTTATGCCCTTTATCGTCCCTCAACAGCGACCTTGGGGACATAGACAATTTTATATTCCCAAGTGATTCATTAGAATGCTGATTGCTGATTGTCATTTGAAATGTTACATGCTGCACTGATAAGTGGAACATGTTCAGTCCCGGAAAGCCTCACAGTCTCCCCCTCTTGCTCTGGAGGGATTGCCATACAAACCTACCTATCTACTTCCATGGTCAGCAACTGGAAGAGGTTCAGTTTTGAACCTCTCGGCATCATCAGTTATGACCTCAAAAATGGGCTACCCATAGAGCAAAGCTGGCGTGCAAAGCCAGCTGCAGGTTGGGCATCCTCCATCGTTCCAAGTCTTTCCCTGAAAAATCACAACTACTCACAGCCTATAAAGCCTTCGCCTATAGCTCAATGGAGTACTCTCCCCTATAAGTTGAAACGCCAGCATCATATCTGTGTCGCCTGGATTCTGTGAATTCTTCAGCTCTCAACATTATTGGAATCTCCCACGATGAGGCCAAAGCACAATGTCTGCAGTTCTCGCATCACAGGCAGGTTGGTGTTCTCGTTATTTTTTTTTTGTTGTTGTTTTTTTTGCCATCTCTTCCTCAGGTTTAGATTCCTCTGTTTTCTCAGCTCTCTGATCCCCTCCAACCACTTGAGGATGCACATGTTCTTCCAGTTACCCCATCCTTGTTAATCTTCCAAAATCCAGGATGACTGCACATTTCAACTATTTGTTTCTCGCCTCTCCTGCATGTGGAACCACATTCCATAGACTGTGCTATCGGATGTTTCCTTTAAAGGCTTCAAGCAAGTGTTGCACTGCCATCTCATGTCATCCCCATCCTGAAAAATAATCTTTATTAGCCCCATTGACCCTTTCTAGCCCAACCCTATTATTTGCAGGATGCAATGTTTCCTTCCTTCCTTCCTTCCTTCCTCTTTCCCTCCTCCTTTCCTATTTTTTTCATTCCCTTGATTATTCAGTTACCCCACTGCCCAAGTGTCAATTCATACCATCCATCATCTTTCTCTTTCATGAGCCTCAATCTTGTGGAGAGAAAAAGTGCTTTCTCAAGCTGCTTTCTTTACGATTTTAAATGTTTCATGTGTCAACAACATAACAGGTAATTGATCTCTGAGCATTTAAAGTCTTTATTTGCTTGCAGGACCTAGACCTCGACTCATGTAAGAGTGAGGTGACAGAGGGCAAAAAGGACAATGCACTGGCATTGGGGTACTAAGGATGATTTGGGAGAGGAGAGGTGAAGAGGGCAATCTTGTTTTTTTTCGTATAAGAGCTAACACACAGAACATGTAACAAGGGGAGCAGGAGACAAGAGGGATGGGAAAGGGAAGCACAACACGTTGGGGAAAGGACACATGAGGAGATCTGTGGAAGGGAGAGGGATGGGGCAGGGTTCACGCCGTAAACAAGATGGACACTACAGGGACTTTCAGGAAGGAAAGCAGGGAATATGAACGAGGTGGGTTTAGGGTGGATTAATAGGGGTAGAAAAGATCATGGTTTTGGATGGGGGAAGATAAGACATGGTGGTGAACAGCTATTTTGAAGACCTGGAGGGAAGAGTGGGATTGAAGAGTGTGTGGGAGTTTGTTCCAAAGGCAGGAAAAAAAAGAGGAATGAAAGAATGAAGGTGAGCAGTGATTCTTGATTTTGGTAGTTTGATCAGAATGGAGTTGCTGGCAGACCTTAATCGCCCTGCAGAAATATGGACAAGACAGATAGCAGACAGAGCAAGGGGGGCAATTCCGGAGAAGAGAAGATAGAAGACAGAAATACCACCGAACTGCCTGTGGTGAGAGAGTGAGAGACCCAAAGACTCAGCCACATCGCGGGAGATAACAACAATCTTAAATGCCGTGGTTTCCACAGCGTGTAGCCGAGAAAGGTGAGAGGCAGGAGCACCAGCTCAGAGGGGGGGATGGGTATGCCATCAGGCTGTGGTTGAAAGCTTTGTACGTAGTCAGGAGCTCAGCTGTGCCAAGGAAGGACTCTGCACGATGGAGGATTCCCAATCGGCGACTGGCTTTGGAGCCCAGCTTGGAGATGTGGCTTTCCCAGGAAAGATCATGGCAGATAGTGAGGCCCAAAAGTTTGAATGAAAAGACTTCTTCAAGAGGATTGTTGAGAAAGTAGATTGGGTGGGGGGTTCCAGACAGTCCTTTTAGAGAGACATAGTGAGAGTGTGAGATTTGTCAGGATTAAAAGACATGTTCCACATGTTGGACCAGTTTGTGATTTTATCGAGATCTGCAGAGAGTGAAGAAGCTGCTGCCTCGCGATCTGAGGGATGACAGATGGTATGGCATTGGGTGGAGTCATCACCAAAGAGATAAAGAGCCGGAGAGATCATTGATGAAAACAAGAAAAACTACAGGGCTCAGAACACTGCCTTGAGTGACTCTAGTCTGGACAGGAAGAGGAGATGAGAGAATTCCCTCCAAGGGCCACACAATGACTGTGACAGGAGAGGAAGTCCGCGAGCCAAGAGTGGAGATGACCTTGGATACCATAGGTAGAAAGTTATGTGAGCAGGGCGCGGTGCCAGACCGTGTCGAAAGCACGTGCTATGTCTGGGGAGATGACTCTGATCTCATGTCTGGCATTGAAGACCTCCATCCATTTTAGGCAAAGCAGGAGCAGCAAGTCCAGGGTACCTGGTCTGAATCGAAATTGATGATCGGAAATCAGGCCATTGGAGAAGAGGAAGGATTTAACGTCGGAAAGTAGTATTAACAGTTCAGTGGATAAATGACAACAGGTCGTCAAGACAGATCCGGTACAGTATACTTGGATTTTTGAAAAGTTCTCACAGATCAAAGAAAACTGTTTGCACTCATGAAGAAACCGCAACAGGAAGCCCTTTCTTCCACAGTGGCAACACTTTTGTCATATCCTGCAATGATGCGGGGTGCCCACTCTTGGGATGATCTTTCATCGTCAGTTTCTTTTAGTTTTTTTGAAGTCTCTTTAAAAAAAAATAATAATAATAATAATAATAATGTCATTAAATCGTTATTTATATGTCATTATGTATTTTTTTTGAAAAACATGTCATCAAATGCATAATCTAAAAAAGGCAGTATTATTACACATAAGCAGGTTTACTAACACAATGTAATGACGCTGGAGTTATGCATTGTGTGATTCATCTCAATGTCACCTAGGCATCGGTCATGAAGCACTTTGGGTTCGACTCATGGAAGAGTGGATGTTGCACGGCACTAACGTTTGAATAACTTGTTTATGTTAAGGACCACTCCATGATTAACTCTGACTATAACATGATCTACTTGAGATAATATCTGGTGAACTAGCACAGCCAGTGAAGTGACATCCATGTTTCTCAATAATACAGCAGATTCTGTCATTGTTTTAATTCAAATTTGAACAGTCATATAAAAGTACAGGAATAATGTCAATGCATTTTAAATTCACTTGGACAACCAACGGCTTGCTTTGTACCAGCCTGTGCTGATATTACTGGAGAACATCACACAAATGCGTTAATCTCTCTTGAATAATCACTCAAGAAACACATCTGAGTGCAGCATGTGTGGGTGTTCTCGTACGGTGATGTAAAAGGAAGAAACTTAAATTATTCACCTTTGACTGTATCTCACATCTGTCTTACTATTTGCACCTTTGCAAAGGCATGATTAGTGAGGTTTAATCTCATGAAGAGTGAAACTACCAGGCTTAGGCTCGGTGTCATTAAATTTTTTTAAGTGATTTTTCACCATTGAGAGATGGGGCCAAAAACGATATATAGCATGATGTTTCAAAAAGTTGTGGACAAGTTATGACAAAACTAGGTGTATGAGTTGGTTTGGTGACAAGAACAAGTTGATTAGATTTTGGTTGAGGCCCAGATCCAGATCCAGCCAATCCGTGGGATACAAAATGTAAACTGTTCAGCCTGGCGGATGTATGTGCTCTCCCGAGTTGTATAAGTAAGTTGTATAAGTTGTATATGCTCTCATGATGTCATTTGACCTATTCAATGTCACTCTTCCAATCAGTGTATTGAGCTAGCAGCCCACAACCATGTCAAGTTATCTTCTATCAACCAACTTCTTTCCTCCCCTCCAAAACCTTCCAGCTCCAATCCACAAATCCACAAATTATTTTGGTGAAATTCATTAGTTTGTTTGTCCAATGTCTGCCAGTTCCCAGTTGCCTCATTCTCAGTATGATACTGCTCCATATTGAAGAAAAAAAACACCTACTGTCAGACATTTTTCTCCAATGTAGCAGTTAATGCAGACCAATGAGAATGCCAAAATGAGCCTCCAATAAGAGTGCAGTTCAGTTCATAAAGTGTAATAATATAATGATGGGATTTGTTCACAATATATTCTATGACTATATATTCATAACATTGAGAGTTACATGTCATCAATGTGATGTCCTTTACATTGTGATACCCATAACATGTTTGTTATGAGATTTTATAAAATCATGTGATAAATTTTATCGATTTAAATCTACCAGTCACGTCTTTATTTATTCATTTAGCTGTGCGTACCTTATCAAGTACCACGTTTACGTTTTTCACTTTGATTTCATATACATTTTGATGTGGTTTCTCGTAAAACTTGTATGCATGCATGTACTTGTGTGTTAAACTTCTGATGTTTTGTCGTGTTTTTCATTCATGATGCTTATATGGTTTAAAATCTTTATAATGAGACTGTGCCCCTTGGGAGAACTTTATCAGTGTATTTTTAAGGGCAATGTATATGTATGTATGTATGTATGTATGTGTGTATGCATGTGTGTGTATATATATATATATATATATATATATATATATATATATATATATATATATATATATATATATATATATATATATATATATATATATATGAATGTATGTATGTATATAAGTATATATACATACATATATATGTGTATATATATATATATATATATATATATATATATATATATATATATATATACATATATATTATATATGTATGTTTCTGTATATGTGTCTGTATATATGTATACAGTATATATATATATATATATATATATATATATATATATATATATATATATATATATATATATATATATATATATATATATATATATATATATATATATATATATATATACATATATATATATATATATATATATATATATATATATATATATATATACATATATATATATATATATATATATATATATATATATATATATATATATATATATATATACACACATACATACACACACACTAGCGGGGTATGCTAACACATGTGTAAGCATACAAACCGTGCTTCCCCATTGTCTGGAGTCACTCACCCACATTTGATTTTTCATTTATTTATATTTTCATTTACGGATGCTTTCCGACAGTTCTGTAATTTTTCCTGGTGTATCGGCTTCAATTTCCGTCAGCACAAAAAATTACCATGTTTCCTTATTGTCTCAGGTCGCTCACCTGCATTTTTTAATATATATTTTTTTCATTTATATATATTTTCATTTTTGGATGTTGTCCGACAATTCTGTGATTTTTTTTCCCCCGGTGTACCAGTTTCGATGTCCATCAACACAAAATTTCAGCTTTCTCCATCACTCAGAAGGTACCGATCTTTAATATCAGTCAGTGAATCAGTCAGTTAGTCAGTGAGTGAGTCATTCAGTGGTTAGAAATATATATGTGTATATATATATATATATATATATATATATATATATATATATATATATATATATATATATATATATATATATATATATATATATATATATATATATATATATATATATATATATAGATATATAGACACACGCATACGAGTGGGGTGTGCTTACACATTGTGTAAACATAAGATCTGTGTTTCCCCTTTGTCTCGGGTCGCTCACCTTCATTTGATTTTTTCATTTATTTATTTTCATCTATTTATGTTTTCATTTACAGATGCTTTCCAATGGCTCTGTGATTTTTCCTCATGTATCGGCTTTGATGTCCTTCGGCACACAAAATTACCCTGCTTCAGCATTGTCTCGGGTCACTCACCTGCATTCTTTGTTTATTTTTTTCATTTTTTTTTTCATTTGTTTACAATATTTATTCATGGATGTTGTCCGACTGTGATTATTATTTTTTTCCAGTGTACTGGCTTTGATGTCTATCAGCATGCAAAATTTAAGCTTTCTACATCACCAAAATGACTGATATTAAAGATCATGCCTGTCAGTCAGTCAGTGGTTAGAAAGAGCTTTATTATATATACATATATATATATATATATATATCCCTGCAGATGACATAATGATTTCTTGTGATGTAACAAGTGATTTTATTGCATTGCTGTGGTATGCCTTCCTTGCACTGCCACCCGTAATAAGTCACACATTGCAAGGATGTTGTTCGGCCGATGCTGTGTTCTTTTAACCAGTTTTTTCAGCAATTCGCAGCGACGGAGTAATTGGCCTTGTGCCGCAGTGCCGGATTCCCGCCCACTCTTTGGCCCGTCTGCCACAAGTTGGCCAATTCGTTTAATACGTCAGTCCAGCATAATAGCGCACCACTCGCCCCTAATCCTCCAGGCGAGACGCAGCTCTGAAATCCATCCAGACAGAATGGAGAACTCTCTCTCTCTCTCTCTCTCTCTCTCTCTCTCTCTCTCTCTCTCTCTCTCTCTCTCTCTCTCTCTCTCTCTCTCTCTCTCTCTCTCTCTCTCTCTCTCTCTCTCTCTCTCTCTCTCTCTCTCTCTCTCTCTCTCTCTCTCTCTCTCTCTCTCTCTCTCTCTCTCTCTCTCTCTCTCTCTCTCTCTCTCTCTCTCTCTCTCTCTCTCTCTCTCTCTCTCTCTCTCTCTCTCTCTCTCTCTCTCTCTCTCTCTCTCTCTCTCTCTCTCTCTCTCTCTCTCTCTCTCTCTCTCTCGTTTTCCTCGATTCAAACATTGTGCAGCACCGCATGAAAAATTATTGTCGCATCTGTTTGAACATCAATAGCTTTCACAGTTGAATGAATTTTTTTATAAAACGACACAAAAACAATGGCATTTGAATTAAAATCGGAGGTATTTGAAAATCTTTTTTAAAAACGACTACGATTAAATTATAATTTAAAAAAACCTTCAATGCAAAGAATGGAGAGGGCCATAAATGTGTAAATTGTAGAATATCTGTTGCATCATGCTGAAAATGGAATTTTGCAAATTGATGTCACAGTTCTAAACTCGAAGGGCACTCGATAAAGCATATAGCTCCATCACATAATGCTTGATCCATGACAACATATCAGGCCCAATACATTTTTGACATATCATGCCATATATCCTTTTTGGCCCAATCTCTCAATGGTGAAGAATCACTTTTTAAAATTAAATGATTATGGTATCCAGATCCGAATTCGGATCTTCATCAAAATCTTCATCCTTGCCACACACCCAACCTGTGCACCAAGTTTCGTCCGAATCCGTCCACAACTTTTTGAGATATCGTGATAAATATCGTTTTTGGCCCTATCTCTCAATGGTGAAGAATCACTTAAGAAATTATAGTATACGGATCCGGATCTGGATCCAGACCTTCACCAAAATCTAATCAGTTCGTCCTTGTCACACACCGAACCTGTCCACAAAATTTCATCTGGATCCATCCACAACTTTTTGAGATATCCTATACAAAGACAAACAAACAGACAAACAAGAAGACGACGTCGTGTAGAGCACGATACTTGCAAAATTCATAAAACAAATTTGACCTCAAATATAATTGGTAGTTGAATTCAATGACCAAATATGCAGCTCCTGTTCAAATTTCAAGTGAATTGAACGAAAATTGACAATTTTAGAATTCGGCCGATGTTGACTTCAAAAATAATTGATGGTTGAACTCAGTGACTTGATATACAAATCCTCTTCAAATTTCAAGTCAATGAGATGAAAATTGAGGATTTTAGAAATACCTCCTTAGTTGACCTGACTTAGTCATGTTGGCCTTTTGGTCCATGTTGACTTCGAAAATAACTGGCTGGTTGAATTCAGTGACCTGAAAAAAAATCCTCTTAAAATTTCAATTCAAGCGAATGAAAAAATGAGGATTTTAGAAATCTCACCGAAGTTGTTGACCTTCGGTTGATGTTGACCTTTTGGTCCATGTTCACTTCAAAAATAACTGGCTGGTTGAATTCAGTGACCAGAAAAAAAATCCTCTTCAAATTTCAATTCAATCGAATGAAAAATGAGGATTTTAGAAATCCCACCGAAGACATTGACCTTTGGCTGATGTTGCCCTTTTGGTCTATGTTGACCTCAAAAATAATTGACTCGTCAAATTCAGTGACCTGAAAAAAAATCCTCTTCAAATTTAAATTCAATCGAATGAAAAATGAGGATTTTAGAAATCTCACCAAATTTGTTGACCTTTTTGTCCATGTCGACCTTTAAAATAATTGGCTAGTGGAATTCAGTGACCTCAAATATAAATCCTCTTCAAATTTCAAATCAATCGGATGAAATTTGAGGATTTTAGAAATCTCACCGAAGTTGTTCACCTTTGGCCGATGTTGACCTTTTGACCTTTTGACCGAGATAACAATACGCATCTTCCTGATGACAAACTCTACCATGTGGTGAAGTTTCGTGAAGATCAGTTTAAAATTGTGACCTGTAGGTGACAAACAGACAGACAGACAGACAGACAGAATAACAAAATCGACGAACCAATATATTGAAAAATCTTCGATTTTGCAAGTAACAAACAGGCAGAAAGGGATGAAAACATAACCTCCTTCACCTTCGGTGGCGGAGGTTATAACACCAACAAATTGCAGTGTAGGAAATTTTGAAACACAAACAGGTTCATAAAATAAAACTAGAGGGGGAGCACTCGGTAGAGTGCAAAACCTCTGCCGCCAATACTGCTGGGTCACTTAAGTGAACCTGATATCCTATTCATTGTAGGTCAAAACGGATCAGACTCTACTGAACCACGATTGAATAAACTAAACTAGATCAACGTGCATGTAGAAATGCCAAAAAAAATAAAATCGAAATTTTTTTGAAAAAAAAAGATGCAAAATTTGTTTTTTTTTTCTCTAACAAATTGTTTTGGGGAAGGGTGGGTTGGAAATCACTTAAAACATGTAGAAATGCAAAAAAAAATAAAAAATCCAATATTTTTCAAATAAAGTCGAATTTTTTTTGAAAAACAGTTGCAAAATTTTGTTTTTTTTTCTCTAACAATTTTTTTTGGGGGTTGGAAATCACTTAAAACATGTAGAAATGCAAAAACAAAAATTCTAATATTTTTTCAAAATGGCCGCCATAGCGGCCATATTGGACTTTGGACCAACTCCAAAATCTAATGGCATGATCCTTGGAACATACCTCATCCTCCCACCAAGTATCGTCGAAATCCGTCCAGGAGTTTTTCCGTAATACTGTTCACAAACAAACAAACAAACAGAAAGGGGTGAAAACAGTAACCTCCATCCATCTTCGATGGCGGAGGTTAGTAAAAAACATTTGTTTTAATCACTGCCTAATGCGTTGCATTTCCTTCATCCTTTCCACTATACTGTACTAACAGGGGTACCGGCATTGCCCAGTGCTGTTCTAATCCTGTTGGCATTTTGAAGAAATCAAATTTCGATTTTTTTTTCCTCTGTTTTTTTTTTGTAGGGGCCTGAAACACATCCCTACACCCATGGAGGAATGGGGTCGGGGATCATTTATTATTACCTTTCACATAGCTGCAAAGGCTTGGGCACTATCGAGCGATTTTTTTTTTAACATCCCCAACAATCATTCCCCCCCCACCCCCTAAAACACTCCCCCACTCACTGATGAACTTCTGAAAATTTGACGAAGTTCTTTTCAGCCATCTCTGAGAAAAATGGCGACACACACACATACAGATAGACAAATGGCTCTTTTGTAGTACAGTATAGATAATACAAAACAATATGAGGAACATTCCAAAAGTTCCACAAATGACAGTCACAAAGGACATGCCTATCCTGGAATGGCCGATGTGTCCCGATTCTTGAATAAGAATGTTCCAGGTAGTTTAACCAACACTTGCAGATGTTTTTAATCACTTTTTCTTCATATAAAAATACTACAATGCGTCAGTAAAAACAGTGTCTTATCCACAATAACCACACATCTCACCAGACAGGGCAGCACTGCTCTCACCTGTTTGCAGCGGTGATGACACGACACATGGGTGGAGCATTTATATGCATGACGAAAGACATGAAAGATGCCAAAACATGTTGAGGCAAGACATGCGTGGAATATAATATACATTTTACATTCAAACTTAGTTGCATCACACTCCTTGCCTGGTTTTTATATGTACAACTACAGCAATTGATTGAGCAAAGATAATTACATGCAACAAGAACCAAGATAGCCACCTTGGCTCTAAACATTGTCAAATTGTTATTGAACATTTTCAAAAATGTTGAACATTTGTCAAAAATGAAATAAAAATGACTACATATAAATCATATACAGTCACTAAATTCATGGACCAGACTATGGCTTACGGATATGGACATAGTGGAAAATAACATGAGAATATGAAATTCACAATCAAAAGAACACATTGAAGGAATTCACTCTTCTCCCCCCTGGTGTAAGCAGTATGACCTCAATTATGGGTCACAGGTAGATATGGGGTTTGGCATCATTCATGGTGTGGATTCGCGCTTTTCAAACCCAACCATCTTCACTGGGCAATGCCTCCATTACGTGTCCAGAGGGCCAGTCATTCCTGTGACATCCGCCTTCAGCAGAACAATGTCACTGACACAAAGGTTGCATTTCTTGACTTGCCACTACATATGGGGCTGCGGAATTGGAAGACATTCTTTGCGCCATCGTGACCAGAAGGTATTCGCTAAATGCTGTACATGTCGCCAATGGCAACCAAAGATGTCTGTAGGATGACTGAAATCGCCTGGTGGTGCACAACGAGGCGTTGTCTTCATGGTAAGTAGTGCCACTGGTGTCAAGATTTCTGGTAAGTATTTCTAGTAAGCAGTTTGTGGGTTAGAGAAACTTTTGTCTCCAGGAGATCGTGTCTATGATTCTACGACAGACACCGAACAATCTTTCTTACACTCCACCCATATGCGACGCGTGGGGGGTGGGTTGAGGATGAGGGGGGGTTGAACTTCCATTTTGGGAAACATGTGAAAGGTGTTCCCAATGAACGTTCATGCTTGATAGCTAATACGGCTATGGAGCAAAACTCCGGATCGTTAACCAACTCTACAGCAGGCAAAGCGGGTTTAATTGGTAGTTCAGAATCCCAGAGAAATTGCAAAAAGTCTCGTTGATCCTCATGCACATAGAAACAATGAAACATTGGCTCCATGTCAGCCAATATGGCAAAGGGTTCCTGTCTGATGTGTACTAATACCCCATGGAGACTGTTGACGAGGTCAGGACCAGGAAATAGTACCTTATTTAGTGAGACATCATGATAGGTAGCACTTCCGTCGACCACTACACAAATATTGTCAGCTTTGTTTGGATGGAATACAGCAAAATGAGGAAGATACCATTGCAGTCGTTTTGCCTCTGTTCCTGGTTCAAGGGGCTCCCCAGGCAAAAATAGCATTCCTTTCCTTTAGTAATTCTCTGGAGACTACTGTCGTAGGACCAACGAGTTAGTTAGTGTTACCAACTACAGTGCATGAGAGTCAGTCAGTCAGTCAGTCAGTCAGTCTCTCTCTCTCTCTCTCTCTCTCTCTCTCTCTCTCTCTCTCTCTCTCTCTCTCTCTCTCTCTCTCTCTCTCTCTCTCTCTCTCTCTCTCTCTCTCTCTCTCTCTCTCTCTCTCTCTCTCTCACACATCATCTCTCTCTCTCTCCCTCTCTCTATCTCTATCTCTATCTCTATCTCTATCTCTATCTCTATCTCTATCTCTATCTCTATCTCTATCTCTATCTCTATCTCTATCTCTATCTCTATCTCTATCTCTATCTCTATCTCTATCTCTCTTTCTCTCTCTCTATCTCTATCTCTCTCTCTCTCTCTATCTCTCTCTCTCTCTCTCTCTCTCTCTCTCTCTCTCTCTCTCTCTCTCTCTCTCTCATACTATAGTTATAACTGAAGCATTTTAACCTGGGGCAGTATGTCCTTTGGAAAAGAGTTTAGCCATGAAATACCACATGCTGCTGTTTCAGGGCTGGTTTCTTATCCAGAAGCTTGCAAAGGGACTTTAACTGGTTGATTGCAAGGGGTCGATTGTCTGGAAGTTTTATTTTTAAATCGTCTCTGAAGGTAACCGAGCCACCCAATTGCCATTGTCATTCCTGATGAATTCATCCTTCATGATTGCGAGAAAAC
The DNA here is from genome assembly GCF_056783735.1 of Eptatretus burgeri. NCBI lineage: Eukaryota > Metazoa > Chordata > Myxini > Myxiniformes > Myxinidae > Eptatretus > Eptatretus burgeri. The sequence goes on along the minus strand of NC_140970.1, from coordinate 8,279,799 downwards.
AGTTGTCTTCTATGGAGCGACCCGGCTTATCATTCGTTGTTCGCTGAAAGACGTCCCTGCCAACCCCGTCATCAAAGGCTCTGTGGTCACAGGATCTTCCAAAGAGCTGACCTGAAGGTACGTGATGATGCGGCAGGATGACATCCTTGACAGTGACACGATTAGGGCATGGCAAGCAGACTGATGGTCTTCCGTTGTCGAGAATCTGACTACGGTATCCTCCACTCGCTCGGGCTATGAACGCCGTCCAGACACACATCGCCAATTATCACCCATCCAATGTCCATACACTGTGCCCATGGAGCATTAGGTGGTCCATTCCAGGAATCTTTGACCTTCAGCAGCTGAGGAGCATTTTTGTACAATTAACAGCAAGATGGTCACATCTGGATCAGGTTCGGGAAACATTTCAGCGATCGGACGTGAATGTGAGTGGAGCCTTGCGACCTTCGGTGTTGCAATCTCGGAGGAATTACAAGAAATTACATTACACTCACTTAGCTCTGGGAGCAGCAGGTGGATGATTCCATCATAAGATTCAATGACTAGATTCCTGACATGCTTATCACACCTACCACAGTTCCAGAGCAGGTTTTGAGTTCATAGGGGACGAGATTATTTGGCATGTTGAAGAAGTCAAAGAGTTCGCCGCGGCCCAGAGACCGATTTGACTGGTCATCCAAACACAACATAAGCTTTCAGAAAGTTTTCAGGATTACCAGCAGTGAATACTTTCACAAGAGAGATTTTGGAACAAGACCTTCCTCTGGATCCACTACTACCACAAATGTCCATACACCGAGGGTCGCTCATTACCATGCTTTTGAAGTCCATCCAACACTCTCTCCGGGTTCGAGTCCCTGATAAATTGCCTCCCTGCCAGTCCATGGAGGGTAGCACAACTGGCATCATGAAATGCTGTGCAATGACAGATGCTGTCGCACTGAGAACAATGTAATTTAAACTTGACACTTCTTGGCTGAATGGTTAGTTGACAGAGCACAACTGGTACATATTTTCCATTGGTTAAGGAGGTTGAGTCTGGATTGCAATGTTTTTGCTTTGAATATTCTGCAATGCACAAGAGGATATTTGGTCCTGTAAGTACGGCAGAATTGTTGAGGATCTTCCATTGAGTGAGTGTGCTGATTTTCAGAAGGCGATGCGACTGTTGGTGTCCGTTGCTTGACAATCTGTGGTAGCAATTCACCCGTGATTGACGTCATATGGGACAGATACTTTCCCAAAAGTATTGTTATGTTTGTTGGGTAGATGGAGGAACTTCATGGTAAAGGTATGATTGTATACCGTAGCATGGTCTGTGGACGAGCAGGAAACATCTCTATGTAAATTAAGTTGAGAAAACTGTGAGCTTAAGATTGTTACATTATCCCAACACGGGGGTGGTGCTGCGTTAACTAGGTAGGGTTTAAGGCTAGTTCTCCCAGTATTTGATTGCCCCCTGTGACCTTTTCCAACGTTTTTGCATTTACAAGGCTGGCTATAAAAAGGAACGATGTTTTAAAAACAACCGGCTGGCCACGGCCCCGAGACTTACGATTGGTCGGTGTGACAAGAGGGAATTGGTGTGAGGAACGTGGTTGAGACATAGGACCTCTCTGGCTCCTCAATACGACGACGAAATAGCAGCATGATTCTCGTTGTTCATGCCAAGGCCAATTTGTTCACGTGCTGGAACAGGACGCTGGCCGTTGTTGTCTGTTCGGCTGAGTCATGAAGTTTGTACATTTCTGAGGAGAAGAGAGAATAAGAAGAGCACGCGTCTCTTGGCCTTATCTCGGAGCCATGGCAGTCACCCTTGTTATGTGATCGAGGAGAAGGCAGCACTATTCTGTGTGTGTGAACCTGGAGCATGGAGGGAGTGGCATCGTCAGTCTTGATCATGAAAAGAGACTGTACAGCGGTTTCTGGGCCCTTAACTAAGGAAGACCTTCCATGCGAATTACCTCACGTATGTTATCCACGCAGAGAGCGACTTGGTGCCATTTTGGGTGCGGTTTCCCACGAGGTGACTATGCGGTTCGATTGCCAGGCTCCTAATAGATCATCTCAGGACACACTGCTAAGTGCCAGAATAAAGGGAGGATTTACTTTTATTTTTATCTTCCCCCTTGTCTGTTTTTGTAACCATGTGGAGACGTCTCAAATTAGGTCTTAGTTTGCTTTACGCTTCACTACCTCACACTTTCAGTTATTTTCATTATGAATCATTTAATTACTTGTATTAAACCCTCACTTGATGATTTTGTTTGAATGTTGAGTTTGATAATCTTTGTTTAAATTTGAAATGTTAAAATTGAATGTTGATAAACCCGTGGGCTTCCATCCTGGCCAATGCCTCTGGTGGGCGCCTTGCTGTTTCCTTCCCACGCGCGCCATAATCTCCAAGGATCTCGGCTGTTGGCTTCCAAGTTGCATGGTTTGGCTATCCGTCAGGTCGGTGTTAACCTGATCGAACACGGCATTTCGGTCAGGAGTGGGATATCACCTAACCCCCCCCCCACCCCTCCTCCCCGAACGTGACAGTATCAAAGGTAGCACATGTAGCAAGAGAGTAGATGGAGCTGGTGGTGGGACATGTCAATGCGTTGCCGGTAATGCAATGATTCCCCAAGGCCAGAAAACCTGGGAAAAGTTTTTGGCAGATTCTTCAAACAAGGAAGAACTGTTTGAGTTTCTGTCCAGCGAGGCAATGAAAAACCTGTACTATCCCTCCTGCAAGGATACATATTTGACATCTGGTGCCCTGGTCGTGCATGTCAGGCCTGGTGTTGAAATTATGACACCTTCAAACCATGAGGAAGCAGACACCAGAATAGTGGTACACATAATCGACACACTCCCAAACTCCGATTCCATTCGCATCAGGACCGGCGAAACTAACGTATTCATAATCATCCTGGCTCAGTTCTCTCGTTTCTGCTCCATCGATCCAAACCTTGACTTTTGGATTGCATTTGGTGGCAGAAAGCATTCTTCACATCAATCGACCCAATCAGATCATTGGCCCAGAACGCTGCTTTGCATTACCAATGTTCCACGCCATGTCAGGTTGTGATACTACAAATGGACTGAAGAACACGGGAAAACGTATTTGGTGGAACACCTGGAACAAACACCCTGAGGTTACAGAAAAACTCGTGAAGATCTCACAGCACCCATTCCAGACTTTGCTGGCGTTGAGGATTTTTTGTGTGGGCTCTACAACCAAACATCAACTACGTCTGAGGTCAATTTTTTGAGAAGGAGCATGTTCTGTCAAAGAAGTCAAGATGTCCAGCGTATTCCATCAACACAGGACACATCAATGCTTCACCTTCAACAAGCTGTGTATCAGGAATCAATCTGTTATAAAAAAAATAATCAGGCAAAGCTCCCTGAAGATGACCCATGTTCCTTCGGCTGGCAAATATCCAACAACAACCTAACGCCTGTGTGGACTTCACGTGGCACCGCCACTCAAACGTTCAAAGCGATGGTAAAATGCAGTTGCGCAAACATTGCACTGGCTCCTGCTCTTGCAAAAAAAAGAACATCTTCACTATACACAACTGTGCAAATTTTCCTGCTTAAAGTGATCTAGAGGTTCACAGAGTTAACCACAAGACATTTTCCAATCCACTCCATTGGGACCATACTCTGTGCAGGGCATTGGTGCTGCCAAAGCAGTCTCTTGGGCTATTGGGCACAATTCTGAATAGGTCACCACTCTGACACAGGATACTCAAATGGCTCAGTCATCCCAGCAAGCTGGTACTCATTTTGCCAACCTCAGAAGGATGACAGGCTGAGTCCACCCCACCTGGGATTAATTCAACAGCCAAGCAGGATGTAAACTCAGGACCCAAGGATCCAAAGCCCACCACCCTAACCATTACGCCAACACCAGGCATACAATACATTTTAACCAACAGTAAGTAGTTTATCTTGACGGGAGCTTTCATTTGACGCCATAAACGACCATCCCGACACCACTGCTTAATGTCCCTGGACTTTTGACCTTGCATTACCTTTAATGACCTCCAGGATCAAACGGTTAACTGCATCACTTTATACTCCGGAGTGAAAGTGTTTTGTTTTGAAGAGAGTTTTCATTTGACACCATCATCGTAGTATCATCCTTTTGTGTTTTTTTTTTCTTTTCAAAATGACCTTTATTGACTTCTCGGGGTCACATTATTGATCCGATAAATTTACATCCCAGAATAAAAGTGTTTAGTTTTGATGAGCTTTCATTTGACACCAATATTACATTTGTATGACTATCTGTTATCGATATCGATTTTTTTTGCCCTATTTGACCTCTAATGACCTTTCAAGGTCACCAAAACTGACCTTGTCCAGGATCAGATTTTTGTGGACCTTTGGATTCGTGTTCCCTGGGTTGGTTTTGTGTTCCCCCCAGCTACTGCCCCCTTCAAGCTTCCTTCCTGCCCCGCCCCCTTTCTTAGCTCCTTTCCACATTCCTGCACCCTGCCAACAGCAGTTCCTCCCCATCCCTAACTGTGTGAACCTCAAACATCTGAGCCCTCTGATCCAACCTGACAGATCTCTCAATCCAAGCCACTGCTGATAAACTGGACATAATCTGTTTAACACAATGTTTCATCTCACAGAACGTCCCTGACTCCTTAGTGTCTCTCCTTGACTCTTGCATCTTCTGGTTCGATTGGGCTGAACTCTGTCCTGGCAGTGGAGTTGCACTTTACATCAATAATTCCATTTCTCACTGTGTACAGCTCTTTGTGGTGTTCACTGACAATACAAGTTCCATGAGATGAGGCCAGAGGCACAAGAATGCACTTGATGCCTTGATGACAAGCCTTGATGATTTTGAAGGATCTCCTTGATTCCAAGTGGTTCTAAAATGCGTCTACAAACACTCATCAAATATATCAAACACTAATCTAGATGCAGCGCACTTCCTCCCTCTCTAAATGGCTAGAGGTAACAGACAAAATCCTCCAAATGCTGAGGACACTTTCTGAGCCAAACAAGTCAAACAAGGCAACTAGGAGACACAGAAACAGATTCTTCCTGATTTGATCAGGGTGACATACCAGAAGGACTCTTTTTGAGTTTTTTTTTTAATGTGACATGTCACATTTTGAGCATCATGTGTACCAGGTAGAAGAGCTTATTCATTTTCTCTGGTCAGAACTGACTCAGACACACACATTGGATGAACTGGCCGAGTTGGTGCTGGAATGTCAAGCATTGCTGATTCAACAGAAACCTTATGTGGTGGGACAGCAAGTTCAGAATCAATTCTAACTGATGGTTGTACTGAAATAGATCATTAATTTGGTTAACATGCCATTTCCACACTTTTCCATCATCGGTTTTAACCATGGAGTTAACTGGTCCTAGAACCACTGAGATAACTACTTACAATTGTGGAAGTAACTACATACCATCACAGGCTGACCTCCTTCAAAGGTATAATCAAGTTTCGGACATGTCATAGACACAGACACAGATCCACTAAGTTTCAACAAATCCAGTCGAGATCTCAACGAACACCCATACAAATGCATAGCAGGTGTCTCGCCAGTGGATGGGTGAACAGAAGTCCTATACTGGGGTGAAAACACGTCAACCATTGTTTGAGATGACCCCTTTCCTCTATGTAAAACACTTTTTAACAACTTAACGAATGACTTGGCTTGGCCGTTCGTTGCTGCATGGTATGGGGCCGATTTGAGATGCTTGACACCATGAAGTCATTGAAAACGTCAGAAACAAACTGACGACTGTTATCGGAAACCAAAACTTTAGGTGCACCTTTTACATTCATAGTGAATGAGAACCGTATCCTCTGTGAGTATGAGCTTTACACTATTGAAAGTTGCCTGCTGGTCGGATCTCCATGCCCAGCGTTCCTCCTTCCTGAGCAGCCAATTAACGGAGCCAACTCAGAGCTCAGATTGCTCACGAATATCTGTTAGTATTGCGCCATACCGATAAATCAGCGAAGCTGGATTTTGTCCTGTGGTGATGGCATAGGTCAAATCACATCTACCTTCCGTGGGCATTTCAACAGCCCATCTGGCTTGATGATGTGCGTGAGGTACTCCAAACGTTCTTTGAAGAAAGCACCCTTGTCCCTATTCAAGTGGAGACCACAAGCCTCCAATTTGGTTTGGTTCACACTTTGTCAATATTCTTGAGGTGCTCCTCAGCCATTTTACCCACAATGAGTACATCTTCCAGGTAGGTTTTTTTTTCTCATGTTCTCACTTAACTTCCTTGAAGGAAAAACCAAGATGAACTAGAACGGCACTCATAGAGTGCATAGTCTCGCCTCGCGTACTCATTCTGAACAAAAATACCATCGTTAACTGAATACACCCCGATTATGGCCCATATGCCCATATCATCAATGCAATTATATCACATGTATTGCCATTATCCATAGCTTTATTGATTGATTATTAGACTATTCAACAACCACTTTTGTGCACATCAAGGTTGAATTGTGTCAATGAAGAAAAATATTTAAAAAAAACATTTCAAATTATATTCCCATGGCTACTCGATCATATTATATAATTTTGCATTGATCTGTTAAGCAGTTATGGAGAAGAAGATTTTTTTTAACATTATTATTTTCAATCCAATATGGCTGCCAGACCACGTGACCGATGACATAGGTTTCTGATGAAGAAGTCTAATCCCAAAGTTGATGGGATCCACGAGTTCTTAGTTTGTGATTTTTCCAGCAAGCAGGTAGATAGGCTTCAGCTTCATTCTATTTTTAGGGACACTAGTGTAGAGAGTTTATTACCAGATAAAGTAAGGGAGCGAACTCCATTGAAGGTTTATTTCACTTTCACTGAAACCATAGGACAATCCTCAATCAATTATGGTAAATTTATTAAAACTCTTAGTATAGATATAATAAAAAACATTTTGGAACCTAACTGTGCATGTTCGTCTTCCCCTTTTTTATATGGTCCTTGAAGACACGTCGTTTCTGGGGATTTGAATATAATTAGTAATAGTGAAATTAGGGATCTGATGAAAATGGGAGATAAATATAGGGAACCAGTAACTCAACCTTGGAGCTGCATTCGGTCTTCTATTGTGGATTCTGTCTCAAATATTGTTAACAAAATGTGCACCAAATTTATGTTATCTGTAAAGTTTCAATGCATGGTTTAACAGAGTTGTGGAAGTAGGATTACATTATTTACTAGTCGGGGCTTGCTTTCACTGTGTCGGTCTAAACCAGTGTTGAACAAGCGGAGTGTTCGTAAAGACATTCGGGATCTCCATGATAGCTACATTATAGCTCCAGCGGATAAGACTGCTAATAATTTTGTTACAGTATCCTAATTAAATAACATAAAATTAACAGCATCCTTAAACTTCTGCTGATCAAAACAATGAAAACTTGAGTATTTCTTTTTAGAAAAGAATGCTCTATCAAACCTGACACATAAAAACTTATTAAAAGAGTTAAAAAAAAAACTTGTCAATTACTTTGAAGAGTGAATACCTCATTAGTACTAAATCCAAATTTGTATATCCTCCTCCTAAATCCAAATTTGTATATAAAGTTGAGAAATCAAAAACCTCAACTGACTTGATATTGAGGCATCGAATCCTATCTAATAACTCGAAAGGATAATTCATGCTCCACAAATTGTCAACACCAGAATTCTTCTCAATTGCTGAACAATATTTCCTGAACTGTTCCCAAACAACTTGTAAGCCTGAATTAATTATAACCGATAACTGTTTGTTGGAATACTGCTTGGCACCCGCTATAAACCTATACCAGTATGGGTTCTTATGAAACTTGGAGATCCAGAAAAGCCAAGGAATACAAAGATTTACTGCTTTACATATCCCACTGAAATTATTAACGAAAACTTCCTGATGCTCAGAGATAATATCTTGGAGTGACTTATGATAAGGAACACATGTGCTATTTGCTGTCCTCGTGAAAGTAACCTTATCAATGCCTAACGCTCATAATAAACCTCTACATAAAACTTTCGACAATCCACAACAAAATTATGAACACTCTTATCCGCTGGAGCTATTGTGTAGTTATCGTGGAGATCCCGAATGACTTTACAAACAATCCGCTTGTTCAACACTGGTTTAGACTGACACAGTGAAAACAAGCCCCAACGACTAAAAAAAAAACTTAATCCTACTTCCACAACTCTGTTAAACCATGCATTGAAACTGTTTCCAGATAACTCAAACTTGGTGTACATTTTGTTAACAATATTAGAGACAGAATCCACAATTAAAGACCTAATGCAGCTCCAACGTTGAGTTAATGGTTCCCTATATTTAACTCCCATTTTCATCAGATCCCTAATTTCACTGTTATTAATTATATTCAAATCCCCAGAAACTACATGTCCACAAGGACCATATAAAAAAGGGGAAGACAAACATGCACAGTCAGGTTCCAACATGTCTTTTACTATATCTATTCAAAGAGTTTTAATAAATTTGCAATAATTGATTAAGGATTGTCCTATGGTCTCAGTGAAAGTGAAATAAACCTTCAATGGGGTTCACTCCCTTTATCTGGTAATAAACTCTCTATACTAGTGTCTCTAAAAGTACAATGAAGCCGAAGCCGAAGCCGAAGCCTATCTACCTGCTTGCTGGAAAAATCACAAACTAAAAACTCGTGGATCCTATCAACTTTGGGATTAGACTTCTTTCTCAGAAACTTATGTCATCGGTCACGTGGTCTGGCAGCCATAGTGGATTGAAAATAATAATGTTTTAAAAATCTTCTTCTCCATAACTGTTTAACAGATCGATGCAAAATTTCATAAATATGATCAAGTATGGGGAATATAATTTGCATTTGTTTTTTTTCATATTCTTCTTCATTGAAGCAATTCAACCTTGATGTGCACAAAAGTGGTTGTTAAATATTCTAATAATCAATCAATAAAGCTATGGATAATTGCAATACATGTGTCATAATTGCATTGATGATATGGGCATATGGGCTATACTAGTAGTGTATTCAGTTAACGATGGTATTTTTGTTCAGAATGAGTACGCGAGGCGAGACTATGCACTCTATGAGTGCCGTTCGAGTACATCTTGGTTAATCCTCCAAGAAAACCATTAACAAGGACAATCAGTCACGTACTTTAATGTTTTGTACAAGTGTCATGAACACAGTACACCGAGATACAACACTAACCTGAAATATTGTGAGACATTGTATTGGATTTATAATTTTAATCCATATATTGTAGGAGGACTAAGGAGTTGATTGAGTTAATGTGTCGAAGTCAGACGTCCCCATGTATAACAAGAGGGCATTGATTCTAGATGCCAGGAGCATGCATAGTACATGTTGGTAGGAGAAGTATTTAACGGGATCCTGTTTCTCTACTCATGTCATGCCTTGCCGCACCCTTGTTTGCCTTCGCCTGGAGCGCTCGTAAACAACTGTGTGAGGTCTGCTTGAGCCCCTTCGCTTCAGGCCACCTGTGTGCATCCCCACCCAGCAGAGATAAGGTCGCACTGTTAGGCAGAGGATTTTGTGCAGGCGCCGGGATGGCTAAATAATAGCGTTTGAATGCACAGTTCATTCCGCTAAAGAAGAAAGCCTAATTAGTTGCCCCCATCGAAGTCCTTTCAGAAAATAAATCATTGTACATAGTGAGCTCCACATTTACACGAAACGACCAGTGCCAAGTGATTGAAAACCAAATAGCATTGCTGTACATGGTAAGCTTTGTAAATCTCTATCTTGAACGACAGTCAATCAGCTTGGAATTTTCACTAATGCAAGTCACGTTTGTTTTCATGATGCATTTTATCAACCTCATTTTAATCCTTTAAATCTGCAAAGTGAGTGGAAACCTTTTTCAGCATGTTGATATTCTTAATTATTTTGCAAAAACACACGTGCAATTAATTATAAGTGAATATATATTTCCTTCACAAAAAAAGTTCACAAAAAAATGCAGAATAACCTTGAACGTGTGTGTGTTTTTTTTTCGAAAAATGAAGAAAAGCCTACTTTGGTAGCACAGCGTATTTTAAAATAGGGGCAAGATCCCTGGGCACTCACCTGGTGGAATAATGAAACTGAGGATGAAGTCAACATGGGACGGAATCAGTAAAATGTACCAATGAACCAATGTTATTGTAAATACCTATTTTGGGAGGACATTCCCCCATTGACCTCCTTCGACCCAGATGTTTTTTTTAAATGTCGTGAACAAACTTTAGTACATCATGGGTAATGAATGTTGTAGTCAAGTTTAATTGGAATTGTGTGTAGTTTCTGAGAAGGAAGCAAATACCAATTTGGAGACAACCCCCCCCTCCCCCCCGTAAAACCCCTGAGGGCTTGATTTTTTTTTAATACCGTGAACAAACTTTGGTACATACTGGGTGATGAAGGTTGTGGTCAAGTTTCATCAAAATTGTGTGTGTAGTTTCGGAGAAGAAATTGCAAGTGTTGATGGACTGATGGACTGATAGCCAAATGACATGCCATCCCATAAGCTCCCAAGAACTACGTTCCAGGTGAGCTAAAAACAAGGACAAACAAGTACAGGTACATTCAAGGTACACCACCCCCATGCCAAATAAACAAATAACAAATCCTCCAGCAAGCGACATTGCCGGGCACCTTTGGGGCCCGCCAATGCCGCCATGCAGAGCATTGAGATATAATTGGGAGGGAGCGATGCACAATAATTGATTGATTAATTGTATTATTAAAATAAATAAATAATAATTGGAAAATAATTCATTTCTCAATCAATTGCCCAATAGCAAAGTTAAACCACTGTTTCATCCGAATCTGTTACTTTAAAAAATTCATTAATCGAAAAATAATAATTAATCGATTAATTAATTAATCAGTGAATCAAAAATACCCTTTATAGCCAAATCACATGTTCACAGTCACGTACGAATATCAGCTTCTGAGCTCAAAAGGTGCCTGAGATATTGCCCAGATGAGAAAGGAAATAAAGAAGTAATTAATAAAAATTAAGTACTTTATCAGTTAATTGATTAATCAAAAAAATAAAAAATATCATTTTGTCAAAGCACATCTTCAGTTTTGTCCCCAAATTTCAGCTTTGTAGCTCAAAGGATGGCTGAGATATTGCTCAGACAAACAAACAAACAAGAATAAGACATCATGCAGAGCACGATACTTGCAAAATCCACCCCCCCCTCTCCAAAAGTTGCCAAGGATACATCAAATTGTCCATTTCATTAAGATTAAAATTGACAATCTTAATCAAAGCTCAAGTCAATCAGTTGAAAATTGATTATTTTTCAGATTGAAATTGATGATTTTAGAAGTTTGACCTTAAGTTAACCTTTTGACCTCAAAAATAGTTGGTTTCCAAATTCACTGGTGCACAATGTAATTGGTTTTTAATTCCCTGGTTAATCAGATGAAAATTGACAATTTTTCAGAGGAAATTTGATGATTTTAGAAGTTTGACCTTAAGTTAACCTTTTGACCTCAAAAATAGTTACTTTCCCAATTCAGTGATGGACTATGCAAATCTTGTTCAACTTTCAAGTTAATAGGATGTAAATTGATGATTTTTCAGTTGAAAATTGATGATTTTAGAAGTTTGACCTTGAGTTGACGTTTGAATCTCAAACATTTTTTTTAATGTTGAAGGCTACAGGAGAGGACAGGAGATTGGCACCATACTCTGTGCAGAGCGTTGGTGCTGCTTAAGCATTCTCCTTGGCTATTGGGCACAATCCTGGATGGATCGCCGCTCCGACACAGTATAGCAGCATGCTGGCACTCATTTTGCTGACCTCAGAAGGATGACAGGGCGAGTTAACCCCACCTGGTATTAATTCAACAGCTGAGCAGGATTTAAACTCAGGACCCTAGGATCCAAAGCCCACCACCCGAACCATTAAGCCAACACCAGGCATGAAGGCTACAGGCACGGACTGAATAGTCCTCATCGAGGCCAAGCCTTAAATAAAAGAACTTCAAGAATAGAAAAGTAAGAAAAGAGAGAATAGACGAAGAGTTTTTGAGAACGTAAAAAATCTGCTTTTTGAAAAGGGGAAGGTCATAAGTGTTTGGGAAGACATGAGAAGGTAAAGAGTTCCAGAGTTTGGCAGTAGAGGGGAAGAAACAAACATCATAATGGTCCACCTTGAATTGCCAATGTCCACACAATAATCATGTGATGTAGTTGCTTGTCGAGTATTCCTTGATCTTGCTAATGGTGGAGGTTCACAAGCAGCAAGTTCTTGCAAGCAGAAACTGAAGTAATATCTGTTGAAAAGAGAAAGAGAGCCTACTATGCGGTGTCAAGGTTTGAGGTCACATTGGTTGAGTTGACAAGTCGAATAACTTTGAATTCAATTCTGTCCAGTAAGTATGTGGATCTGTAACCTCCCCAGATGTGAGAGCAGTACTCGATACAAAGACGAATCAATCCTTTATATAGTTGGAGCAACTGTTCAGAGGAGAAGAATCTTCGCCATCTGAACAGGACTCCAAATTTCTTCGAGGTAGACTTAGCTATTTGAGTAATGTGTGGATTCCAGGATAAATTTGATGTTAGAGTGATACCAAGTAGGTTTATTGTTTCACATGGTGTAATTGTTGAGCTTTCAAAGGAGATTGGAGAGTTGAGAGGAGTTTTAGATGGAGAGATGAGAAGAAATTGAGTGCAGAATTGAGAAATTTAATTGAGAAATTGAGAAGAAGAAATTGAGTGCTGGCTTGAGCAGAGGGACCTTGCGTGCGCTGCAGGATTTTAATCCATGACGGCGTAGTGTGTTACTTATGGTTTTCTTTAATACTGTGGTCCCAGCTCTCTTCAGGTTATTGACCAGGTCCTGCTGTGTAGTTCTGGGCTGATCCCTCACCTCTCATGATCATTGAGGCTCCACGAGGTGAGATCTTGCATGGAGCCCCAGACCAAGGGAGATTGACTGTTATCTTGAACTTCTTCGATTTTCTAATAATTGCGCCAACAGTTGTTGCCTTCTCACCAAGCTGCTTTCCTATTGTCCTGTCGCCCATCCCAGCCTTGTGCAAGTCTACAATTTTGTCCCTGATGTCCTGAGACAGCTCTCTGGTCTTGCCCATTGTGGAGAGGTTGGAGTCTGATTGATTGAGTGTGGACAGCTGTCTTTTATGCAGTTAACGAGTTCAAACAGGTGCAGTTAATACAGGTAATGAGTGGAGAATGGGAGGGCTTCTTAAAGACAAAACTAACAGGTCTGTGAGAGCCGGAATTCTTACTGGTTGGTAGCTGATCAAATACTTATTTCATGCAATAAAATGCAAATTAATTATTTAAAAATCATACAATGTGATTTTCAGGATTTTTGTTTTCGATTCCATCTTTCACAGTTGAAGTGTACCTATGATAAAATTACAGACCTCTACATGCTTTGTAAGTGGGAAAACCTGCAAAATCGGCAGTGTATCAAATACTTGTTCTCCCCACTGTATGTATTCTTCGTAATTTGCAATTTGTTACTTACTAAATAATCGTATTCGTGATAGCACACTTTAAATATTGCATTTTGGGTCACATGACTTGCCATTTTTTTGGTCATTGTTTATAGGGGAACCCAAATGCAAATTTTTGTTTTTTCTGAAAACCATTGAGAATCATTAATCATTACCTAATTTGAAGGGAAAAAAAATTGACATTTTTTTGCCAATCACAAAGTGTTGATAGAATTTTCAATTTTTTTCCGATTTCGCCAGTGACGTCACATCTGGAATCCATATTGATCTGAACCGCTGTTTACATCGAGAAACCGTGCATTTCGAGCTCGGATTCCGATACTGATTCCACTGTCATTAGCAATTATTCAGGTTCTCAGAATGTTGAAAGTGATCAGTGGGATTTTGAAGAAACTATTGGAGACAAAATTAGTCATGGAAACACTTCCGGGGGAATTGTGGGCCCGAATCGTTTTGAGCCTTACACAAGCGATTCAGTGGAAGAAGGTGGAAGAGTTTGTGAAGATGAAAATGCTGGTCACATGATCACTTCAGCTCAGTAGAGTTTGATTTTTCCATTCAATTAACGGTTTATAAGTTAGGGAGTTTGTATTAATTGATAAATCGGTTAATATATTACTCGAGCAGAAGTACCCGTCATCGCCGGACAGCACGGGTAACATGGACAAAACTGGCGACAAATGCTTTGTCTCACCATCGCAGGCTGACCATCCATCCATCCATTGGGACCATACTCTGTGCAGAGTGTTGGTGCTGCCTAAGCAGTCTCTCTGGCTATTGAGCACAATCTTGGACAGATTACCACTCCGACACAGGATACGAGGAAGCTGGCACTCATTCTGCTGACCTCGGAAGGATGACAGGCAGAGTCAACCCCACCTGGTATTAATTCAACAGCTGAGCGGGATTTTAACTCAGGATCCAAGGATCCAAAGCCCACCACCCTAACCATTAAGCCAACGCCAGGCATAGGCTGACCAGGTGCCTTGCATGTGACGGGATCGTCCTGTTTCATACTTTTTCAGGATGACATGGGTCCATGTCGTGTCCCACCATCATGTCCGTGATGTTTTGATGTCCTTCCCCATTGGAGGGGCATTGTGGAGGGGTTCGGAGGGTTGAAGGGGTGTGTGGGATGGTGATAGGTACTGTGGGGATGATGATTAATGGTGGAGGAGGTGGGGGTGGGATAGTGGTGGGTTTTGTGGTGCTGATAGTTGATGGTGGATGGTAGAAGGGGCGGGGATGGGGGGGGAGGGGTACCCTGAAAGTTTAATCATCCTTGGTCAAATTCTCTCGGAGGAGTCAATGATACATACTTTCTCTCCACTATAAATAGATGGTGGCTCATTTTATTTGTAGAAACTTGTGTTGATATTAGAAAATTAGTTCCAAGTTCTCTTGTGGGAACTGTTGGGCAATGGCAACAGGTGTTTGATGCACCGCTCAAATCGTGCATGCGCATGAGCCGGTAGCTGGGTCGGGATGGTGTTGCAGGTTCGAGCGACGGCTGTTTTTTACACTTAATCATGGGTATGACATCCTCTCTCAATCGTGTTGGATAACCACAAGATATAGCCATCTCTGTTGTTTCATTACAGTGCTCTGTAACATGTTCCGAGCAAAAAAGTGAACATTTTGATGACCTGAGCCACACTCGGGTATTTCAGACAAACCTCGCCCAATTTTTGGCAAACATAGGGTGATTTGGCCATTGGTGTAGCATGAAACCATCTCGGTTAATATTACTACAACCACCAAGAATGCATCGACGACTCGGCATATTTGTGGAAAATTGAAAACTATTCACATATCAAATTCACATTTGAGTTACATTGTACCGCGATGTAACCCATACACAGTACGGATCTGGTGGTCGACTTCCAGGCGTGACATCACGGCTAATCTGAAGATGAAGATTTCAACTCTAATTGCAGATTTACCGACTTTATAATTCGGAAATCAGAAAAAGACACATTATATCTATTTTGTAAGGTATCAAGGGACACAATAGCATCAGATTTGTAAGGTATTGAGGTGCTCTGAGGGTTTGGGTTTCCCTTCAAGTTAATTATTAAGATGTTACATTTTTAGTTTGGCTTTTGGCTTGTATATCATTGTTGTGTCCACATCGTCAAATATATAAAGCTTACAGTATATTTATAATGTCTGCATGTAGTTTGTTTTCTGAAAAATTGTTTCTTCATAATTAGTAATTCATCTAAATGTGGCATTATTGGTCGGGGGGTGAATAGTTTTGCAGGCCACTGTATATACAGAAACACACACAAGTACAAATCTCATTCACCAGTTGAAGAAATATCATGTATAGTATACTCAATATTATACTCTTTTGATAAGCCAATGTTGCATTGCGCCATGACAAATTATTTCCACCCTTTTCGTGGATTATATAGTCAAATTGATTATATCACTGAAATGGCATTCTTCATTTTGCCTTCGACGTACAAATCGTTTGAAGCAGATGTCATGCCACTCATGTTTCACTTGCGGTATACAAGCAAAATTTTATTTTCATCAAGTGTGGTATGAGACATAATTTGAACAATTTCAGTCAAAATATTAAAATTTTGCTTATTTTCCAGCTGAAACCATAGAGAATTGTTTTTCAATCACATTCAATGTGTTTTCATGCCTGCATCTACTTATTGCCTACTGGCACAATCTGCCGCTTTCATTACCAAACCACCAGGTGTCACGTTTTGGAAATCACAATCTAATGAGTAAATCACCTCAACGCGTGAACCTTGAGGATTATCTCGATGTCTCTGTGAGTTAACTCATAGTTAAGTGAGCAAAAGTTGAAAAATCTCATTGGAATTTTCATGAAAAGAATGGTAATGGGTATATGTATACATACGTGTATAGAATAATGTTGACTGGCCACAAATTACTTTGCAGCTTTTGGCTCATTTTAACCATAATTGTCCCATGTCGAATGATCACCCATTACAATGGTTCTTCTTTACTATTACTACTTCTTTAAAGGCCCAAATTATTCCCACTTTCTTGTGGGATCAGACGAGAAGGTTTTCGGCCTAAGTCTGTCACCAAAAGTCCGGCCAAACCTGGCATTGACTGAAGTTGGTGGAGATTTGAAATTTCATCAAGGTACCGATGATAATCCACCTACCCTTCGTGAAAGGCACTATGGGTTATTTAATGTCCATTACCTTATGCTATCATACAGAACACCCACCTGAACGACCATCCAGGGAACAGTGCAAGTTGTGATGCAACATCCTACCTAGGAAGCACCAATACAACACTTTATAGTTGGATCAGGAATCGAACCCAAACTCAACATCTTTAAATCAAGTGCACTACCTCTGCACCATCCTGTCAAAACAATCAATGAGTGCAGATCTTGAGTGAAAATTCTCGACTGCAGATAGGAATCCACCTTTTTTTTCATATAAAGGAAGGAAGTCATTAAGGCATAATTATAGAGACTCCATGAAATATATTTGATCACATTAGCCACAAGTGAAACGAGAAAATCGTCCTTGTACACTGATGCAATGCATTTGAATCTCTGGCTTCGATGCCAAGAAAATGTCGCGGGCAGCACGGCCTAATATAAATGGTAATTAGGGGCCAAAGTGTTCAAACGGCCTGATGGAGTTTTCTCATTAATGCCGCCCGCAACCCGCGTGTGATCGCGCACGCCAAATGGATTTCGGGTCCGCGGGATCGTCCGAAGGGAGCCCGGTCTTGTCGCCTCCTCGTGGCAGGTCGTACGTGCAACGTAAACTGATTCTGGACACACTTTATCCCTTTTCCACTGGGCATATTTTGGCACAGGACTGCCTAAGCTGGCCAAGGTTAAAAAAAAAAAAACTTTTTTGAAATGCTTTGGTCTTTAACCCGACAGCATCACATTCCGGTGCAAGGGCAAGCAGTCCGGGTAAATGTGGAATTTGATTGTTCCGCTTCACTTCCTTAGAATCATCGAACTCATGGGCATGCACAGTTCATCGATGTTTGGGGGATTGACACTGTTGTTATTGCACCAATCAAAGAGCCAACGAGCTATTAGCATCAAGGAGCAATGGATTTTCTGGGAAAATCCACCGAGTTGACACGATCACATGGTGTGGCTTTAGTGCATTTTGTCCTCTGAATAGTGATGTTATAGTGGTGGGTGAAATCCTTGCAGGTCTTTATCTGGTTGGAATAGTCTTTATCTGGTGTTATAGTGGAAGGTTCTCGAGTCTACGGAATAGGGATTCTTCCAAAAGCTGCACTACAACTGATATTCTATAGAGTCTCGAAAGTTCGTGGTGGAACTTGTACATGTGTCACATGGAGGAAGAAAACATACAGGTAGCATTCATGTGATTTTAGTTGAATTACGTGGACCTCATCCACTTAATTAATTGAATGGAGAAACACCCACAAAGTGTATGTGTTCAAATAAACTAAGGCCAATAAATAAGAGACCATGCCATCATGTGTAAAGTGGGGAAAGATGCCCCCACCCCACATGTATATGTACATCCTATTTGTTAAACTGAACATTTTTTGTTTGACATTGTCCATGCTACAGTACCATCAATCAGCAAGCCCTCTATCATATATATATATATATATATATATATATATATATATATATATATATATATATATATATATATATATATATATATACATATACATATATATATATATATATACATATGTAAAATGTTTATTTATATATATATATATATATATATATATATATATTTTTTTTTTTTTTTATATATATATATATAAAAATGTTATATATATATATATATATATATATATATATATATATATATTTTTTTTATATATATATATATATATATATATATATATATATATATATATATATATATATTTATACATATACATATATTCCCGGTGTATGCCCCGGTTAGAATAGGTGTACCATATCCCTGTGTGTCGTAAGAGGCGACCAGGGTTGGCGTCAGGAAGGGCATCCGGCCATAAAACATTGCCTCAAGAAAAAGCCCAACCCCTGCACAGCAGGGAAAAATGGCTGTAAAAACGGTCATATATATATATATATATATATATATATATATATATATATATATATATATATATATATACATATACATATTTTAAATATATATATATGTATATATTTGTATATATGTATAAATATATATATATATATATATATATATATATATATATATATATATATATATATATATATATATATATATATATATATATATATATATATATATATATATATATATATATATATATATATATATATATATATATATATATATATTTGTATAAATATATATATGTATATATATATATATATATATGATTTACTATTAGGGTGCATCAAACGCCCCCTTTTTTCGAAAGTTTTAAAAACATAACGGCGATAGGACAGATGTGTTCGAATACATGAAAAAATATTTCTCATTTTTTTAAAAAATTTTCGGTCATCATCTTGGGGGTCCACATCGGGGTCAAAGTTCAGGCATACAGCTCCTGCGCATTTTTCAGAATAAGCGTTATTTTTCACTGTATAGTGATCAAAACTTGTATCTGGTGGTGGAATAATTCTGACATATCGATGTACTGCTCCTTTGGTGATGTTCCAGTGATATAGAGCCAATCAAATTTTCCGGGAAATTTGTCGGAGAAGCGGGAGACTGGTGATTTTCCCAGAAATAAAAAACCAAAATAGTCACAAATGCCTCGGTTCTGTCAAATTCACGGCTTTATTACCCAGAATGATGTGTATTCATATCAAGTTACTCATATAATATCATTAATGATCAAGTTTCAAGCGTTTCCGGAGATTCGGATTATATTTCCTGTCATTCTCAGTGACTTGTTGCACATTCTGAAAGTGTTCTTCAGACCTCGCTGCACCGAGACAGTCCTTTCCGAGTTTTATTAGACGTTCAGCCGCATCATTAGTCACATTGAGTTACATTGAGTCAGATAGGCTAGATGTCAAGTGAATGTCCTTGTGGAAGTGAGGCTTTCCGAAGTCTGTACCAAAGC
Source organism: Eptatretus burgeri (assembly GCF_056783735.1). Taxonomy (NCBI): domain Eukaryota; kingdom Metazoa; phylum Chordata; class Myxini; order Myxiniformes; family Myxinidae; genus Eptatretus; species Eptatretus burgeri. Next base: position 8,260,244 of record NC_140970.1, on the reverse strand, counting down.
GCCCAATAGACAATAGTCCAAGTTCCTCTCTATCAGGCTTGACAGAGATCATACGTTCAGCCAGTCGACGCTTCTCTGCACTTGGAATATCCTCACTGAATAAGGCTAAGGGCACAAACTCAGCTATTAAGTACCAAAGATGATGCTGTAGAGCTTTGATAGCGGATGCAGAAACCTCAGGCTCCACAGATCCATAGCGTATGAGATCTTTATCCAGACACAAATCGTTGTAGGGCGCATCAAGAGCTCTCGGGCAAGAGTTCCATCATTTGAAATAAATCAGTGTTGCAAAGTCGCAGAATCTTATTATCTTGGGTACCTGGTGTCGTGTTGTGACAACTGCAGTGGGCGGTAAAGTAGAAATTTGAGTTTATAACATAGCAATATTTCGACAATAAATGACCTTTGCCATCCATCGGGCACAGTGCATTGCTCCAGGAAACCGGAAGTCCACTTGTGGTCCGTACTGACCAAGATACATCTCCACTAATTTAGCGAACTCTCTAAAGTCGTCTCGCTGGTAGGACTGTATGGTCACAGTGACATTCAGTACTCCTGCTCTCCAGTCATGGATGAAGGCTGAATTCTCCTCGCTGAATTTATCAACATCTAAAGTTTTCAAGCTTATTTCACCGCTGTGAGGTACAGCTTCGAAATGCTTTTGCATCATCAGCTTTTGCATTGAAATGCTTTTGCATCATCTTTTGCATCATCTTTTGCATTCGAAATGCTCATCTTGGAAAATCGTCCAAACTTTTAAGGTCCAGTCACACCTTGACGTTTCAGCCAGCAATGGCAACGTATTAATATGTATGTAAAACGCTGGCTTACGTTGAACTTTTGATGTTTTTTTTTAAAGATTCGGACGTATTCATAACGAGTTGGTCTTATGCATAACGTATTAGTAATGGACAAAGAACGTTTCGTTGTGTTATAGATAACTTATACCAACGAATGCTGAACCTGTTGTCGGCCTTCACAACCTATGCCCAACGATGGTCTAACTTATGCATAGCGCGCTGCACACATCGCCGACGATGACGTGGCGTAGGTTATGAAAAGGCTGCCGTACAACGAGTCAAATCATAACCGCCGCAGAAATGGAAGTGTCAACATCGCAGTCACACCTTGGCGATCTTGCCAGCGTATGCCGACCTCTGAAAAATGCGTCTAAAACGCTGGCGCACGTCGAATACGGTATGGGTAAGTTTGGTATGCATGAATAGAACGCTAAAGTACGCTATCATACGTCGTATTAAATGGAGTACATCTTGTAATTTTAAACATGTTGAAAATTTTACGACGTACTTGCCGTATGACACACGCTCCGCATGCGATGGGAATAAGTTGTACTCACGTTATGCGATCGTTGACACACATCAACACACGTTACTTGTAAGGTACTCATAAGTCGAAACACGTCAAGGTAATGGTTAGCGTCAGTGTTCCAGACTCCCGGGTTTTTTTTTCCTTCGGTATGACGGTGTTCAGTGTACAGTGCGGTTATGATTTAAATCGTTGAGCAGCAGCCTATTAATTATATTATATGATAACCGCACTAGAAATCGAAGTGTCAAAATCACCATCATACCGAAGGAAGGAAGAAAAAAATCAACCAATGTCACCCGCAGGGTGACCCGTATCTTGCCAAAAGGTGATCATGTGTGACTTCTTTAAGGTCACACTGAGGTGAACAGAGCTGCTATCCACCAGGAGCAACTCCTTGAGGAATATCTGCCTCCGAAAGATTCCGATGAGAATCGTTCTACAGAGTAACCATGAAAAATATGCTTTTGCCTCATAACGTCACCAAATGATGTCATAATGTCTCAAGCTTGACATATCTAGAAAGCACTCATCGAGGTGTTCAATTGGAGGTACTACACGATATGGTTCCTAAAACTTGAAAATTTGACCTTGGGGTCAAATATGTTTGACCTGAGGCGCTAACCATGAAGGTCAAGGCCAATCGCCACCAAGAATTAATCAGCTGAGCGCCAGACCATGAGCTATATTCCCATGAAGTTTGAAGATGATCCGATCAAAATTACTCAAATAATAAGGGTTTCGTCGACTCCCCTGATTTGCGACAAAGTGACCTTGACCTTTGACCTTGACCTTCAAAATTTTGTGCACTGAAAGGGACCTCTATAGGCCTCTGATATGCGAAGTTACAAAAATTTCCAATGATAACTGTGCTCTACAGAATTTTTTATATGTGATTACAGACAAACAAACAAACAAACAAAAAACAAAAACAAAAAAAAAACAAACAAGCTGACTAACATGTCTTGCAAAAACTTCGTTTTGGCAAGATAATAAATAAAAAAAATAAAACCAGGGAGTCTGGAACACTGACGCTAACCATTACCTTGATGTGTTTCGACTTATGAGCACCTTACAAGTAACGTGTGTCGATGTGTGTCACCGATCGCGTACGTGAGTACAACACGTAACTCATAGGTTAGAAATAAGTTTCGGGTACGCTAAACATTACCTCGACGTGTTTCGACTTGAGTAACTCACAAGTAACGTGTGTCGACGTGTGTCAACGATCGCGTGACGTGCCTACAAGTCATGGCCAGTGTTATGTGGAACGTGTGAGTCATACGCTGGCATAAGTCTTAAAATTTCAAGCATGGAAAATTTGAGGACAACCGAAAAGTACAACGTTTAAAGCCAGCGTACAACGACGTATGGCAGTGTTTTTCAGCGTGCTCTCAATGTTATCAAAACTTACCCATAACGTATTCGACGTGTACCAGCGTTTTAGACAAATTTTCCAAAAATCGGCATAAGCTGGCTAAAACGTCAAGGTGTGACTGGGCCTTTACATTCATGATCTGCCACGTGTCAAATTCTCCGGGAAAACACAATTTCCGGGAAAAAATCCCATTTTCCGGGAAACTGTACCAACAAAATACAAACCAACCATGTTACAAACATCACCAAAGGAGCAGTCCATTGATATGTCAGAATTATTTCACCACCAGACACAAATTTTGATCACTATGCAGTGAAAAATAACACTTATTCTGAAAAATGCACAGGAGCTGCGTGCCTGAACTTTGACCCCGATGTGGACCCCCAAGATGATGACCGAAAATTCTGGAAAAAAAAGAAATGTTTTTTCATGTATTCGAACACAACAGTCCTATCGCCGTTATGTTTTTCAAACTTTCGCAAAAAAGGGGGTGTTTGATGCACCCTAATATATATATATATATATATATATATATATATATATATATATATATATATATATATATATATATATATATATATATATATATATATATATATATATGTGATTTATATAGGTTAGATATATATATGGGTTATTTTTTGACAGACATCGACATCGACATTGACAGGTTATCGACAACAGACTGGCATAAGCAAGCAGTGCATTTGGAAGACTTTGCAAGCGAGTGTGGAACAATCAGCATCTGAAGAAGGGCACAAAGATCAATGTGTACCGTGCAGCCGTACTGACCACACTCCTATACGGTGCCGAGTCATGGGTTACCTACCGTCGCCACCTACGACTCCTCAAGCGTTTCCACCAGCGCTGTCTTCGCTCCATCCTCAACATTCACTAGAGTGACTTCGTCACCAACATTGAAGTCCTTGAACGAGCGGAGATTAACAGCATAGAGGCCATGTTGCTGAAGACTCAGCTATGCTGGGCAGGGCACGTTTCCAGAATGGAGGATCACTGCCTGCCCAAGATCGTGCTGTATAAAGAGCTGTGCTCTGGCCACCGTGACGTAGGCGCTCCAAAGAAACGCTACAAAGTCTCCCTGAAGAAGTCCTTCAGCGTCTGCCAAATTGACCACCGCCAATGGTCAACCCTCGCTGCCGATCGAGATGAATGGAGACACTCAGTCTGCCAGGCAGTCTCCTCCTTCGAGTGCTGCCGCAAAGCCAGCCTTGAAGACAAAAGAAGAAGGAGAAAGAACCGGGATGCCTCGGCAACCATTCCAGACCAAAACCTGAATCTGCAGCCGCTGTGGTCGGACCTGCCTGTCCCGTATCGGAATCACCAGCCACCAGCGAGCCTGCAGCCGACGTGGACCCCACCCTTCTTGATCTTCGCCCGTGAAGCAAAGCCAAGATATATTGGTTATACATATATATATATATATATATATATATATATATATATATATATATATATGTATATATATATATATATATATATATATATATATATAGGATCTATATATATAGGATATATATATATATATATATATATATATATATATATATTGGATATATATATAGGATATATATATATAGGATATATATATATAGGATATATATATATATAGGATATATATATATATAGGATATATATATAGGATATATATAGGATATATATATATATATATATATATATATATATATATATATATATATATATATATATATATATAGAATATATATATATAGAATATATATATATAGGATATATATATATATATACATATATAGAATATATATATATAGGATATATATATATATATATATATATATATATATATATATATATATATATATATATATATATATATAGGATATATATATATATATATATATATATATATATATATATATATATATATATATAGGATATATATATATATATAGGATATATATATATATATAGGATATATATATATATATATATATATATATATATATATATATATATATATATATAGGATATATATATAGGATATATATATATATATATATATATATATATATATATATATATATAGGATATATATATATATATATATATATATATATATATATATATATTGTTGTGAGCCGGGATCCGGTGACGAGAACGACCGCGAGGTGGGGGAAGTTACGACGTCTCCCACCAAACTCCCGGAATTGTAGGCCGTCGCTCACGGATATTTCCGTGACGCAGCGAGTCGCTTAACCGACCGTGGACGCCAATACCTCCACCACGTAGCGTAGGGTCTTATTGTCAAGAACCAATTTACCGAATTAACCAAGCGCTGTCGGCTCCCGGGGAACCACGCCCTCGGTATGCCTTTCCCGAATGGGATCACTCTAACAACTACGGTAGAGTACCAACTACCAACTTCCAACTCCGGATCGGATGTAGCTGAGCGGAACTACCAAGGACGCACCGGCGAGAAGGAACAGATTTTATCGGGGATAAAGACCCGGCTAAACTTGGATCTGAACCATGCTCGACCAATGATGGAAAAGGCAAAAACGAACTGGGAACATTTCTGCAATAATTTATTTACACTAAAGCGAGGAAAAATATGTGGCACAGGAAAAAGGTTTATTGGGAATGTTATGCAGGGGATGATGAGAGAAAGATGTAGTGTGACAATTTTACAGCAACTTACCAAAAGAGACACAGAGCAGACTTGTCACGAAAATAAAACAGGCAAGATTTACAATGATCAACTAAAAACACTGATGCAATTCTACTTTAAGACGGAACTACACACTCAGACGCGCACTCAGACGAAAATAAACCCAAATGTATGCAAAGGACCTTTAGCAGCCAGAGAGAGAAATGAGCTGAGATCGCAGTTCTCTCGGCAACCTGAACGTTGGAGGGGAGGGGTGCTCCGTGGTGCGGCACCTGTCAATGGCCGTGCAGCTCGGTCCACAGCCGCTCGCGTGGAGACTGTGTCTGCAAAAGAGCCCGGGTCGTTTAGAGCGGAGTCCGAGGTGGGGATCAGGGTTTCCAACTCACTCCCAAGATGACTCACTTTCCAGCTCACTCACTCACCCTCTCAGCACAAATGCTCCGACTCTCTCAGCACTCCACCCTGAGGATGGTGTCGTAAATTGGATGGGGCTTCCACTGGGCCGCCCGTTCTGGACAGAATTTCGGCCATACCGGGAAGCCCGCCCACTCCACACGTGCGGACTCGCCAAAAAGGAACTACTGAAAGAGGATTTTACCTCGGACAGCGAGTCGCCAGTTGGAAGAGTTGGCGAACAAGCGTTTGTTCAGCCCATGCAAGAGGAAGGTACTATGGTTCATAATGGAGGGGATATAAAGATTTATTAATCTAACTAAGAACCATCGCAACGCACCTCTTTGATTTCCCACTAAACACAAGGAGGGGCTCTATCTACACATATACTTAACGGAATAACTGACTTCGGGAGAACTGTATGTTTGTATGCATACGGTTCCTAGAACCGTAACAATATATATATATATATATATATATATATATATATATATATATATATTTGTAGATATGTATATATATATATATATATATATATATATATATATATATATATATATATATATATATATTTATATATATGTATGTATATATATGTATATATATATATATATATATATATATATATATATATATATATATATATATATATATATATATATATATATATATATTTGTATGACGTTCAAAAATAGTACACACATCAGAATCCCAATGCTACTTGTTCTTGTATACATAGATACACCTTTGCATACATAGAATCCCTTAGCTGCCAGACCGGCTTCATTGCTTATTGGCGAATAAGAGCAAGAGCACAGACAGAAATGCAGACCAACCAGGCTCCCAAACACGTATCATGTGCAAACGTCAAAAGCGGTCAACATTTAAACGTAGAAAACAAAGACCCACCCACATCTCTCACCTGGGAATGGAGGGAATAACCAGTTATCTCTCCCTAATCAATTAAGCCCAGGTCGCTATGATTATTTCAATAAATAGACTCCTCCCATGCTCTACGAGCAGAAGAAGCTGCATAAAGCAACCATGAAAGGCTAGCCAAGGTAAGCCCTTTGCTGTTTCAAACCCTTCCTGGAGGTCCTTCAAAGCTGCAAAGACATTCACAAATAGTACATACATACATAAGAATGTTCAATTATATGTTGACTACTTTTGACGTTTACACATGGTACATGCTTGGGATCCTCGTTGGTTTGCATTTCTGTCTGCGCTGTCGCTGTTGATTCACCAACAAGCAATGAAACCAGTCAGGCAACTGAGGGGGTGTGTTGCATTGGGATTATCATGGATGTATTATTTGTGAATGTCTTTAAAGTTGTGGAGGAACTCTGGGAAGGGTTTGAAACAGAAAAGGGGCTGACCTTGGGTAGCCTTTCATGGTTGTTTTTGCAGCTTCTTTAGTGGAGGAGCATGGTAGGAGTCGATTTATTTATACAATCCAAGCCACCTGGGATTAATTGATGAGGGGAGAGCTAATTGGTTATTCCCCACTTTCACAGGTGAGAGATGTGGGTGGGTCTTCATTTTTCATAGATACAGTATATATACATATCTCATCCATATATCTATATCTATATCTATATCTATATCTATATCTCTCTCTCTCTCTCTCTCTCTCTCTCTCTCTCTCTCTCTCTCTCTCTCTCTCTCTCTCTCTCTCTCTCTCTCTCTCTCTCTCTCTCTCTCTCTCTCTCTCTCTCTCTCTCTCTCTCTCTCTCTCTCTCTCTCTCTCTCTCTCTCTCTCTCTCTCTCTCTCTCTCTCTCTCTCTCTCTCTCTCTCTCTCTCTCTCTCTCTCTCTCTCTCTCTCTCTCTCTCTCTCTCTCTCTCTCTCTCTCTCTCTCTCTCTCTCTCTCTCTCTCTCTCTCTCTCTCTCTCTCTCTCTCTCTCTCTCTCTCTCTCTCTCTCTCTCTCTCTCTCTCTCTCTCCAGCCAACGGGGCTTCACCTCAGGACCCGAGGATCCTAAGCCGCCACCGTACTACTAAGCCAACACCAGACTTCACATATCTAATATATAAAGCTCATTCTAACCACTGACTGACTAACTGTCTGACTCACTGGCTCACTGACTGACTCACTGACTGATATTAAAGACTGGTACCTCCAGGTGATGCAGAAAGCTGAAATCTTATAGGCTGATGGATATCGAAGCAGACATACCGAGGAAAATCACAGCACCATCAGAAAGCATCCATAAATGAAAATATAAAGAAATGAAGAAATAAATACATCAAAAACAAAATGCAGGTGAGCAACCAGAGACAATGGGGAAGCACCGTTCGTTATTGCTTACAATGTGTAGGCATACCCTCATACTATAAAAAAAAATATATATATATATAGGTATATATATATATATATATATATATATATATATATATATATATATATATATATATGTATGTATATATATATATATATATATATATGTATATATAGATATATATATATATAGATATATATATGTATATATATATATATATATATATATATATATATATATATATATATATATATAGATATATATATATATATATATATATATATATATATATATATATATATATATAGATATATATATATATATAGATATATATATATATATATATATATAGATATATATATACATATATATATGGATATATATATACATATATATATATATATATATATAGATATATATAGATATATACATATATATATATATATATATATATATATATATATATATATATATATATATATATATATTGGTTCAAGAGTCAGTAAGTGACCACTATATTCGTTTATGGATGTGTGTCTGTCTGTCTGTCGCGAGCATAGCTCCGTGGGTTTTGATCCGATCCTGATAAAATTTGTTTGGGAGGTTTATATCATGATCTAGTTGTGTTTTCCTGAGAATGGACGTGCCACGCCCAAAAAACGTGTTTTTAGGGGTAGCCGGTTTCAAGTTACATCTTCTCCGAGGGGGTTTGTCGAATCTGGCAGGGGTTTTGGTATTTGGTTAGCCCAATGGCACCTGCATAGCCCCACGGAGCTCGATTTTTCATTTTCGTCCCAAGGTTAAGGTCACAAGGTCACGAACTTAGAAAATGTCAAAAAAAATCAATAAATTGGCCATTAAGCTCCAAGGGTTTTCAACTGTTTCGAATGAAAGTTGGTATGCAAGTAGTGCTCTTCGAGTACGACAACTTTCATCAGGTCAGGTCAGGTATGGGAGCATGTGCCAGAACAGCGCGTCGCTGCGTCCACTTTCCGCCGGTACTCCAGGGGCCTCCGTCTGGCTTTCCCCCAGGCAGATGCTAGGCCCATCCCCATCTCCTTGATATGCTGGTCAACCTGATGCAACCACGAGGCACGTGGTCAGCCCATTGGCCTCCTCCACTCACGAGACTCCCTCACTGAGAGAATCTGGTGAGCAGGATCAGCGTCAGAAAAACGAGCCACATGTCCATACAGCCGCAACTGACACTCACAGGCCATGCAGGTAACAAATCTCATCCGAGTCTCTCTCAACAACCGCTCGTTGGACACAAAATCTGACCAGCGATAGCCAAGGATTCTCCGAAGAGACCTGGTACCAAAGGAATTAAGTCTCTGTCTCAGATCCTTGGTCAGAGTCCAAGTCTCGCATCCATAGAGCAAGACTGGAAGCACCAAGGACCTGAAGACTCGGACTTTCGTCCTCCCGCACAGGTACGGGCAGCGCCACACCCCATGATCCAGTGAATCCATGACTCCCCAGGCCCGACCCAGACATCTATTGACCTCTGACTCACAGCCAGCAGAGACCTGAATATTTCTGCCAAGGTAAGTGAATCTCTCCACGACCTCAACATCCTCACCACAAACAGACACAGACAGGACAGCAGCATCCAAGATGTCATTGAAAGCTTGGATCTTAGTTTTGACCCAAGAAACCCGTAATCCCAGTGGCTCCGACCCCTCATTCAGCACCTCGAGGGCCCCCAAACGGATATCTAAAGTCTCCGCAAAGATGACTGCATCATCTGCGAAATCAAGGTCCCAGATCTTGACATTCCCAAACGATGCACCGCAGCTTGATCTTTCCGACATGCTCCCGAGAATCCAGTCCATACAAGTGCTGAAAAGTGTGGGGGCCGGTACACACCCCTGACGAACTCCAGTAACAACTGGAAATAAGTCGGAGATGGAATCAGCACATCTCAGTACCACAGGATAGTTCAGACATCAGATCGATCAGTTTTGGTGGCACCCCACGAAGATCAAGAATCCTCCAAAGGGCATTCCGATTCACTGAATCGAACGCTTTACAGAGATCAACATAGGCTGCAAGCAGCCCCTGCCGAAACTCTCGTCTGCGTTCGGTGAGGACACGAAGAGCAAGGATACGGTCAATCGTTGACCTCTTTGGTGTAAAGCCTGACTGCTCTGGACGCTGGTGCTCAAGCAGATGGTGGCGAACCCTATCAAGAATTATCCGAGCAAAGACCTTGCCCGGCACTGAGAGCAGCGTCACCCCTTGGTAGTTGTTGCAGTCTTGGCGATCACCCTTCCCTTTCCAGAGAGGGACAACAAGGCCCCTCTTCCAGTCAGTTGGGATGATGCCTGTGTTCCAGGCAGAGCACAAAACTGCATGCAACGACACTAGTGCAGCATTTTCACCAGCCTTGAGAAGTTCAGCATGGATGCCACAGATCCCTGGAGCTTTACCCTGTTTCAACCGGTTCACGGCAGCCCGTGTTTCCACAAGTGAAGGTGGATCACAATTGATTGGAGGGTCAGCAACAGGGATTGTGACACCATTGACGTCCAACTCGACAGCTGGTGGATCAGCCTGGTACAACCGCTGAAAGTCACCAGCCCAGCGGGCCTTCACTTCAGACTCCTCTGTTAAGAGCCTACCACTCTCTGCTCTAACTGCAGTGCTCCGAGGGATGGGCTTGGATGAACGCAATGTGCGAAATCCCCTGAAACCGGGATGAGAATCACCTGTCCACAGGTGATGTTCTACCCCCTCACAGATTCCTCTCACATAGGCCTCCTTGTCCACCCTTAGTGCACGTACAGTTTTATGCCTCAGCTCCCTGAACAGGTCAGCTCTGCCATTCAGCCTGGCCCTGCGACTCTGGTCAATGGTATGCAGTGTCCCTTGAGAGACAAAATTCTTCTTTGCCCTGCGGTGAGTTCCAAGACATCCAACGGCAACATCAAGGACGGTGGTCTTTAAGGCACTCCACAACTCTTCAGGACCCCCCAAAGCACCCAGACACCCCAAATGTCCACTCAGCCTGTTCGCAAATTCCTCAGCTACTCTCTCATCCTTGAGCTTGCCAACATCCAGCCGAGGCTGGGATGGTACCATTCTCCAGGATTTAAGGTGCAGCATTGGAGTTGCGACAACAAGCCGGTGGTCAGTATTGAGGAACTGAGCACTCCGGTAGACCCTGCAGTTCTGGATCATCCTCCAGCGACCGTCAATGAGGACATGGTCAATCTCCTTTGCCACACCGCCAGCGTTGGAATACCAAGTCCAGCGATGAGCTTGTGGGCACTGAAACCATGAACCAGCCACCCTAAGTCCATGACTTCTTGCAAAGTCAAGGAACTTAGTGCTATTCTGATTCATAGTTTCTGACCCATGGGGACCAAAGATGTATATGATATATATATATATATATATATATATATATATATATATATATATATATATATATATATATATATATATATATATATATATATATATATATATATATATTTTCATCAACTTTCATCCAACTTTCATCATTTACGTTTTTCCCGATTCCCGCAATAAAAAAATAAACATGGCGAACTACGTTTAGGATTTTGCAATTCGTGGTCGATTTGTAGTGCTCTTTGATTACTACAACTTTTGGTTCACGAGTCAGTAAGTGACCACAATATTCTTTATTGGTGTGTGTCTGTCTGTCTGTCTGTCTGTCCCGAGCATAGCTCTGTGGGTTTTCATCCGATCCGGATAAAATTTCGGTGGGAGGTTTATATCATGATCTAGTTGTGCTTTCTTGAGAATGGGCATGGTGCGCCCATTATGGGCGGAGCCACGCCCAAAAAAACCTGGTTTTTTTTAGGGGGTAGCCGGTTTCAAGTTACATCTTCTCCGAGGGGGTTTGTTGAATCTGGCAGAGGTTTCGGTATTTGGTTAGCCCAATGGCACCTGCAGAGCCCCACGGAGATTGATTTTTCATTTTCGTCCCAAGGTCAAAGTCACGAGGTCACGAACTTAGAAAACTGCGAATTTTGACATAAAAATCAAACCACCGCCCAAACTTTGAGAGCAAGGATGACAATATTTTTTATGCATAATCTTGAGGTCATTCCCCACCTAAAGTCTTGAAACCATTTTGCTCTATCTCGAACACCTTGCCCGTCGCGCCCCCCTTCAAGTTTGTTTTTACGCTGATTTCATCAAAGTATGGATAATCCGAGGAGTTCCAAATGCCATATAGCCTATATGACGTCATATTGTTCTTGGAATGTTCCAGAGGAAGTTTTGCACCAAAGGTCATAATCCTTAACCTTTGACCTTTAAAGTTCACAAAGATCAAATTTCACAAAGTTGTGGGAATATAAGTGGGTTTTCAACCTTCTTCGACGAACTAACTCCAATAAGCTATAGCACGTATCCTGTTTCCTTATTTTAATGTCCACAACATTGTTTTTTGACCTTTAAAGGTTATGCAAAGGTTAAATTCTGAAGGTTGTTGAACGAAACCGGGTTTTCGACATTTTGCAGCTTATAACCTGTCACTCGTACCACATCATGTTGATCATTTTTATAACTTGGTCAAACATTATCACATCGTCTCGTCCTTGACTTCTGAAACAATCCACATCGTCAAATACCGCTCGTGGACCATTGCCGTCTCCAGACTTGTATATATTTATTTTGATGTACATGTATATGTGTACATATATATTTATTTACATATATATATATATATATATATATATATATATATATATATATATATATATATATATATATATATATATATATATATATATTCACGTTAGGGGTCGCCACAGCGGATCATCCGTTATGATCCGCATACTGATTTGGCATAGGTTTTACGCCGGATGCCCTTCCTGACGCAACGCTGGTCGCCTCTTACGACACAGGGATAAGGATTGGGTTTCGCCATGATTCTGGGCTGCCCTACACCCTCTCATAGCGCGGCCCAGTGCAGAGCTCCCGTCTTCAAGCGATCCTCCAACCCAAGCCTCCGAGTAGCCGGATTACAGGCGCACGCCACTCCGCCCGGTATATATATATATATATATATATATATATATATATATATATATATATATATATATATATGAATATATTCATACATACATATATATGTATATGTATATGTATATATACATATAAATTTATGTATATATATATATATATATATATATATATATATATATATATATATATATATATATATATATATATATATATACATAGACATTTATGTGTGCCCCGGTTAGAATAGTTGTACCATATCCCTGTGTCAAAAGAGGCGACCAGGGTTGCGTCAGGAAGGGCATCCGGCATAAAACCTGTGCCAAATCATTATGCGGATCATAATGGATGATCCGCTGTGGCGACACCGAACAGGAGCAGCTGAAAGAAGAAGAAGAAGAAGAAGAAGAAGAAGAAGAAGAAGAAGAAGAAGAAGAAGAAGAAGAAGAAGAAGAAGAAGAAGAAGACATATATATATATATATTGATGTATATATACATATAAATTTATGTATATATACATATAAATAAATAAATAAATAAATACTGTGCATATATACATATGAAGACCACAAGGGGAAAACCAGAGATGTCACTTTTTATAAATTTCAGGGTTATTGTACCTTCCAATAGTTGGCAACATACGGTTTCCTCTCACAATATTACTTTAACAAATAACCAGGGGTGTCATAATTTATATGGTATAAAGTTTAGCCGTGCAATGAAAAAACAAGTGTTGTCAAAGCTGAACAAGTAGTAACCCAGAGTTGTCAGTACTTTACTCCTGGTTATCTCCCTTTCATTCATGTTAACTGTTCCACCATTATATTCAGAGTTGAGAAACTAAAAAATGAAAGGTTGTAAAACTTTCACAGCATAAACTCTGAGCACTACAATGGCCTATTTGGTTATATCATGGGCTCCGTAGTTGGTGCATATCGTGGTTCAAGCCTGGTCAAACCTTTATTGTGACTTTTATGGGACCCACGCTGTGGCTTAATGGTTAGCGCGTCTGAGTCCCCATCCTCATTCTATGTACGCACCGCCCAATCAACCTGCTTAGGTATATGAGGGAGTCACATGAGGTGACTTCGGCTATCGCGGGGTTGGTTTATCCTTGGTTTCCTCCCGGTTTTCCATCATATTAAGTAGTACGGAGTAAGAAATGGAGAATCCGTCGTCATATAAGCGGAATACCCTTGAGTATGGCATTGAACACCAATCAAACAAGAAAACAATGACCGTTTAATGTTAAAAAAAATAATCTGTGATCACCAGTCATGTAATGTATGCTAATAACCAACAAGCATGAATTTGCTACACATCCTGGGTTAAAATTGCATGGCAATTATTAAACAAGGGAATAACCAGTGATGTCAGTTTGCAACATTGATTCGTTCTTTGCTCTTAAATTAAATAACACAGAAGCTTGGCAAATGCTACATGCTTAATTTGATCGGCCAATGATCACTCTTCCTTTTACTGGAAAATAAATCTATATGACAGTTATTAAACAGTCCACCAAAGTCTTGAAACTTTTTTTTTCAGTTTCTTCAAAATTGACTTATCCTGACATCTCTGGTTTTCCCCTTGTGGTCTATATTTCTATATATATATATATATATATATATATATATATATATATATATATATATATATATATATATATATATATATATATATATATATATATATATATATATATATATATATATATATATATATATATATATATATATATATTGTTACGGTTCAAGGAACAATATGCATTCAAACGTACAGGTGCCCCGAAGTTACTTATGCCGTTAAGTATATGTGTAGACAGAACCCCTCCTTGTGTGTAGTGGGACATTGAAGGGGTGTGTTGCGATGTTTTTTTAGTTCGGGCAATAAATCTTTATTTCCCCTCTTATTTGAACCAAAGTACCTTTTTCTCGCTTTCCGAGGCAAAATCTTTGTGAGGTACCTTTTTGGCGAGTGCAGTCACACGTGGAGGAGGCGGGCTCCCGGCATCGCCAAAACTCCGCCCAGAAGGGTGGACCCATGGAGGCGCTGTCCAATCAGGGCAGACAATGACGTCAGTTTTGACCAAGGCCCCGCCCCACTGAGGGAGGTCGATGGACAACGAAGGGAACTTCTGAGACGCGCGTTCGTTGGAGTTCCGTCAAAATGATCAGTTCAGTTCTGCATTCGCTGGGGCGTTCGTTGGAGTTTTGCTGGAGTCTTGAGTTCGGTGTACGAGGAGTATTGACAGACTGAGAGCTTTTTCACGAGTCTGTAGGTCGTGGTGCATGGCCGTTCTTCGTTGGTGGAGTGATCCATCTGGTCGATTCCGATAACGACCAAGGACACCCAACCTCGACCGGGTCTCTCATTGGGTCCTTTCTGCGATCCTGATCCCCGCCCTGGGACTCCTCTCTGCTCTGCTCGGGTTCCTTCCACGGACATGAGACCCACGCGTGTGGACTATATATATATATATATATATATATATATATATATATATATATATATATATATATATATATATATATATCTTCTTCTTCTTTTTCTTCTTCTTCTTTCGGCTGCTCCCTTTCGGGGTCGCCACAGCGGATCATCCGTATGATCCGCATAGTGATTTGGCACATGTTTTACGCCGGATGCCCTTCCTGACGCAACTCTGGTCGCCTCTTACGACACAGGGATATGGTAGACCTATTTTAACCGGGGTATACACCGGCCCAGTATACTGGTACTCATTTCGCCGACCTCGGAAGGATGACAGGCTGAGTCGACCCCCTGGTGTATTAATTCAGTGGCCCAACGGGGCTTGAAATAAGGACCTTTTGGATCCCAAGCCGCTGCCCTAACCACTGCACAACACCAGGCTATATATATATATATATATATATATATATATATATATATATACATATATATATACATATATACATATATATATACATATATACATATATACATATATATATATACATATATATATACATATATACATATATACATATATATATACATATATACATATATACATATATATATATACATATATATATACATATATACATATATAC
This sequence comes from Eptatretus burgeri, assembly GCF_056783735.1. Classification (NCBI taxonomy): domain Eukaryota; kingdom Metazoa; phylum Chordata; class Myxini; order Myxiniformes; family Myxinidae; genus Eptatretus; species Eptatretus burgeri. Next base: position 8,244,128 of record NC_140970.1, on the reverse strand, counting down.
ATATATATATATACATATATATATACATATATATATATATATATATACATATATATATATATATATACATATATATATATATATATATATATATATATATATATATGTATATATACCGGGCGGAGTGGCGTGCGCCTGTAATCCGGCTACTCGGAGGCTTGGGTTGGAGGATCGCTTGAAGACGGGAGCTCTGCACTGGGCCGCACTATGAGAGGGTGTAGGGCAGCCCAGAATCATGGCGAAACCCAATCCTTATCCCTGTGTCGTAAGAGGCGACCAGGGTTGCGTCAGGAAGGGCATCCGGCGTAAAACCTATGCCAAATCAGTATGCGGATCATAACGGATGATCCGCTGTGGCGACCCCTAACGTGAGCAGCCGAAAGACGAACAACAACATATATATATATATATATATATATATATATATATATATATATATATATATATATATATATATATATATATATATATATATATATATTGTTACGGTTGTGGAAATTTGCATTACACCATAAAGGGCCCGCAGGTGAGATTTCTCGATAGGTACATGTGTAGTTATCCCAAACCCGTTATATAAAGGGAATTTATGTGATTCATCCGGGCTGCGACGCTTTGAGTTAGCCATTTTTTCTTTTCTGTCGTTATTTTGAACCAGCCACGTCTCAGCCACCATCACACAACAACCACCTTTACCACCATGCCAGCCATCGTCACCAACTCCAACCACGCTCCAACCCGCAGACAACAACCACAACGCCAACCCTCACCACAGAAGACCCTCCACCACCTTCGCCTTTACCTTCACAAATTCATCCCACATCATCGCTTCCATGGTCATTCTCGCACCAGCTGTGAACACTGAACGTCCGGCTGTCTCGGGCCCATTCGGCGATTGATGCCGAACGCACCGAGCCCTGAGCGCGAATGGCGGCCTTTCCGAGGGAAAATTCGGATCAGAAACGCTTCACGCCCACTTCTCCTCCGTCCAATTGGCGAGCGCGGGGCGGCTCGGCCCCGCCTCCAAGCGTGTGTATGTGAAGTCCGTATATGCAAATGTTAGGATCAGGAGAGGTTCACGCCCATTTTTGCCCGACCAATGGCTGACCGGGGGCGCGGCGGCGTGGCCCCGCCTCCGATCGCGTTCTGATCCTAAAATTTGCATATTGGCTGCTCCTGCCGCCTATAAAAAGGTGAGCGCAAGGCAAACTGGGGTGAGTTGGGTTTTGGAGTTGCTTGGAGAGTGTCGTTGAGAGGTTGCTCTTGGGGACAAGGAGCGTTGCGTTGTTGGAGTTGAGGGGAGTGCGCGTGGTGGAACTGCAAGCAAGGGGGCTCGGGTCCGAGGCAAGAAGGACGGCAGTCGGCGACGAGGTTGCGGTGTGGGGGATCGCTCGTCTCGTCGCGGGACCCAAGCCAGCCAGCCACTCCCCTCCCCCAGGGCATGAACAATTCCCCCTTTCCCCTGCGCTGAGATAGTGCAAAAGGGGCCCCGTTCCCACCCCACCCCAAACGTGGTGCCAACGAAACCGGCCAAGGGGCACGGAGTCGGGGCACAGCGGCGCGGCCACATTTGCGGCTTGCCCGCCAACGCGTCACGAGGACGCCGGTAAGACCTCCCGGTCTCGTGGACCTGGCCGCTCCTCCAGGTCATGCGCACATTTGGCCTACAGGCCTGTCTGCCTCCTTGTCTGTGAGGGTGGCTTCTTTCCTTTGCTTTTGTGTAAATGTGTGTTGGCGCCGTCCGTCAAGTAGTATTTTTTTAAGTGTTGCCGTGTGTACGCGTATAGTCAGTTTTAACTGCTTTTCTTCTTGCATTTGCTTTTTGTGTATGGCTGTATATACGTGCTTTCCGTGTGTCGCGTAATAAAGTGCATGCATGTTGAACTGTGCCCGTTTCGCTTCATCTTTTCTTTATTGACCCTCCATCTTGCATCACATAAGGGGTTCGTAGTGGGTGTAACATCCCGCTAATTAATCTGAACCGTCCAGGTCGACGATAACACCGCTTGGTTATCCCGATAGTACGGAACGGGCCGCCCAAGCGGCTCGTGTCCGGAGTCGACCTGCGGCGAGGTACGATTGCCCGGTCGACCATTCGCGCAGGTACTTCGGTCGATCGAATTTGGCGAGCAACCCTATCCTGCGCGGATGGGCGATTGGCACGATTGTGGTGAGGTCGAAAGGCCCACCCGTGAATAGCTCCCGGCGTTGGTCCGAGAGGGTCACGACAGAATTGTCCGTCCGGTGGGCGACGTGCCGCGATTCGAGTTACGTGGCGTTCGCACGCCGGCGGGCGTGAATTTGCAACAATATATATATATATATATATAT
>NC_140970.1:8214300-8239300 GCF_056783735.1 Eptatretus burgeri | reverse complement strand
GAGCAGATATTATAATTAGAATCACTGAGAACTATTAAACAGAATCCCAGAAGGCAAAGAGAAAGCCCATGACAGGTCATGAATGTTTCATCACTGTGCATTAGCAACATGTTTCCAGCATAGCTGAGAGAAATAGTTTATCTGTTTAGCATTCACATCTGAACCCACAGCTCACGATGTGGGTGAACCAAGGTCCAGATCTCACATACTGGTCGTTGTCCTCTAATGTCATTGCAATTCATTTATAACCACAATGATGTCTCCGAACTGCTTTGTCCTGCATGTGATGTATGTACAAGCTCCTCTAAGAGTTTTACATCAGTGAAAAAAACATAACATAAAGTAAATTGGTGACAAGTCAACACTGAAATGTAAGGTGCAGCCGAAGCATTCCTCATTCAGGGCAGGAATTTTGAAATCGGCCAGGAGCCCACAATGGCCTATACCCTATTTGAAAAACTACTGTGCAATCTTGAACATCCACAGGCAAATGATGGCAGGGAGGGCAACCCTCTTATCGAATTATACTGTACACTATCGGTACAATGTGCTGCGTGAGAATCATTGGGGTATCAGTTAATAGTCAGATCAGGAATCGAACCCACAAAGACAAGCACACCACTACACCTTAGAACAATTTCTTGAGCCCTTATGGGAAAAAAATGTTTGTTATTTCAAAACAGTCAAATCAAAGTAAACTTATGGAAGGTGTCTATTTTGCACCTGAGAGGTCAATGAATGTTATCGAGTTAAGAATGAACAAACTGTGCGGTTGATGAGATCATCACCAGACTTGGTGGTGTAATAGTTAGCACATCTGCTCTGAGTTTGGGAGGTCAATTGTTTGAACCTGACCCAGGGTGAGTCATACCAAAGACTTCAAAAATAGTACATGCTGTTTGAAATGCAGTATTAAAAAAAAATTAATAACATAGAGCATGGACAAACAACTGAAGTTGTTTGCAACATGACATGATGAGCCCAATCAATGCCTTCCTGTGTTTTTGTAAATAATTTTTTTTAATACATAGTCAAGACTCGTGGAAGAGCTAGAACACTGAACAGATTAGGATACAACAAGACAAAAGGAACAGTGCACATTGGATGGGGACACCAACAGCTGAGTTGAAGGACAAACAAGTTGGATGCAGAAGGAAACTCTCAGGAATGAAAAAATTGGAAAGTTGGAAGGAGGACAGCTCAGGTAGAAAATATCATGGTTGAAGATTAATATTATTATTATTATCATCATCTTATGGCAATAACGCTGGGTGAAAACAGAAGATTGATCTACTGTATATCCCCGGTCGAAAATGCAAAGACCATCCGTAATATAGTTTTGATACATGATCATATATGGGACATCAATATGGGCCTGCGGCCGGAATGAAGCTGTATTCTACACTTGTGTGAAATGTGGCCTCAGTGATGGAAGGAAGAGCTCGCTGCCTTGGGCTGGAATGAACAGAAAGCTCGTACATTCATTCGGGAGCAAAGGTCGGACTGGGTAGTGATGCTCTGCGGCACGGTGGTTCCAAGGAACGGCCACAAATTTCCCGCACATAATCTGCCCATTAAGATATTAGGTGCGATGGCTGGCCACCTTCTTATCCCGTTGACATTTCCGAGAGCGAGAGCGAAGCACGTCGAGGATTTGGACTCGGCATTTGGTCTAATCCACTCACTGCCTGTGGCTTTTTGCGTTATGTTTGTCGCTTTCTGTCACAAACAGCCCGAGGTGTGACATGGAGGAGAGAGGATGTGGAGACTGGAGAAATGGATAAGATGTGGAAGAGTTTGACCAGCAGACGCGATAAGAGGGGTGTGGTGAGGGGGTGCGGTGTTCTTGCCCACCAGACCATCTGACATCCCAGCTTCGACTTCCATAATTTTTTTTTCTCCTCTTGTTCCAGCCGCTCTCTAATTGGATTCCGTCCCAGGATGCCCTCCTTCCCTCGGGCCGGCTCAGCTCCAAATTAGTACCCAAAAAGCGGAGCTGCCTCATTGCAGGAGCTGAGGGTGGAGCGAGAAGGTTAACGCGGGATGGTCATTGAACCTAGAAGCAGAGTTCACATGACCTCAATCACAAACCCTCCAACAGATAATTTGTGTTTATGTGTGTGCTCTTAACATACCTTAGGGTACTTTCTACCAAGGTTACTACCACGTACATGGCATATTTCCATCATGACCCCATGAATATAGTATCACTGTTAGCAGCAACATCATCATCGTCATCATCAACATCAATATCATCATCATCATCATCATCGTATGCAAGCAAAGCAAAATATTTAAATTGGACAAATGCAAAGACACGAATGTTGTAAACTGTCCAAAAAAGAAAAAGCAATACTTCAAAAGTAAGTAGTGTGAGCTGTTTTGTTGAAACTTGTGATGGTGCGGCGACGATGTGTTCAGTGCATTTGCTTTCGCGTGGGACAGCAAAACAGAGTGACTTGGCTCGACTCCGTGGGGCGATCTTGGAGCGCGCAAGAGCGATGTAATCGTGGCCGCTCCCGCCACACTAATCTCTGTTGAAACTCAAGAGCGGTCGTCAAAATATTTGTCTTCAAAATAGGCTTCCTTGCTTTTGGTACCCCGGCGACAGACGCCCCGTATACTTGGCATCGATGTTGTTTTTAGGAGAATGGCTCTTTGAGTGTGCGGCCTATTATTAAACTCTGCAGCAATGTCCCCGCGGCTCTGTGCTCTCCCATTACCCCGGTAGACTCTCCGGACCACACTGCTGTTGTTAGTCCGGATTATAGCGATTCTCACCACGTCACTTTAATGCGCCTCATTGCGGGACCAGGCACGGTACGTTCGGGTCTAGTACGTCTGCTAAAGCCGTCTCTTGGAGCTCCAGCCACGGCACCCCTCCGCTTTGATCGGCCCGGCTCGGTTGCCCTGCGGCCTACGGGCCTCCCTCGGGTGCCCCTCGCCCTCGGCGCACTCGGACGGCTACGTCCGCTTCGCATTAGGCCAGGAGCTTCTGGGATTTGAACATCTGAAACATGGCTCGGGGTAGACAAACACGCCACGGTGGACGCACTCCTTGTAATGCCCCACCATGTAGAGTATGGCTTTTTTTTCATATATTTAGCACTCTTATATTAATTTACGTTTATTTTATAATGCTTCGTGGTCTATCTCTCCGATCGTGCCTTAAATTTTAATTCCAGGTCCACATTTTATCATTATACACTGATTGAAGAAAGATATAATCTCCCTTTGTCGATGACTGCTTGACCATACATAGGCCCATAAGCCAGGCAACTTATTACCCGAGTTTGCAAAACTGTTCTACTTAATCTGCCGTGAGTGGCTTGAGCCTCCTTTCACTTGGGCAGCAGCATCCCTAGCTGGTTCAGGCAGGCTCCCATTACTGAAAACGATACATAAGTACTTTTTATACCTTCACTCATGTAATTTAATCCCAGATATCTTCAAGGAATAAATGGCTTATAGTTCATGCAGCAACAAACATTCCATCAAATACAATAGTCCTAACCCTAACCCTAACAGCTAACCCTCACAAATTGTACTCGACATACCTGATTAACATGAAGTCTGTGACCTAAGTCTTTATATATTGCAAGTACAGACGGTACAACCCATAGTCATTTACAATGACCCACTATAACAATTGGAAAGATAATAATGGTCTTTCACAAAGAGCGCGCTATGGAGACCAGATCAGATTGGGCAGGCAGATTATCTCACCCTGAAGGTCGTTAATGGGCCAGCTGGGTTTGTAAGACAATCCAGCAGTAGCGCGGCAGTTCCAAAACCTCTGAGCTCGACTTCAAGAAGCTTAGAATCCAAATCCTTAATGCCACTACCTTCAACTGCATTGGAATCCACAACCTTTGTGATGTCAGTCCATTAGATTCACCATCATGCCACGAGCATGCATTCCATGCAGTGTCCTTGTCTTTCCTTTCATGTAATATGTGTGTACAACATCATCTACGAGCTTCTGACCATGCTGATGTAAGTCAGTAAATAAATGAATGAATGAATGAATGAATGAATGGTGTTCAAAAGGTTCTCGGAATGAGGTTTAATCACAATTTTCCAAGAAAAGGCAGTTTATTCAAACTTTAAGAAATATATATATATATATATATATATATATATATATATATATATATATATATATATATATATATATATATATATATATATATATATATATATATATGTCCCATTAGTAAGAAAAGAAAAATGGATATTCTTACTAAATATATCCTATACATCATCATCATCATCATCACAATCAATAACCATCCAGTTACGCACTATATAGGGTGTTGGTGTTTCCGAAGTCTCTTGGCAAGGGTTATGCTTGGTGGTTTGCCATTCACATTGACTTCCCAGCTGTCAGTCAGGGTAGGAATTTGTTCAGGTTGACGGCGATAACTCACCTGTATACTTTTCGGAAAAGACACAGTGGGATCTTTAACATCCAGCAACAACCAGTGCCGGCAGACTGATCCTATGGCTTATCGTCTTTCCAATGGACAGCACACACATAGATGTGTGTCTATTGCCCTGCATGTGATACACCAGGGTGAATGCTTATAACTTCGTCGAGATTCCAACCTGAGATAGAGAGCTTAAGGTGAGCAACCATACCTCCAGGGCCGAGGCTGTCCTGCCAGCCCATATTCCATATCCATCCGTCCATCCATTGGGACCATACTCTGTGCAGAGCGTTGGTGCTGCCTTTGGAGTCTCCTTGGCTATTGAGTGCAATACTGGACGGATCCCATCAAGTTGGCACTCATTTTGCCGACCTCGGAAGGATGACAGGCAGAGTCAACCCCACCTGGAATTAATTCAGCAGCCAAGGGAGATTTAAACTCAGGATCCTGGGATCCAAAATCCACCACCCTAACCATTAAGCCAACACCAGGCATATGTTCTGTGTTGGTGTGTTGAAAACAGTTATAACAGAATTTCTCGCACGATGGTGAGTACTGCACTGTGTCTCGTTCCAGTGTGTTTTCCCAAACTCTCTGGTTTGAGATATACTGCAAGACCTATGTGCTCGAACCAACGCGTACAATCAGCCTAAAGCCCGATTCGCTAAAGGTATCCAATTTAACCATCGGTTGATTTTATACCATGAATGTGCATTATATCTTCAAGTAAGAGACGAAATTTTTACAATGAATATTCAAATTATAAAAAAAAATTAATGTATTAATTCTAATTTCTAAATTTTGTTTTTTAACCTTGCAAAATGTCCAAAGGGGTTGCTGAAACAAAAAGATTTGAGAACCACTGACCTCTTGGGATTGCCCAGTCATTCTCCCTGAACGAGCTCATTCCCGAAACATTTTGGTGTCATTGAGTGAGTGTGTTCACTGTTTCTCAGATCTACTGTAATCTATATATCCCAGCAAGGCTCTGCATTATTAAAAGCTCCGTCTTGTTTTCACTTTGACTTTGACATGCATCACTCCATCTGATCATTCTGCACTGATGAAGCCTACATTCCAACCCGACACCCAACGATTTCCACTTCAGCACTTAATCTCTCAGGATTCTCTTGGACTCGGACCATATATCTCTCTATCTCTATCTCTATCTCTATCTCTATCTCTATCTCTATCTCTATCTCTATCTCTATCTCTATCTCTATCTCTCTCTCTGTCTCTCTGTCTCTCTGTCTCTCTGTCTCTCTGTCTCTCTGTCTCTCTGTCTCTCTGTCTCTCTGTCTCATCACTGGGCTAACCACTTCTGGCAGCCATTTATCCGAGTCGTACAGCAACTTTTCGTCCCCAGTCATGTGCCGTGTCCACCGAACACCCCCACAAAGGCAGCTGCATGCTTGACCATAGATGCCTAGTCAGTGGAGGAATTGATGGAATTTAACCACAGTGCTGGCAATAACTGCCCTACTCCCCCTTTGTGATGCAATTCCCTGGCTCCAAGACACCAGGGTGACGATATATTCGTACCGGGAATCAAACCCAGACCCGACAAGTTCAAAAGCGAGTACGCACACTAGGTAGACTCGCTGTGCTCATGAAACCAGTGCTTGGCTAAAGCGAAGATGCTTTCAGCAATTGCGGGAACAGGTCTGTGTCACCAGGGAGTGTCAGGATAAACACTCAGACACCAAGACATCCAAGAATGCGCCTTCAAGCATCATACTCTCTTGACTTGATCTGCGTTGGACGCATTGCCTTTTATCATGTACATGTTTTGACTGAGAAGTTCACCTTTGTTGATGAATCGAAGAGCAGAGGTAAAGTCGATATGTCATAAAGGAATGTAAGCATGCAGGTTAAAAAACGCTTTCAAACTGTCAATGAGGGGAATGTCGCAAACATTCCCCTTTGCAGTGCTGGTCTTCATATTTACGTTCAAGTGAAACACAAAAATTATATAAATTTTTATCCTGACACAAGGTGGAGTTACAATTTGGTTTGCTTTTTGTCATCGAGTAAGGAATCATCTAAATATTCCACATACAACAATAGCACGATACCTCTACCTTTCACGTTCACGTTCACGTTCACGTCCACGTCCACCTCCACCTCCACCTCCACCTCCACCTCCACCTCCACCTCCACCTCCACCTCCACTGTGTACACTTATGTGCTAAAAGTTAGTTTAACTCACAGCGGCTGAGCACCATATAACCAGACACCACCACCTTACTTTGGTGGTGTCTGGTATGTATAGTTCAAATGTTCCGACAACTCCAAGAACAATACCAACAGTATCATCACTTTGTCAATACTATAAAGGTCACCCATGCTGGAGAGTTCACGGAGTAGGAACTCAATGAATGGAGTTCCCTTACCACCACACAATGGCAAGTATGCCAAAAACCCTTTAACTTGATATCACATCTTCACTGAGATGACCACGTTATTTTCAGCAAAATAATTGCACATCGGCCAACACCGAGATGAAACTTCGCAAACCTTGTTTGTTCAGAGAAAAAAAAGACATTGAATTAGTCGACAGTTGATGATTAAACGAATCGGCACAAATTAATACCGTTATCTCGCTTTTTGGGCCGCACCACATACATAGGATTCGAACTGCAGCTGTCGGCTATTGCTCCCGGAAAAGCCAAGCAAATTTTAAATGTTCCGAAATGTAAACTTCTGAATAATTTGGTCATATGTAATCGAAATTTTCCATGCAATGAAGCACATGCTTTTATCATCGGTCAAGGATGACGACGACAAGTGAGTTTTCCAAGCGTGCATTTTGCCTCCCCCCTGGCAGGATATATTAATACTTGGCACAAACACTCCTGAAATGCCTATTTTGTTGGTTGTTTCTCCCCACACTTTACTCAAGATGGAGAGTATAGGGTCAAAGCTATAGTTTCAAATGTGTTGGCCCTGTGCCGGCCCACTACCTCCCTCCTCTCCCCGGTAAAATTAAGTCTATAAACTGATAGATTGGATTAATGTATGGTATTGATATAGCGCGGACAGAATGGGCCAAATGTCCTACTCCGTCAAAGTTCCTTGTATTCCCTTGTGTAAAGATGGGGGGAAATGGGGAGTCGGGTGAAATATATTATGACGTCGTATGATAATTACTTATTTATATACTACGTACACCGCGTCATGTCTCATCACGTTGTGATACCGTGCGATGAAGCACCTCATCCGTGACTTAAATCTAGTGAGTTGTGACGTCACAATTGCACCTGTGTTTGTCAGAGGGCGGCGCTCGCACTCCTTTAGTCTGCCTGCATGGTTCACACTGGAACTAGTAACATCGATCGTTTGTTTATTTGCAAATATTACTTGGATATGATCAAAACTGATGGGAATTATTCGTGATTGCATAAAATTATTTGCTTTGTCTGAAGGCAGGTATCATTATGCATCAGGGGTGGTCCCACAACATAATGGTACTTCCAAGATTGTGATTGAAAGGAAAACTCTCATCATTTTTGGGCCACTCTGTACGAACTATTGTTGTTTGTGTGGCTGGAATATTTCAGAAATCAATTCAGGTCTTTCGATACGAGCTGACCTTTTACTGTCTACAATGTGCATTGTATACGTACACATGTTGGAGTCTTGCCATATTTACAATCACGTAATCCAATATACTACACAAATAGAAATGAGTGTATATTTGTAGAGTGGGTTTGATGATGCGTGCACTGCTCTTTATGTCCGTCTTCATATTATTATGTACGGAAGCAAGTAAATTAAGATGTTGAACGATAATGGCGGGGTATAATATGGAAGAAAGTGGAGGGATAGGTAGTGTAGGAGTAAGAGGGAAATGAAGTAGCAGGTAGATAGAAAATGAAGGAAGGATTTGGGGGGGGGAGAGGGCTGAGGGGTGAAGGCTCCCTTTTGTATGCATGATATGTAGATCATTCCATATCTCGCAGCATGTGAGTTTCGTTACCTCCGAGCTCAAAATTACCTCTTTCGTTACCTCAAACTCAAACTACAATACCTCTGAGCTATGTCATCACTCATTGATAGAAAATATCAAGAAAACAAAGAAAAGGTAAATAAATCTTCGATAACGCGAGGTTCCAAATATCTCGGAGTGGAATAAAATTTATTTCTGAATTTATCAATAAATAATTATAAATCCAGGAAAATCATGTTAAACCCGAACTATAAGAATGACAGAAAGCGTTGCACATCGCTTTTCGACAATGTCGACGACGTCGTGACATCAGCACTGCACCTGCATCAATGTGATGACGTTTAGACGTCGGTCACTGTTTCCTTAGTTACCTGGTAATACTCTTAAATATGCGGATAAGATAAAATGAAGCACAAAGTGTGAAATATGGGGTTGTCCTTCCCATTAATTTTCACTCCTAATTTCTTTAGTCTTTGATAAACACTTGAGGGTCAAAAGAAATGCGTTGATGAGCACAACTTGACTGCACTGTGGGCGTGGCCGATTTCGGACGAGGGTGTGGTCTACCAGAATGGGGGCACAGCTTGGAAAGGTAACGGTTACGGAGGAACGACGCGGCTTGCATGAATGGTTGGGGTCTTTGGGGGGTTGTGGGGGGAGTTCATCGGGAATCGCGTCTCTGTGCTTCACATTTCCCTGCCTATTGGAAAGGTGGTGGATCTGCCCCGTGGATCTTAGCTAGTACTTCCTCGAACAAAACAATTCATGATCGCATCGCTGCCGATTTGGAGTCGATGTATCTGGAGGACTGTTGTGGCCGTTTTATAGGAGAAGGACTTGGAGAGATGGCCGCGAGGCATTACCGTGGTGTGGACTGAATCCGCATGTACATCAGGAAAGGTCGAAGATCGTACGTGTGTTAGAAACCGGGAGCAAAATATTTTTTGTCCCAGCGAAGAACGAGTGATAAGGAAGAATTGCAGTGCTGGACTGGTGCCACAGCACTTCATAATTTTGAGACGCAATGGCTGTTGTGTTGTGCTCGCTACGTGAAAATACTCTCACCAAAAGTCCGAGTTCCGATGCTGCAGAAGGTGAGTTTCGGTAATTTAACCTTTCTCCTGTCCCTCCAGGAAACCTCAGCTGCCTCTTTTATGCCCCCCCCCCCACACTTCTCCCCACCATACCAGCCGGATATCGGGAGAATGGACGGCCAGATATTTCGGACAGAAGTGAAGAAGCTCGTATAATAGATTACATTAAGGACAACTCTCATTATAGGGCAATTTCTGCTTGGGTTTCAAAGGAGCAAATAACGTAGTTTTTCAAAATGCCCTCCTTGCTTCGTTCCACCACTTCAAAAAAAAATTTTTTTTTTAATTTTGAGTACGATAACTTTTACACTTTTATCCGATTGCATAATGTGATCAAACATTATTCCAACTCTTAACTTAATACATGAGTCTTGCACTATAAAATGTGATTTTCTTTTAAAATACATTTTCAAGCAGTCTTATAAAATATGCAACTAATTTACTACCAGTGTGGCAATAAAAACTTATCTTCAGTTTGCCTTTTAAATACTTTACTTGCATAAAGTAAATTATTATCCTGTTTGAACCTTTAATAGGACTCGAGGATTTTCTTTCTTTTCTTTCGAAGAATAATGCAACAGTATTATAATACACGGAATAATAATAATGTACAACACTGAGAAATTTACAGGATCATAACATCTAAGCAATCTATAAAAAATGCATGGAATGTAACATTACAACACTAATATAATATAAAACTGTATGATAATATACAAGAGTATTATAATATACGGAATGATAACACGCAAGGGTATTATAATATCTGGAGTGAGAACACACAAGAATATTATAATATACGGAATGAAAATTATACACAAAAGTAATATAATATATGGAATTATAATATACAACATGAATACAATCTACAAAATGAGAGTATAGAAATGAATAAATAATTTTACAATAGTATATTATAAAAGGGTAATATATAACACAGAATGATAATATACTTGGATCATAATGTACAATATTAATATAATATAAAAAATATAACTGTCAAAAAATATACCTTTTTTAAATACTCCTTTTTGTAGCGAAGTTATACTATTTTCTATTTAACAGTTCAATTAATGAAAATAAGGTTTTTGAAAAGCAAGTCAACTATATCGAAAAAAGAAAAAGCTTGTACAAACCTCGATACTAAATAAGTGACAAATGCAGCCTCGGCGTAACAAAATTATATTGTGCGTGTGTGTGTGTGTGTGTGTGTGTGTGTGTGTGTGAGTGTGTGTGTGCGTGTGTGTGTGTGTGTGTGTGTGTGTGTGTGTGTGTGTGTGTGTGTGTGTGTGTGTGTGTGTGTGTTTTGTGTCTTTTTTAACAACCTCTGTATGTATTTATAAGTACAACTATTTAAGTGAGATGATTTTATAAAGGATTTTAAATATAATTTACAATTTCATTTGCATATTATATTCTGGACTGCATATGAGTTCATCATGAAGCACATGTTGCCTAACATAGAAGTGAAGAAATATCACAAGGCAAATCATTCAGTTTGAAAATGGTTAATGAAAAGCAGTTGTAGAAAAAATATCTTTCGTGTTGTTTGTTGATTTCATTGATTTGATTTCATTGGTTTTGTGGTGTTACAAACCACAGTTACCGATTTCACAACGTATGTAGCAACGCAAAAGGGGTTTCAAACCTTGCTACAATGGAACAGTTTTCTCGGCATTTATAAGCAAAGTAAAATGTCCCGTGATCAATAGTTTTAGCTTCTCTTTTTCTCTCTGAGCTAGTATTTATTGTGTTTGGTTATTGATACAAATATGTCAACAGAAATGTGTGGGTTAAAAAATAAAAACCCAACATGTAAATTATTTTAAATAATGAATAATTCATTATTGGATTTTTTTTTTTCCAAATACATTTAATTTTGTGTTTTGCAATAAATATTGATACATGATAAAATAACGACTTAATAAAACTTAAAAAGTAATTATTCATGTTTTAATGAGGATGAAAATGTAACCTACAGTTATAATAATAATCCCTGTATAAATAAGCTAATGAAGTGGAGATGCGTCACCAACCTGTTAACCGATAACACAACACTTTTGTGAAGCTAAATACAGCAATTCTCTACTGTATAGTTAATATGCAGTATTTTAATGTATTGTTTGTCGTCTGTCTATACATCTATATTTCATACGAACTTTGTGAGATATATGAAGAGAAAGCTCGTACGTTGCCGAGCTGTACCATTCCCGATCTGTTATTTGATTTGCAAGCTTGTATGCATTGGACCCGCACAGCCTGTGTCAGAGCATGTTACAACATGACACAGACATGAGCAATGACATAGGTGAAATTCTCAGTGTTAAACAAATTGGCAGAACTGAAACAAGATGTTTAAATGTCAATGCATGAAAGGCTATCATTGTAAAAACTGTAGTAGAGGAGAATGGCGCAGAATCCTCGAGATCAGCAGTGCAGTTCGGACTCGACACAAATCCAAATCGTGTTAACAGAGCCACATCGCTGGCACGTTTCAACTAATCATGTGCCTCGTACGCGCTGCTAATAAGAAAATCTCTTCACCCTTTGCATCCTTTGTTTGTCTTTCCTAGACCAAGGAATTCCTCTCGCGTTCCGTACTCTTTGACCCGCGCAAAGGTCTGTTTGTCGCGTTTCCACTGACTTTTTGCAGAGACAGAAATGCCTGTAATGCAAGACCAGCCAGTTTTCAAAACTGACGTCCACTCTGCAAGATAGATCATTCTCTATCTCTCTGTAGCACTTGAAAAATGGTGAAACGACCCATTGTAACACGTGATAAGCTATAGTATGTCAGTTATGTTATGAACGGGTCTATATATATATATATATATATATATATATATATATATATATATATATATATATATATATATATATATATATATATTGGCATATCCAACCAAAAATCACACCACAACCTACACAACTTATTAGAGAGCAAATTTTGTCTCACGTGACATTTTATGTACAACGCAAAATACTTTGATGGCCACACACACACACACACACACACACACACACACACACACACACACACACACACACAAATACATACACACACACACACACACACACACACACAAATACATACACACACACACACACACACACACACACAAATACATACACACACACACTTTCACCTCCTTCCTGTTTTAGGACATTTATGGACAATGTAAATAATGATCGTAATTGTGGTGAAATAAATGTGTAGAAAAATAAGTAATGTTAATGTTATTTATTGGCTTTTTCTCTTGCTAAATGGGATTTGAACCTATAATTCAGTATCATGAGCAGCATGCTCAAATTGGAACACCAAACGGGTCAACATTTAATCCGAAAAATCTTCATTTACATTATACTTCTATACTTGCATATAGTTTAGTGGTCAATCATGAATTATATAGCAATGATATGAAAGTGAAAAATAAAAAGAAAGGTTCCTTTTCTTTTCTGCCCTCATTGCTCTATTCATTCTTTACTAATCGGCTTAAGTCTGGCATCTCAGAACTGATGTCCTCTTAAGTGTGAGCTGCTAGTAACTCAATACAAACAGACTTTGTTGCACATATTTTGAGCTCGTGTATCAAATTATAAATATATTAATGGCTCACGTTCTTTTTTAATATATTTTGTTTAATAGTATCTGCCAAGTATAATCTATTATATACTGTGGCCTACCAGCATTCAGAATGAATTCATAACTTAAATATTTGCCGAGAAATTGTGATGAATAAGCTTGTAAGGAGGTTGACTTCATGTGCAGCAAACAACCTGTAGTCACCGTGATAAAGTTATAATCGGTAAGTAGATTACCTTTTTGTTGAAGAAGTTGAAAATCAATTGTGAATGTTTGTTTATGTTAAGAGCAGTTGGAAGATATAACTGTTGGTAAACGCAATGAATGTGTGATTTGTATAGATAGACCATGAACTTCACACAGTTCCCATTGAAAATCTTTCATACATGCACTTGCTTACATGTATGTGTGCCACGCACGCACGCGCGTGCGCACACGCGCGCGCACACACACGCACACACACACACACACACACACGCACACACGTCCAAACACCTTCTCGCTTTTTCCTCTTCAAAAACTGATCCTGAACTCTCCAGCTATTTGAGACATTTCTCTGTGTATATGTAGTCAGTTTTTCCGATTTAACTTTTCACTCGTTGATCCCAGATTCCGAGAAATTTTCAAGCAGCAAGACAGAAGAGGGGGCTGGAGGTGGAGGTGGAGGTGGAGGAGGAGGAGCAGGAGGTGGTGGTGGTGGAAGTGGTGTAGGAGGTGGAGGTGGAGGAAGTGTAGACGATCCAAGCAAAAAGAAACGTCAAAGGCGACAAAGAACGCACTTCACGAGCCAACAACTACAGGAGCTGGAGGCGACGTTCCAGAGGAATCGCTACCCGGACATGTCGACACGCGAGGAGATCGCCGTCTGGACAAACCTCACAGAAGCGCGTGTCCGGGTAATGCCAGTTCTTTGAAAATAGCCTAGAAAATTACCAATCTTCCAAGCCTGCATTTAACACTTCAAGCCTAAGAATGAATAAAAAGCACAAGTTAACGAATGAATCAATTAACTATTTTGCAATGATCAAATGAAATAAAGAATGTTGATTTATAAGCAGCGACTAAAGACAAGCAAATGAGTTATTTTTGGTTAAACATTGTCAGTACAGTTTGGAATGTTTTGGCCGTCATTATAGACAGAAATTTAATTTCATTAGTGCATTGCTTATATTATATGTCACCCATACTTAATGCACAATGGTACGAAAATTCAGGAAGGACTTCTTTGCAAATGATTAAATAGAGTTTGATTCATGTGCCATAAAGTCAGTATATAGTGTACACGGTTGTACATATTTTACAATCATTAGGTTGTCCTGTAAATATTCACAATAGTATATTTAATTTATTAAATGGTGTATAGTCTGACAAGATGGTACATCAATGGCATGCTTACCTTTGAGCTGTCTACTATAAGTTTGATCCCTTAACCGAGGATAAACTGGTGTTTCGCATACAGGGTTTTTAATTACAATGCGCACTGTCCCTCAGCTAAACGTTAAACTGAGTGTCCCACCTGCTCACATTAGTTACATGATATTAAAGATCCTTCAGTGTCTTTTGTAAAGAATATGTGAATCGCTGGTATCCAGAACAAATTACAAATTCCTGCCTAAATCACCTCCATTTGACATCAAGCATGCCGAAATAGGTTTTGAAAGACGAGTGCCAAAAACGTTTTACGGCCAATCCTACAAGAAGGTGGAAATAATTAGGGTGGTGGTGGTGGTACTAGTAGTAGGAGCAGCAGCATTTACCTTTTTGCTGTCTTGTCGAGGTTCGATCCCTGCCATGACAATAAACTGCCCAATTGGTGTTTCGCAGCCACGTCATTGCATCAAAAAATGTGCCGTCCCTTGGATGAATATCAAGCTCGGTGTCCCATCAGCTAGCATTACATTGTGGGTGTTAATGGTCCAACAGTGTATTTAAACAAATGGTGGACGAAGTATCACTAGCATCCTGAACAAATTACAAATTCATACTCTGGCTACCACTGGAAAGATAACAGCAAACCATTCAATGTGATCCTTGCCATGAGGCTACTATTGCAACACTGAACCTGCCCTTGGCCAGATAACCACACAACACGTGTTACAGGTCACATCCTCAAATGAAGCAATATATTATATATAAATAATGGTCCCATTAATGAAACAGCCTTGAAGACGTGAGCATTTTATCAAAGGAGTAGGTTTGATCCCCTCCTGTGAGGTGGCCTCCCAAATTGCCTCGATTTCTTTCTGTGCAACCACTTAGCAAAATGGTCCCACATGCTCTTTCATTGGTCATCATGCCATCTTTCTGAACCTACACACCAAGTAGAGGTCATGCCTTCTTGCACCGATTGATACCAACACCAACCATTGTTCTTGCAACCCATTCTATACAATCTTCAGTGTAGAATCTTGTCTCTTGCAGAAGCCCAATGGCTCTGACTTTGTTTTTTAACTTCTTCAGTTATTGATACATGTACATCTTGTAAACACACTCTGGAAGCTTGCTTCTTATGTCAATCACAGGAATATATAACAATGATTCCAGAATTTAATCACATTGTACCCTTTTATACATTTTGCATAATCGCTCTAATTTGTGTGACAAAAGGTAATACCGTTGATATCACATTCATGAAAATGTAATAATTTACAAACAAAACCTTCCCACACTTCTGTACCAAGTTAACATTTGCTGTAGGCCAACTCCGTCGAGGTAGACAAATTTCAATGTTTTGCCGCATGCCCCAATAAAATTCCAAGGTGACAAATGTAAATGTATTTTGTTTGAAGGCCTCATTTTCCTTCAGAATCACTTGAAGACATATTTTTGAATTGTGCAGCTTTTTTGCCACAAATTTGTGATATTGTACCGGCTGCATTGTATTATGTTTGTTAAGCTGAGAGTATTTTAAAAGTACCATTTAGATTATGATGGACTGCTCCTACTACTTTAATGCCTACTATTATTCCAACAACCTTGTGCG
The DNA here is from genome assembly GCF_056783735.1 of Eptatretus burgeri. Lineage (NCBI taxonomy): Eukaryota > Metazoa > Chordata > Myxini > Myxiniformes > Myxinidae > Eptatretus > Eptatretus burgeri. The sequence goes on along the minus strand of NC_140970.1, from coordinate 8,223,261 downwards.
GTCCGCATTCGTTTTTTTTAGCTCGAGTATTTCACAAACTAGTTGGCCAGGCCAGACGTTCGACTGAAGGTGGACAGTGCTGGCGTTAACTCGCCTACTCTTTCTGAAAGACACCGTAGGATCTTTAACATTCACCCTCCTTAACAATGGTATTTGCTCTTACATGTCATGCATGTCAAACACCACAATGACAGATTATAGCTGAGTCGAGATTCCAACGCAGCCAAGACAGCTCAAAGGCGAGTGCGCATACCTCTCAGCTATCCTATCTCTTCATGAGATGCTGATAATGATGAGAACAACGTTAATGCAATGTTATTCTGTTTCATACTGGGGACATTAAAATACAATTTGTAGTCAGCAAAAGGAAAACCTAAAGTTAAACAATCGAGGATGAAAAACATAGAAAATATAGAAGAAAAACATAGAAGGACTTCATCTGATCATTATCGTTTATTTTATCTTGCATCCTTGAATGTTGTCATCATCATAGTCATTCGTATGCAGAACGTGGCTGCGTGTTAGTATCGGTTCAAGCAGGAGTGCGGCAGTTTCACTGATGCAGTGCCCCCTGTAGGTTAGAGCAGAAATTTGGAATTTGGCCAGAGTGCCGGCAACAGCTCACCCACTCTTCACAAAAGACACTGTGGGATCTTTTAATGTCCACCAACTAACGCTGGCAGACGGGACACCCAGTTTAACATGCATCCGAGGGACTGCGCACACATTGATGCCTCGCCCTACGGCCTCCATGCCAAACACCTGGATGACTGTTTATAGCTGGGTCAAGATTCAAAGCAAGGCCAGACAGCTCAGAGGCGAGTGTGCAGGGCCTGTTGTTGAGTAAAGTTGAAGGTCAAAGTAAAAAAAAAACTGCAAAGTACCAATATCCTCTCGTAAAGATGAAAGAACAGAATAGAACTCCACGATGGCTGGGCAACTATTGCTCAATAATGCAAAACAAAGAGCTGAAAGTGACTCAAACTCAAAATTACAACCTCTGCAACACATTGCTAAGCTTGGCTTTAAAATAGCATGAAAACACCCACCCTCCCCACTTACCCCCATGTCCCAACCCCATTATTCAGCTGGTCCTTTTCATAGTTATCTAGAGCTCATGGAGGAGTTGTACATTTATCTCATGTAAGCCAAGGATCATTCACTATGTGATCAGATGGGAACACCAAACAGGTCAAGCCTTTTATTGGTAGGGCCTGAAACGTCAACAATAACAACTTTCAAACTTTCGGCTTTGTATTGCAGCAGTATATGCCTGGTGTTGGCTTTATGGTTTGGGTAGTGGGCTTGGGATCCTTGGGTCCTGAGTTCAAATCCCACTCAGCTGTTGAATTAATACCAGGTGGGGTTGACTCTGCCTGTCATCCTTCTGAGGTTGGCAAAATGAGTGCCAGCTTGCTGGTATCCTGTGTCAGAGTGATGACCTGTCCAGGATTGTGCCCAATAGCCCAGGAGACTGCTTAGGCAGCACCAACGCTGTGCACAGAGTATGGTCCCAATGGATGGATGGATTGCAGCACAATAAATCTTGGAAACTGCAATCTTGATGTACAGTACAATATTAACATCCACCCTGCTAATTCTATGAATTGGTACATTTTTTTTTGTAACATCTGACCAACTGCATCGAGATGCTGCACTATTTTTTTATGGTCAAATTAATATCGGTTCTAAACTTCGTAAAACTTTTATTCAGAGATAAATAAATCATGATGAATGAACAAATGAATCGATGGTAAACATTAAATAATGTTCAGGAACATGCAATCATATAAGGACATGGGAAACATCATCCAATCAATGGTGGACCACAAATGGTAGCATTTGTAAAAGTTAAAAATAAGGATAGCTCACTGATGTACCATTTGATGACTTGCGCGATACTTATCAGGTGTGTGGAGACTACACACCGACTCCAACACCAGTGGTGAGTAGTGATATAATGAATAAATACATTCCAAGAGTCATTGTATCACAAATCCATTATATCAGGATCCCAGCCCCACCCCAAGCCTCCAAAAAAGCACATGCAATAATTAGATGGCCTCTAGACTTAGGGATTCCACTTAGATGAGCATGTCATCAATGTCCATGACACTTTTAATCTTCCACTAACTATTAACCTTCCCCAATAAGTTCAAAGAGTACAGGTGTAGTGCTCTTCGAACAGCCCGGACCATGCTGTGAACACAGAAGCGATCATAATGCATAAAACCATTAATATGTTGCTAATTGTGATTTATTAAGTTACAGAAAGAGATAAGAGTGTCACACACCATGATACATCATAAATCACACCAAATGTATAATTTGAATTATTGCCACACCGTGTTACATTCCGCACATTTTGATTATAAATACGACATTGGATAAAATCACACCACTTATGAAGTTTGATATGGTACCGGATTTCCATGTGCTGTGATAGTAACATCATAACCACAGCTTTGGCACGCATGGGTTGAGATCAAAGTGACCCTGAAACGGTTGCTTTATCCGACAATTAATTTGCAATTGGTCACTGGCATTGACACCAATACAAATTTTTATTATGGACCCGAAGTATCAAAAAACGGTTTCAAATGGAGCACCTCACTGCCATTAGAGCATTTAAATTGCAACAAATGTCGCAATAAATTTGAATTGTCGCTCCCACCGGCTCGATGACAGAAGACACTATTTGCATTTTTGCCATCTCCATTCCCACTCCGTTTTTTTTATCCTGTGCGGGCACAGGCAATTTGCTAGTAAATAACAAGGCCTTGACCATGTATGAAATAAACACATTATACAATAGCACCTTTCACACAAAATAAATACTTGTAGTTGAGAATATCCATTTCAAAACTGAAGGGACCTTTGGGTATTAGAGCAGCTCAACAGGCAAGACTGAGTAAGCTCTTAGGTCCGACAGATTCTTCATCAGGGTTTTGCTTCTCTGTTGGGATAGAGCAGATTCATCAGGGTTTGTTCGAATGAAAAATATTATTTTGGCTTCATGGAAGCTCTTCGGTTCGATTATCATCCCTTAGGATGTGTAGACCTCAAGAAGAACAACATGAAAACTCAAGAGCAGACAGCTTTTATGAAAGGGGGGTTGTTTGATTTTGTGCTGGCCGGTAATTGTTCATTTTCTCCAAGCTGCTTTGATGATCTTTTTTATTATCATCATTTTGCTATTCATTGTAATGCAGTGATAATTATTTGTTATGATGGGACCAGCAACAATGATTGATACAGTGATGTTGTATCAAATTTGTTATATTGCATATTCATTGTATTGGGACAATGTTGTAATAAGACATCTCTGGCCAAAATACCTGAAGAACAGCAGGTTCAGTTTTAACTTATCTTAAATTAAGGTTGTTGAGTTAATCATTGAATCGAGCTCCAGGATCCAACTATTGACCTGATTGCTCCAATGTTGGTACATTGCCTTTTTCTAACCCTCTGCCACCTCGCCCTTCCCTGAGCCTCGATCTTGTATCAAGGCTCACAACGATGATGATGATGATGATGATGATGATGATGATGATGAGGATGATGATTACGAAAAAGAAGAACGATTTCTTGAAAATAGTAAGGGGTATAATATGTGTGTAAATGGTTAAAATGGTGGGGTCAATTCCCTCAGATGTCCCAAACCCCTCCTCCCAACCCTTCCCCCTCCGCACACCCCTCATATTATACCCTCCTAGCCTATTTTTCCATTTCTCCCCTCTCCTCCCCATCTCCCCTTGCCTTCAGTTCCTCTTCATCATTCATAATTTTATTTCCCATCATGTTTCCTCACATTTGTTTTAATCTTATTGAGCGGGTTTGAGAAGGTGGAACGGAATCTTCCCATGACCCAGAGTATCCCCTCCATTTTATGAGGATCACATTTCGAGGACCAATTTGTAATGTTTTGCTCATATATTTGTTCCAAAGGCTCTTTTCAGGATTGTCACTGAAGCCTAGACAGCCACCAATTGTTGTCTGTTGTAATATTGATGAGTATAGTTTTTGTGGGGCAGTCAGGATAGTTTAGAGGTATGCACACTTGCCTCTGAGCTGTATACCCTGGGTTCAGATCCCAACACAGATATAAACTGTTGCCATGGTGTTTGACAGGCAGGATGATACATAAATGTGTGTGCCGCCATCTGAAGGACATTATGCCAGACGTCCTGTCTGCCAGCACTGATCATTGATGGGTGTAAAATATTCCCACAGTGTATTCTTGAAGAGTAGGCAATTATCACCAGCATCCTGAAGAAAATTCCAAATTCCTGCCCTAATTGTCTTTCTCATCCGCACTTTGCTTGGCAAGCATAACAAATATGCCGATACCGCCAACGTGAGTTGAAGGAGGCCTTCATCCTGGAATGGACTGAAGACAGGCTGATGATGATTATGATGATGATGATGGTTTTCAAAATCTCAGTGATGTTCTGACTTTATCACTCCAGTTGTTCTGACTATCACTGGCACAACATTGGCACTCCTCAGCTTCCATTTTCTCTTGAGTAGAAAGAAAGTTGTTTGTTCCTGCTCTATCCTTTTTAAATGCTGAGCATCAAGCAAGGAAGCAGCACGTACAATTTTTTAAGTCTTCAGTATGACTCAGCTGGGGTTCGAACTTCCGACCTCCCAGGCTCAGAGCAGATGCTCTAACCATACGTGACCGAGTCTGGTTTAAGACCAAGTTTGATCATAAACCAGCTTTCTCATTTGCTAGACTTTCTTCGTAGTACTTTATTTATTTATTTTTCTCCTTTTAATTGTTTTCTAACTCTCACTTCATCCTTTTATGTATAACTGTTTCTTTTTATTGTCGCCTGTAAAAGTGGTTTAGCTCCATCGTTGTATTAATGGTGTCTTTCAGGTTTAAGGGTTTCTCTTGCTGATGAAGCCATTAAGGCAGAAATAACAACTATGCCTGACGAACCATGCATTGTGGCCTTGGGGTTAAGGTGCATGTTTATTGTTTGGACGAGCTTTGCCCCGTACCACATCTATTCATAACCTTGAATGTCATGTCGAAGTATCCATGGATGTCTACTAATGTCTTTGTCATGTATGTGATTTATGTACAAGCTCCTGCATGGGCCGTAGAGCAATATCCAGGGCTGTGTTGATATAAACCTGTGAAAATCCGTGAACATTATTGTGACCCTTTTGGGTTGTGGTCCGTAGAATGCCCTCTGGAGAGAGATATTTAATTAATCCTTGATTTCAGTTTTTTCTTTGAAGGTTATAAAGCCCAATGGGGAAAATCCTGACATTGGGGAGGAATTACAAACTATTTACTTTTTTGTTTGTTTCTTTTGTCTTTTGAAACAATTGTTCAGGGTGTTTTAACCAGAATGCAATATGGCACAATGTTATTAAAAGCATTTTTTAGTCCTGGAACCTAATTAGGGTTTTCCAATGCTAAATTCTAATTAGGTTTTTCTACTGGCAATGGGATACCAATATAAAGTTCCGAGCAAGCACTTTTGGGTATCTAATGTCATGTCAAATGAAGGTTTTGTGCTGGTATCTCATTACCAGGAGAAAACCATAAATTGAGATTAAAAAAAAAAAATTTTGATGCGGGAATTTGCCTGAAGGTGTTTTATTCATCACGTTTTGCTATCTTTAAGATTCACAACAACCCAGCTTTGTCGATATTTATGCATTAATTGTTCAGTGTCATGATAGATTACTTAGTATGGAATCCACTAAAACAATAATTTTATACCACACTTACCATTGCGCATTTGGAGTGAGACCGAGGCATGACGCATCGGCATGCCACCCATGGGTGGTCGAACATGCTTTTAACTTAACCCCAAAGATGTCAGCCCTAATGCTGTTACGCTTACATGAGAATATATTATGCATGCTCTTTATGCTAGAAATCTGTTGATTGTGATGCTGCATATGTAGAGAGTGTATCATGTCTGCCTGGTGGCTGTTTCTCGGTAGTGAAGCTGCGTAGCTTCTGTGAAGCTCAGCCTTATCCCTGCAAGAATAAATCAATAAATCATGGGCTGCCTATAGTAGAGCCTATCAGTCTACATAATAATAAAAAAGTGTCCAGTGTACTAGATACAAAAGGAAAGGAGCAAAAGAAAAAAAGAGGCTTGGGAATGGAAAAGTAAAATAAACGAGAATAAAACCGGGCTGAGAAAAATAAAGTCAATGGAAAATATGAAATGAGGCTATTCCAGGAGAGCGAGAGCCACTACATGAAGAAACGTATTGAATGGTTGCATATCTTTTTATGTTGCATACATTTGTACCACGTGTGAATACTTTGCTATGGAACCACTCATGCATAGTGGGAAATGGCGTCCAAAAGCTCGTTGGTGTAAGAGACTATAATCTAAATGGACAATTCTGTACAATTGCAAAATTATATTTGAAGTCGGGGGGAGGGGGGCAGGTAGGTGGTAATTGATTAGGTGAGAGATGATCGATTACTCATGCCAATATGGGTTAGACATTGAGCTGGACCTTTAAGATACATATATAGAAGCATAGTAAAACTAGAAGGCAACTTCGAATTGTATATTAACAAGGTATTGTTCACTGATGTTCTCTGTTAAACCATGAGCTATCATTGTTTGCCAATGGAAATACAGTGTAGCATTTCAAATATAGGATTATTATCAAAGCAAACACAACACGGATGTCGGGATGAAGTTTTACTTGGAAATGTTCGTCATATTAAACATCGGTTGGCCTGTAGCATTCTCATCTGAACATCTGGCTCATGACGTATGTAAATGAATTTTAAAATCCCATATTCTGCAATTTTTGTCCACTGTCTATAGTAATGTCCTTGTTACTACTTCCCCAACTGAAGGTTGTCATGGAAGTAATGAAGTTTAAAATAGTGCTGTGCAATCACCTTGACCCAAAGTCAGATGTGATTGTGAATTTGATGTGCAGTACCATGCTCTGCTTCAGAGCATCGGTGCTGCTGAAGCCGTTTCTTGGCAAGTGTTGTGTGGTTCGCAAAGGGGTCATTGCTCTCCCAGAAGTTGTATGTAGTTAGTATTTATTGACAAGTAACACTGTGTATTCTAAAATTATGTGTGAATAATTTTGAGAATAGCAGGGGCCACGATTGCTTGACATGAGTTTCTGCTTGTGCGTTTGAAAATAATTTAGCCATATTGCAGTGATGTGGACATTTCATTTTAAATTAATTTACTCTTGAAGTATTTGCAGTGCAATGACAATTATTAATGAAGCTGATCGCATGGCAAATTGGAAAATTATGAGGGATGAGTTTTAAGTCTGTGGCCCGACGTGTGAACTTATGATAGAAAATGTTTAATTTATAAATGATTTTATGAGAACAATTTCCCGAAAAAAAATTTTAAGCACAATTTTTTACAGTCAACAGTCTCAGTTATTTTAATCCTATGTTAGACTACATGCGTACTGATCCAATTTTATTAATGGATGGTCCATTTGTGAACACAGTTGCTTCGCTAAGCAAAAGAATAATTTTCAATACATGTTTCATATGCTTCTTTCTTTAAAAAATTCTGAGCATTGCAAATAGATAACATTTGCAACGTTTTAATATTAATACATGTTACTTTTCACGCCAGCTAAGATACTACCATGTATTGATCTGCCTTTGTTAAGCCTGGTGTTGGCTTAATGGTGAAGGTGGCTACCTTAAGATCGTCGGGTCATGAGTTTGAGCCCTTGTCATGCTGTTAGCATAATGTGAGGTGGGTTGATTCAGCCTGTCATCCTTCTGAGGTCGGCAAAATGAGTACCAACTTACTGTAAAATGGGGGCACTGCATCTATGGCACAGCTGTGCTTGCAGAAATGATACAACCAGCAGCCACTGGTTGCATCTAAAATAATAACATACCTTTGTTTGACAGCAAGATATGTAGATCCAAGATTTCTTTTTAAGGATGTAGATAAGCATTAATACTGCAAATGTGGACAAACACTAATACCCTAATTTATTTATTTATTTATCCAAAGAAGGGGGTTCCTGGAGAAAATGTCCTTCAACCTCTCCCACCCCTTCTTCTCCGGATCATTCACTTATTGCAGAGAAAAGCATTGAATCTGACTCGCAGTTAAATAGCAACACTATAGCATACATGTTTCTTGTATTTGGGATACTGCTAATTTCACAACCTTGTCTTTGTCATCTGCTGCCAATCCAACCCCACAGATTTGGTTTAAGAACAGACGAGCAAAGTGGCGAAAGCGAGAGCGGAACCAACAGGCAGAGCTTTGCAAGAATGGTTTTGGGCCACAGTTCAATGGCTTTGTTCAACCATACGATGACATGTATTCTGCGGGCTACACGTACAACAACTGGGCCAAAGCTCTTCCTTCTGCACCTCTCTCTACAAAAAGCTTCCCCTTCTTCAACTCGGTGGCACCACTTGGATCGCAAAGCATGTTTTCTGCGCCGGGCACAATAGGCAGTGTTCCCAATATGGCGCCGTCCATCGTTCCCTCAGCGATGGCACACGGTGCAGCAGGCCTCAACAACGCGCTTGGTAGTCTCAGCGCATCTCCAGTGAGTTCTAGCCCCGTGCCAGCATCGGCTTGCCCTTATGCAGCCGCCGCAGCAGCAGCTGCCGCTGCTAGTACCCCAACACCACCTTACATGTACCGGGATCCCTGCAATTCGAGCTTGGCAAGTCTGCGGCTCAAGGCAAAGCAACATCATTCGAGTTTTGCGGGTTATGCAGGGCTCCAACCTTCTGCCTCTAACTTCAGCGCTTGTCAATATGCCGTCGACAGGCCCGTGTGAGCTCGAGGACCTGGCTGTGGCAATGAGAGGGGAGTACACGGGGTCAACGGGCAAGCATAAAATACATAGGTTATTATTATAGGCAAAAGGTCGGCAAAAGGCATCTGTCATGGCATGTTGGTGGAACTTAAACAGCTGTGACGTGATATTACAGAATAGAAATGGAAATAA
>NC_140970.1:8129300-8211800 GCF_056783735.1 Eptatretus burgeri | reverse complement strand
CTTGGGTCGGCCAGATAACCTTTTTGGACCAAGTCTTTCATGAACCAGCTGGTCAAACCTGCCTTTCGACTGAAGGTGATTCGGGCAGGAATTTGTAATTTTTTCAGGGTGCCGAAAATAACTCGCTTACTCTTCGCAAAAGACACTTTAGCGTCCATCCATTAATGCTAGAAGACGGGACAACTGGCTTAACGCTCTTCCGATGGACGGCACACTTTGCGATGCATCGCCCTGCCTGCGAAACACCAGGGTGACAGTGTACAACTGCACTCCTTGAAGCTATTTTAAGAGCCCAAGTACGGTACATATAATCGGAAATGTAACGTTTTTCTTGCTCATTTGTATATGAACTTCTACAATGAGAAATAAGAAATAAAAACATTGGTGTTTCTTCGATTATTGCGAGCATCCCATTCCACCCCTCATCACTACAAAACTCCTCTCTTTTATCATGCACTATATGGTGACACCAGTGGGATGGAAAAGTGAAAGAAATGCTGTTGTAAGTTCAGGATTGTGTGCGGTTGAATTTCCTTGCATGCAAATTGCAACGAACATAACTGCGACAAATCGCAAACGGTTGTTACAGAATTCATTAGGATGGATTTAAATGTTCCTGCAGAAGTCAAGGCTTTGTCAAAATTACAAACCGATTTGTAAAATAACTACACGCACAGGTTTCACTCGATATTGTGAAGCATAATTTCCGGAACAACATACGAGGACTTTGTGAGCAACATGAGGGCTTTTTTGAGCCAAAGTTAAAAGCCCCGTTCACCATGACGCTTTTGGGCGTCCATGTCATTCGATCTGGGTTGTCAACCTGCAAGGAAGGTAATAATGCCCTGGGTGCGTTCTTGCTCTGGTATATATTTATATATATATAAATATAAATATATTATATATACAATGTTGCGATGTAAAATAAATTCTGTTGTGCAGCATTTACGCAGGCAAAGTAAACAATTTGAATAAGCTCTGAAAAGTTTTCTTCTTCTTCTTTTGGCCATTTCACTTTGACGCCCCCTTGAATGCCTTGTATTTATTATTACTTTTGGATGTAGTTTGCCTAGCAATGTCGTTAATCGGAATGATAATTATTATAGCCTCATGTGTATAGAATTTTAATGAAAGACATTGTTGCAGGTGCACCTGCTTTTGCGCGAGTGTCTGTACCACCTGTAATACAACCAACTCAAGCTTCCAAAGTTTGTAAAGACAATAGCCTTGTCCATATTCAGGCCAACGAGAAGTCTAAACGGTCGGGATTGCAGTCTTCGTACTCACAATTATATCATTTTTGTTTGGGGGGAGAGGGGAATGTGGGGGAGGGAATGACGACTGGTTTTTCTGTATTATGTGTTTTATACATTTTCTTGTGAAGATTTTAATCAAGTACTCTGGTACCACTTCTCGTTTAAGATGGTTTCTTGGTTTTGGTATCTTGTAATCTGTCGACTGGAATGATGGATTAGAAATGCGGATTGGGGATGTATTTTCTTTCTCGAGCCATAGCATATTACAGGCATGTACATAGTGGAGTCTATATATCTACAAAGATCAGATGAGGGAAGGCGTCAGCTTGAAATCTCACCACGTTTTCGTTTCAATAAATGATTGCAACACCACAGCATTGCTTGTTTTTGAGTTTTTTCAACTTGGTATTTATCACAGCAAGTATTGAAAATATTTATGAACATTTGACAGCTCAAAATTGGTCTACACACACATTAAATTACTTTCTCATTAAATTAACACACGCATCAACACCCACTAGCAAGTGCAAATCGATCCTCTTTCTCTTCTCCATTCTTGTCTCTGCCACTTCCCCGCCCTCTTCTTTCCCACATCGAATCCGACTTTAGTTCGCCTTCTCAAGTGACCAAGGCGCCGGAGCAAACATGCTTGGAACGTTCGGTCTCCGACAGCACACAGAACGGCAGGTTACATCTAATCCGCAACGAGTAGAACAAATTGGTCTCTGTGGCCAAGCCTTCTTGTGCACAACACTCGCTGGAGGCGATGTGTCTCGTTCGTAACTTTGGCTACGCCCGCGTGTCAAAACAACCACGAGCAACTCCTGTTCACAATCTGACTGATGCCTTACCATGCTGTATGATGATGTCCTGACACTGCACTGGACTTCACGGATGAGGTTTACAAGTCTTGCATTACCTCAGAGGGAGCTCGAACAATCATCGTTAATCTGAGATGTTTCAGATCATTATATATTACCATGCTAGATCTTTCAAGAGAGAGTTTGCTTGGCAGGGAATTGCATGCTCCACAATCCCTCCCCCCCTCCCTCCCACTCCCCACCCGGCCCCAGCCCACAAATCCAAACATTTTGCTTCATCACTCTCAAACCTCTCTCCCCTATAGTAAGATAACAACAAGACGGAATAACCAAGAAGGAACTTTGGAGCAGGAGAAGGCAATTCGGCCCATCATACCTGCGCTGCACCATCACCAATCCCCAGAAACCATCACCCAGTGACACACAAGCTACCTCGAGGTCCTGCCAATATCCCTGTTGTCCTCTTTCTCCAATGCATCTAGGTACCTATCTAATTCTAATTTAAACCTATCTACTCTTTCAACTGCCACTATCAAACTTATATCCTCCCACCTCTTCAATTTTCATCCTCGTGCACGCACCTTAATATTGTTGTGCGATCGATCCCTTAAAGTGGTTAACACGCCGTGTTTCTGGTGTAGAGTGCTCGTTCATTTTCACTATCGACCCTTGAAATAGCTCGGGTGAATTTGTAGGACTTGTCTATTCACCATGACCGAGACCCCAGAAAATTTACATGTGGTTGGACCGTGAGTATTCTGACTGCGATTTTCTTACAACATCGCTTTGATTCGTTGTGAAATGATAGCTCAGTCTTGTATGAATCCCCATGCTGGTGGTTCCAAATTCCAATGTACTGCTGGCTTCTTCTTAGGTTTCCCCCCCAAAAAAATTTCACACCAAACTAAATCCACTCCACTCCTTTCGCCCTCCTTACCTCTCACTCCAGCCTGGGCAGGCTCATCTATTCCGGGGAGGATTATGCTTTCACACAAAGACTCCTCCGCAGTCTACGGCAGTTCGCCATATGTGGGGCTCGTCAATCTCTCTCTCTCTCTCTCTCTCTCTCTCTCTCTCTCTCTCTCTCTCTCTCTCCTCTCTCTCCTCTCTCTCCTCTCTCTCTCTCTCTCTCTCTCTCTCTCTCTCTCTCTCTCTCTCTCTCTCTCTCTCTCTCTCTCTCTCTCTCTCTCTCTCTCTCTCTCTCTCTCTCTCTCTCTCTCTCTCTCTCTCTCTCTCTCTCTCCATATATATTTTAAATAACAACGTCTATGGGCTTATCAAACTCAATTACATGCTGTTAATGTTTTGTAAGCATTCTCATTTCAAGGACTTTCCACCGAAGCAAATGTCACGTTTGATGACATTTACGCTGAATCGTAACAACTCAACGAAAATCTCTGCCACGGATTGCGACTATTTTATTTCGTTTAAATGTATGATAATTGTGCATATTTATTTTGCATCTTATCGCTTCTCTGCGGAGAAGCGAGGTCTTGATTGTAACTGGACAGCAATGGCCTGGATGGAGCACGGTTCACGCTGAAGCCATGTTCATACCGCATGTACTCCGTGTGCCATGCCCATCTCACAGGGCTCGAGAAGACTCCAGTGTGCTTCATCTGGTAAGCCGTGTATATATGTATATATCCATATATATATATATATATATATATATATATATATATATATATATATATATATATATATATATATATTTCTAGCTTTCAAGATTTTCTGCAAGACATATCATAAATTTAATAAACGAAGGGGAATTGTTTTTATTCCCTCTCTCTCAATCGCGAGGAGCGGAAGATTGCACAGCTCGTATAATGCTCTTTTTTACAATCAATCTGGGGTCGAGTTTGTGTGTTCCGTACCCTTTTTGTGAATTGTGACCAATATTAATTGCAGAAAATGAGTTTGTACATTCCTTTCTTCATTGATGTGTTCTCAAAACTCGAGGGCATTCACAAAAAGAGTTGAGGCGATTTGATCAACAAGTCCGTGGTCAAATAGATGCGACACAAAAGAGCAGGATAATTGTTCCATTAGAATCGTTGTAAAATAACTGTCTATATATGTATATATATATATATATATATATATATATATATATATATATATATATATATATATATATATATATATATATATATATATATACACAAATGTATCTATATATCAATTTCATTGTTTAATATTTTTTACAGGCTACTAACCTTATGACAATCTCTCGTGTTTATCTTACCACTTTCTAACTGCACAGAATCCCCTCTGATATTTCAGATATAAGACAAAAAAACAAGTTTCCTTATCAATCAACTCAAAAAATGTTTCAACAGTGACTTTTTTCTGAAAGTGGCAACAGAAATTAAACAATTACATCATTTTTCTCTCCTTCTGGCTAACAATACTCATTAACCCTCTTCACAGTTGTTTGTCTTTTAAACCTGAGACCTGAAACGAAGGGGGAAAAAAACCAGGTTGTTTTGTTATTTCTTTTGGAGATTTTCCATGTGCCAATGCCCATTATAACGTTTTGTAATACATATACATTCATTGCATTATAAATATATTTATATTACATAACAGGTACATGCAAGACAATAAATTAGAGATGTAATACTGTACATTCTCATGATGCAAAACAAATACATTCATCACGTAAAAAATATTCTTACATTACATGATACATATACATCCATGATATAATTAATATACTTGCATTACTTAATACATTTACATTCATTATATAATTAATATACTTACATTACTTAATACAGGGTGGTGCAGAGCCGACTGACACATTTTGATATGCAATAACTGAAACACTCGAGGTTTATGTTCAAAGCTTGCAATTTTATTATTAACTAGCATAACCCGTGCTCTGCGCGACATGTTGGGGTGGGTGTGTTTGAGAAAGGAACTGATGCAGAGTATCAGTAGTAATTTTACTTTAATGCAGTAAGTGGAATACCATTTCACTGCTTCAGAACCATTTTATTTACTTTTTTTGTACCATGCACCTCATATGGTCTTTGAGATAATGTAAGCCGAATATCACGTTACTCGAGCGCAGAACAAAGTCGAAGGTAGCGCGACACGAAACCACAAACTCGGAAATAATATATAAGATGGTAGATAACATAAGGAAGGTGGCCTCCACCAGTTGCAGTGAATTGTCTCAGAAAAAATGGTCTCACAACCCCAAAAGTTCCCACCCCACCCCTCGGACAGGAGAGCGGTCTGAAATGTGTCAGTCGGTTCTGCACCACCCTGTATATATGCATTCATGACAGAAATATATTTACATTACATAATACATTGACATCCATGACATAATAAATATACTTACATTACTTAATATACTTAAATTAATTACGTAATAAATATATGTTGCATGACATAATGCATACACATTCATTGCATAATAAATATACTTACATTACGTCGACATTCATAACATAATAAATATACGTTCTTTACATAATACATATACATTAATTACATAAATATACATTCATTACATGATAAATATACTTACATCACATATATATATATACATATCTATATATATATATATATATATATATATATATATATATATATCTTCTTCTTCTTCTTTCGGCTGCTCCCTTTTAGGGGTCGCCACAGCGGATCATCCGTATGATCCGCATACTGATTTGGCACATGTTTTATGCCGGATGCCCTTCCTGACGCAACCCTGGTCGCCTCTTACGACACAGGGATATGGTACACCTATTTTAACCGGGGTATACACCGGCCCAGTACACTGGTACTCATTTCGCCGACCTCAGAAGGATGACAGGCTGAGTCAACCCCCTGGTGTATTAATTCAGTGGCCCAACGGGGCTTGAACTCAGGACCTTTTGGATCCCAAGCCGCTGCCTTAACCACTGCGCCAACACCAGGCTCATATATACACATATATATATATATATATATATATATATATATATATATATATATATATATATATATATATATATATATATATATATATATATATATATATATATATATATATATATATATATATATATATACTATTACATCATATATATATATATATATATATATATATATATATACTTACTATTACATCATATATATATATATATATATATATATATATATATATATATATATATATATATACATACACACACACACCAGTAGTAAGGCCCGGCGTTGCTCGGGCTCGCAATAAAGCCTGGCGTTGCCCGGGCTTTCTTGCAAATTTCCTGAATAGCTGTTAGCGGTTAGCAGTTAGGGTTAGGGTTGCAGTTAGGGTTAGCGGTTGGGGTTAGGGTTAGGGTTCACGGTTAGGGTTAGCTGTTAGGGTAGCTAACCCTCACCCTAACACTAACCCAAACCCTAACCCTAACCCTAACAGCTTGGCGTAGCAGACTGTAAACAGCGCTCGGGGCAAAGTGGAAATTTGCGTCCCCCGTAGGCCTTAAACTTGAGTGGATTTGAATGAAAAATCCCATAAGGGATATCGATTTATCGATTTTTTTTCGAATATCGGAAGTGTTATGGAAAAAATTTATTGCCAATGACCTAAGTTGGACCAAAAGCCATAATCGTACCGAATTTGAATGGAATCCGTTGGAGTTTGTGAAAATGCATCCATACGAATTTTGAGGGGCTTCTTAAGGAAGACAATAATACCATTACTATATGTGCCAAATCATTAGTATATGTTGACTCAGCCTGCCATCCTTCCGAGGTCGGCGAAATGAGCACCAGTGTACTGGGCCGGTGTATACCCCGGGTAAAATAGGTGTACCATATCCCTGTGTCGTAAGAGGCGACCAGGTTGCGTCAGGAAGGGCATCCGGTGTAAAACATGTGCCAAATCACTTTGCGGAACATACAGATGATCCGCTGTGGCGACCCCTAACGGGAGCAGCCAAAAGAAGAAAAAGAAGATGTGTCAAATCTTGTTTCATTTCATGCAGTAACAAAAATCTGATGATGGAACAAAGAAAGGGGCGTGCTGAAATTATGTATATATATATATATATATTGTTACTGGCCGGGGGGTCAGCCGCCAACTGGCCGCTCTGAACGGAGCCGCAAGTCGAGTCGGCCCGACCGATCGCCCGGAATATAGATCGCCGCCCGGATAACTCCGAGCAACGGGTCCTTGTACAAGAACCGAAATACGCCAATCGGCAGATCACGTGGGGTAGGGTCGATTGCCAATCTTCAATGTACCTAAATACCCACGTGATCCAACTACCGGGGTATTCCACCCTCGACGGAACTCGTACAGAACAAACTGCCGAGGCGAGCCTGTCCATGCGCGATTCCAAGCGGCGTAATCACCGAAAACCGTCGGTCCAAATGTCCCGCTATGACGGCAAACCAATGGCTTTCTAACTCCCAACACACGAAATGTTCAGTCAATGAGAGAATGGACGCAACGAGCAGGTTAACATTCACACAAGGACATTTATTATAATGAAACACGTATGCAATTAAATAAGGCAAACACGTGTGCAATTATACAAGCAAGAAAAGCATGACAAAAGAACTACAACCGTCTACTTATTATGTACAGTCATTTACACTTAATAGCAGTTCCTACTTATTAGACGGGCCCACGGACACACGGACACACACACGTACACACACGTACAAACCTCCCGCGCTTCTCAACACGTGCCGGTGAGACGAGGCGCCGATCCTTCCTGTCGATCGTCGCTTCCCTCAGGATCCAACTCCAAGAAGAGGCCGATGCGTCACACCAAGCCGGGAAACAAAATGGAGAACGAAAAGCTCCACTAACCAAGAGGAAGAGGAAGAAGCCTCCACTCGCAGCTCGAGCCGAACAACCGGCTCAAGTTCCTTCCAAAACAAAGCAGCAGCCAAAGCTCACTGAGCCAACCGAAGCAAAAAACTTCCGAAGGCCTCAAGCCAAGCAAGCCAAGCAGGACCCGACGGCTGAACGACTGCTCTCCCCCTCTCCCCCTCCCAGGAACTCCCCCTCTGCCGAACTCTAACCATGGCACCCCCAGGCCCGCAGGCTGCCTCCGAGCCTACCAGCTCCCTACAGCACGGGGGTTGCCCTCTCTGGCATTGCCCCCCCTCCAATGCCCACGTGGCGTGTTGATGCCCAGGGTCCCTTTCCGAGGGTCACCCGTGCCCACTACACTGCCCCCGTGGCATTCTGGCGCTACGGGTCCTGTTTTCGACGGGTCGCCCGTGCCCACTACTCGATCCCGGCCCCTCTTGGGCCCTTGGCCGACTCTGGCTGACTAGTCCGGTGCCCGGGGTGCCCTTTGAACAAATACTCACCTTTCCACAGCCACGCTCCCAGCCGGTCCATGATCTCTTGCACCCCTCCAAATGGGTTTCGTGCCTTCTCTCGACACCAACAACAAAACGACCTCCTGTTAGTAAATTTGAATAACGCACTAGCTAACATTAAACTGACCCCAGGGTCTCTTGGTTGGAAATCACTCCTCCCCACAACCAGTCATTCGCACCATGCATACCACATTCGCTCCACTCGCACACTTGGGCCCACTGTCCCACACTCATTCCTCACACACTTTCCATTTCGCAACTCACACCAACACTCCACACTGCCATCCTTCTAACTAAATCCCCTGACTAACTCGTGCTCTCTCTTCATCCCTTAAAACTCATGCACGTTCCATTTACTCTACGTAGCTAAGCTACGTCTCCACTACACATTTCCAGTCTGTCCGTGTCTCCAAAAATCCAAAAATTCCATTTCTTAAATCTAAACTAAAATCCCTCTAACTAATCCATTCCACGAGCTCCATGAGGTGCAACCCATGTCCCCACGAAGCCGGTCTAACTATCGCTATCCCATCCCCAAACTAGTACTTCCTGTGCCCCCAACAAGGGGGTCTTCCACCCCTTGCCTGGGAATCCTGTTCACCCGAAGCGAGGCTTGCTTTTCTCAACTTTTTTTTTCATAATGCGCACCACCAGCGCGGCAGTTCACAGCCGTGCTCTTTTTCCGTGACGTCATGGCAGCTGCTTGCACCCCCGTGCACCTCGTCCCTCTTGGATGGTACCATCCGGCAGGAATTCCCTTCTGCCGGATTCCAAACACACGTGCAGCCATGACGTCACTCTGCGCATCTCAAAGCAAGCCCCGCGTTTCGAGGGGTTCCCCACGCGAACACATGTGCTCTGCTCGTCGGAGCTTTACAAACACGCTCGCGTGGAGAACCCATCCGGTCCAAATTCCGAATCCAGCCTAGCTTCTGTCCATCCGCGGGATCGGCTCACATCCACCGCTGGCGTTTCTGGACCGGGTTTCACCTGCGCAGCCACGCACATGGCGGCCTTGTGCCTCGCACAGCACGGACCCCGCACTCGCTGCTGTGCAAACCCGGCACGGTTCTCAATTCAGCTGCGGCCGCTACTCGGCCCTTGTCCTTCATCTGGTCCCATCGTCGTCGCCGTTCAACGCACACACTCCTGCGTGCCACGACGCTCACACACTCCACCATGGCACTCGGACACGGGGATGCGGTTGCGTTCTCCCGCATACCGACTGTCATCTCCCTCACGTACAGCGACCTCACACATGCTGTCTCTCTCACACCTCGCCTTTCACTCACACACACCATACTACTCACACACGGTGTTTCATCCACACACGGTGCTTCATCCACACACAGTGCTTCATCCACATACGGTGTTTCATCCACACACGGTGCTTCATCCACACCATGCGTGCTGGAAAGCACGCATTTCGGCACACTCGCAAACACACATTTCGACACTACACACACCGGAACAACCACGCTGGGAATTAGCACCACCACAAGGGGTCCCGGGGTTTCCATAACCCCCAAGCTCCGCGTGCATCCATTCACAGCACTCGCCCCCTTTACCTCGCAAGGCTCGACCGGACTCTCCTCGTCGCGATCCGCCTCAAGGGGGCACAGTCCCTCACCTCGTTCTTGAAGGCGGCTATCCTGCTGCTCGCACCGGGTCACAACACAATCACGAGCTCCAGCTCGGAAGACAGGTGAGCTGAAACTCAGAGCTTGACTCGAACCTTTCCACCTCGTGTGGTCTTCAACTTGTCCAGACCCCGGCTCCAGCGAGAGCGAGCTGGATCCAATCGCCGCGATCCTTCCCGAGCTCCCGCGAATCCTCCCGCGCTTCTCAACACGTGCCGGTGAGACGAGGCGCCGATCCTTCCTGTCGATCGTCGCTTCCCCGAGGATCCAACTCCAATAAGAGGCCAATGCGTTGCACCAAGCCGGGAAACAAAATGGAGAACGAAAAGCTCCACCAACCAAGAGGAAGAGGAAGAAGAGGAAGAAGCCTCCACTCGCAGCTCGAGCCGAACAGCCGGCTCAAGTTCCTTCCAAAACAAAGCAGCAGCTGAAGCTCACTGAGCCAACCGAAACAAAAAACTTCCGAAGGCCTCAAGCCAAGCAAGCCAAGCAGGACCCGACGGCTGAACGACTGCTCTCTCCAAAGCAAAAAAGCTTACTCCTCCCACGGGACTCAGCACACGAACTCTGCACACGGGACTCAGAACAGGACTCTTCATGAACTCTGCCACGGGACTCCCACAAACTCTGCCCACGAACTCAGCCCAACCACGGGACTCCCACGGGACTCTCTTTTGAACAAAGAAAAGATGTCCTCTTTATCCTTTACACCCCCTCCCCCGCACCCGGCGTGACTCATGCCCTCGTGATCCATCCCCCGCTCAACCACGGGTGGGAGAGGGTTGTTGACATCACGGGATGGCAGGGTTCCTCTTCCTCTTTGCAGAAGAGGGGGAGGAATGTCTCCATTGTTTCATTCCCTCACTATTAAATCGATCCGCAGCGCATCTAATCGATCTCTGAACATTTAAACAATGGAAGGTGAGCTATCTAAGGAACATGCACTTATCGACCCAGCTGACTAAGGCAACCTGTATGTTGTGTGCGATTGAATTCCAAATTCGTAACACTATATGTGTATATATATATATATATATATATATATATATATATATATATATATATATATATATATATATATATATATATATATATATATATATATATATATATATATATATATATATATATATATATATATATATATATATATATATATATATATATATATACATACAAGCCTGGTGTTGGCGCAGTGGTTAGGGCAGCGGCTTGGGATCCAAGAGGTCCTGAGTTCAAGCCCCGTTGGGCCACTGAATTAATACACCAGGGGGTTGACTCAGCCTGTCATCCTTCCGAGGTCGGCGAAATGAGTACCAGTATACTGGGCCGGTGTATACCCCGGTAAAAATAGGTGTACCATATCCCTGTGTCGTAAGAGGCGACCAGGGTTGCGTCAGGAAGGGCATCCGGCGTAAAACATGTGCCAAATCACTATGCGGATCATAACGGATGATCCGCTGTGGCGACCCCTAACGGGAGCAGCTGAAAGAAGAAGAAGAAGATATATATATACATACATTCATAACATAATAAATATACTTACATTCCATAAAACATATACATTCATTACATAATACATATACATTCATTAAATAATATAAATACTTCCATTACATAATAAATTTACTTACATTACATCATACATGTACATTCATTACATAATGCAGTACATCTACATTCCTTTGATAATACATATACATTCATTACATTTCATAATTTATTTTTATATATATATATGTATGTATATATATATATATATATATATATATATATATATATATATATATATATATATATATATATATATATATATATATACATACATTCATTACATAATACATATACATTCATTACATGATAAATATACTTACATTACTTAATATATTTACATTTAATTACATAATAAATATACTTGCATTACATCATACTGTTGCAGGCCGGTACGGGGACCGGCGGCGAGAACGACCGCTTGGTGGGGGAAGTTACGTCGTTACCCACCAGACTCCCGCAATTGTAGGCCGTCGCTCACGGATAATTCTGTGAGGCGCGGGTCGCTTAACCGACCGTGGACGCCAATACCTCCACCGCGTAGCGTAGGGTCTTTTTGTCTAGAACCAATTTACCTAATTAACCACGCGGTGTCGTCTACCGGGGAACCACGCCCTCGGTACGTCTTGCCCGAACCAGATCACTCTACAAACTACCAACTACCAACTACCTTTCCGGTTCGGATGCAGCCGAGCGGACCCGCCAAGAATGTACCGGCTGGGATGAACAGATTATCGGGGATAAAGACCTGGCTAAAAACTTAGATCCGAACCATGCTGGACCAATGGAGGAACTGACAAAAACAAACTGGGAACATTTCTACAATAATTTATTTACAATAAAGCGAGGAAAAATATGTGGTTCAGGAACAGGTTTATTGGGGTGTTATGCAGGGGAAGATGAGAGAAAGATGTAGTATGACAATTTTACAGCAACTTATAAAGCAGACACAGAGCAGACTTGTCACAAGAATAATACAGGCAAGATTTACAAGGTTCGAATAAATTGTACAGTTTCTACTTATAGACGGGGCCACACACTCAGACACACACTCGGACAAAATAAACCCAGTTGTATGCAAAGGACCTTTTCAGCCAGGGAGGGAGGGAGTTGAAGTCACAGTTCTCGGTACCTGAGTTCCGGGGAAAGGAATGCTCTGTGGTGCGGCACCTGACAATGGTCGTGTGGCTCGGTCCATGGCCACCCGCATGGAGACCGTGTCGGCGAAGGAGCCCGGGTCGAGTGGAGCGGAGTCCGAGGTGGGGATCAGGGTTTCCAGCTTACTCCCAAGATGACTCACTTTCCAGCTCGCCAGACGACTCACTTTCCAGCTCACTCGCTCTTCCTCTCAGCACCCAACGCTCCTCAACCGACACTCTTTACTCCAGCGCTCCCTTCACTACACTCTCTCAGCCCCCCACGTAATTTATAGATCTCTCTCAGCATGGAGGGGCCTTGGTGAAGCTGATGTCACTGTCCGCCTTGATTGGACGGGGCTTCCATGGGTACACCCTTTCTGGGCCGGATTTCGGCCATACCGGGAAGCCCGCCCAACTCCACACGTGCGGACTCACCAAAAAGGAACTACTGAAAGAGGATTTTGCCTCGGACAGCGAGTCGCCTGTTGGGCGAGTAGGTGAACAAGCGTTTGTTCAGCCCATGAGAGAGGAAGGCACTGTGGTTCATAATGGAGGGGATATAAAGATTTATTAATCGAACGAAAAAAACATCGCAACGCACCCCTTTGATTTCCCACTAACCACAAGGAGGGGTTCGATCTACACATATACTTAATGGAATAACTGACTTCGGGACAACTGTAAGTTTGTATGCATACGGTTCCTAGAACTGCAACAATACATATACTTACATTTCTTAATATATTTACATTTAATTACATCATAAATAAACTTGAGTTACATAAATATACATTCATTACATATATATACATTCATTACATATATATATATATATCTTCTTCTTTCGGCTGCTCCCGTTAGGGGTCGCCACAGCGGATCATCCGTATGATCCGCATAGTGATTTGGCACATGTTTTACACCGGATGCCCTTCCTGACGCAACCCTGGTCACCTCTTACGACACAGGGATATGGTACACCTATTTTAACCAGGGTATACACCGGCCCAGTACACTGGTACTCATTTCGCCAACCTCGGAAGGATGACAGGCTGAGTCAACCCCCTGGTGTATTAATTCAGTGGCCCAACGGGGCTTGAACTCAGGACCTTTTGGATCCCAAGCCACTGCCCTAATCACTGCACCAACACCAGGTATATATATATATATATATATATATATATATATATATATATATATGTATATGTATATGTATATGTATATGTATATGTATATGTATATGTATATGTATATGTATATGTATATGTATATGTATATATATATATATATATATATATATATATATATATATATATATATATATATATATATATATATATATATATATATATATATATATAAATACCTGGTGTTGGCACAGTGGTTAGGGCAGCGGCTTGGGATCCAAAAGGTCCTGAGTTCAAGCCCTGTTGGGCCACTGAATTAATACACCAGGGGGTTGACTCAGCCTGTCATCCTTCCGAGGTCGGCGAAATGAGTACCAGTGTACTGGGCCGGTGTATACCCCGGTTAAAAATAGGTGTACCATATCCCTGTGTCGTAAGAGGCGACCAGGGTTGCGTCAGGAAGGGCATCCGGTGTAAAACATGTGCCAAATCACTATGTGGATCATATGGATGATCCGCTGTGGCAACCCCTAACGGGAGCAGCCGAAAGAAGAAGAAGAAGATATATATATATATATATATATATATATATATATATATATATATATATATATATATATATATATATATATATATATATATATATTGTTACGCAGATGGCCCTTACAGGAATACTAAATATAGAATTAGCTTAGTTCCCCCATTAAATTCATGTGTAGATAGGTTGTGTGGTATAAGGGACGATACGTGTGTGTCGGGAGGTGCAACAGACTGTTTTTGTGTGAAACGAGTAAAACGAGAGATCGCTATTATTCCTTCCTCATTCTGGAATAGGCCCCTCCCAGTCGGCTGAGAGGAGTGGCCTAGAGCGAGGGGTGTGGCCTGGACAGGAAGTGACGCGAAGGGGGAAGAGCCTTTGGTCAGGGAGTCGCCGAGACAGACGTGTGTCGAAGGAGCTCGCGTGTCGAGGCGAGAGAAAAGAAAAAGGCAGTGGTGAATCGGCCGGCAGAGAAAGCGGAACCCGCACATCGATTCACCTCACGATTCGAAGGAGAAAAGAAAAGGGGATGAAAAGAGTGCTGTGTGTGAGGAATGGCCGGGTTCTCGAGGCGTGCTTGGAGTCGCTTCGAGGCGAGCGAACGAAGGAGGCACCGTGTTGGGTCTGCCGGGAGAGACGCTGAACCGACCTGCACGTCAGTGATTCGACCGAGAGAAGAACTAAGGGGACTAAGCGGGAGTCGGGCTTCGAGGCGGGAAGGCCGGAGAGGATACGCCGGAGCATCTGACGGTCCTTGCTCACCTCACGGCTCGACACGTGATCCGCCTGTGGAACTCGGACCTCGACTGGGACCTTGTATGGAGAACAGGCATGGCCGGGATTCGTGTGCTGAACCCTGGAGAGAGATCGGCGATTTCGCATCGTCGACGCGGCGTGGAGCCGGAGCACGCTGAGGAGAACGGCGCACGTGGTGACTTGGGCGGGAGCTGGAGTGCTGCGCCGCCATTTTCTTGCTGCGCGGCACGTTCGAGCGGGAGTTTGAACCCGTGGAAACCCGCTGGTTTTTACGAGCGACCTTCGTGCTTTTGGGACACGGTCCTCTCGTCCATGAGCCATCACCAAGTACTCTGTCTTGTCCTGCATGCATGTTTGTTTGCACGTGTTGTATAAGGCATATTTCGTAGTAATCCCCTCAAAACCTTTTAGCCGTGGTTCCCTAGTTAAGAACGGGTTGATTGTTAATAAAACCACTGTCGTGTTATTGCTTGTGTTGTGATCCTTGATGTCCCCAATAAATCTGGTTAATTCTGATGAAGTTGCCACTATGGATTAATTCATGTCACTTCGAGGAAAGATCCGTTCGATTGGCATACAAGACCAAAATGGTTACAGAATGGTAGACTCCGCTCGGTCACTGACAAAGCCAGTCTGTAACTAGGGGTTCTATCTCCCCAACTGTTAAGGTACAGGAGTACATTGGTATCGCGATTAAAGACGCGTGACCCGAGGCCTGTGCCGAGCCGGCCGGCGTTATAGACTCCCAGAGATGGTGGTGGCGAGGGTGGCACTAGGGACCGGGTCAGATTCCCGCCACCCGGATCCGCAGCAACATATGTTTATATATATATATATATATATATATATATATATATATATATATATATATATATATATATATATATATATATATATATATACATTACATAATAAATAGACTTACATGACATAATACAAATAGATTCATTACATAACACATATACATTCATTGCACGGCATTACTAGATGCATGTACATTGCACATTCATTGCATAATACTTGTGTATTCATAATGTAATGCCTATACATTCATGATGTAATACAAATACATTCATTACATAATGCATATACACTCATGACATGCGAGAATACATTCAGTGCATAATTTGCATAATGCACATACATTAATAAATGAAATAAAGATACATTCATTTCTTCATGCCGATACAGGACATTCATTGCCTAATATATTGTTACGGATTTGAGGTTTGGAACGAGGAGAAGCACTCGGGTTCCTCCGGAACGCACGACCCTATAGGCCAACATGCTGTTTAAAAGTCCACAGCCCAGCAGGTTGCTAAGCAACCATGAAGATCAATTAACTTCACCAACTCTAACAGTGTTATCTGTTTCCCACCGCTTGCCTGGGAGCTGACTATGTTAACCGAGTTTCGTGCCCTCAGCACACACTGATTACTCTCGAGTGATGGTGAAAGTACGCTGGCGAATAAGAGCAAATCACGTGGGGTAAAATTCCCTGGCTAATAATACTGTTGCGGCCATGGGTACCGAGACACCAGCTTGTCACTCAGGGGGATTAATCCCCAGTTGTCCTTGGAAGAGCCAGGCCTGGGGCCACCGCTCACAATTAACGTTGTGGTACGGTGGGTTGTTTTAGAACCACAAACGCCACCCAGTTAACCACGAGTTCCAGTGTCCACCATCTAATTATTCCGTTTAAGAAGAGGTCACGTGGTTACCTGAGCGGGGAGTGCGCCCTCGGCAAAGCATCAATGTTATCTCGATTAGATTTTAATTAGGGCGGCCGAGCATTTTAACCACTGGTGCCTGCCTACTATTTTTGGCCAAATCTGTGGTAATTACCTCCCAATCTATCTCGGTTCGGACAATGCTCGACCAATGGAAGGAAAAGACAAACACGGAAAGGTTGGAAATCGAAAAATGATTTATTAATAATAAAATTAAAAAATAAATAAAACTTTTTATTGTTTGAGGTAAATAAATGAATTAATTTCAAAGCAAAATCAGTCAAAATGCCAGGAAAAAGACAAAGAGCAGATGCTTATCGGGGGTTTACTTACAGCTAAACACAGAAATGGGTACCCAACAGATCATTCGGGGGGGGAGGGGGGGGAGAATCCTCTCGCTCACCAGAAAGTCGTCTGAAAACGTCCTGAAATGCATGCGTGCGTGTCACGTCCATCGCCAGCACCCAGCCTTGCCGTGCACCCTCTCGCGAACAGCCCTGAATGCCAGTCGACGTCTAGAGGGCACCCTGTTGCGGGTTTAGACCCTGGTGTTGTTGGTGACTGACCCGTGCCTCGCATGTTGGCAGTGCTGCTCACATCCACACGCGCACCACACGCTCGCTTCCTTCTCCTCTTTTGCGCGTACACCTGCTTCTTGCTCACTTCTCAAGCTTACTTCTCATTCTCTTCTGCCTCCCTGACTTTCTTTCACCCTGCTTTCTTTCGCCTCTGCTTTCCTCCCGCCTCAGAACGGACCTCCATTCATTTTTTTTTATCTACGGGCCGTCTAGGCGGCGCAGTGTCCACACAAAGCTCACCCTGCCCCACATGCGCACGGCTACCATGACGACCCGTGCGCTCTCAAAAAAGGATGGCGTTGGAGCTCGCGAGAAAATGTTGCTGAGGAAAAATGAGGGCGGGCTTCAGAGCTCACGAAAGAACGTTGTTGAGGAAATATAAGGGCAGGTTTCAGAGCTCGTGAAAGAAATGTGTGTGAACGTGTCTGTCATAAAGAAAAAAGCTTCCCATATGAGAGGGGATCTATTCTTTGCCTTTCTCAACGCATCACATTTAAGATCCCATAAGACATGGAGATGGCGCTAATCTGAACATGAATTTAAGGAAATAACTGTCTGAGGACCTGGATGTGTTGCAGCATTCATCAGACCGGATTCTGAAATCTGCAACATTACTGTGGACTGTGCTGGACCAATGGAGGAAAGGACATTACGAGCAGGTTTTTTTTTTTTTGTATACCTTGTCGAAGCTTGTGTGAGAGCTAACACACAAAGCACAGCAAGGGGTGGGGGGGGGGCATGAGACAGGGGGGCGGGAGTTGGAAGGATGAAACAGTGGGGAACAGAGACATTAGATCTGTGGAAGGGAGAGGGATGGGGTGGGGAACATGAGGTCCACAAGATGGACATTACAGGGACTTTCAAGAAGGAAAGCAGGAATTTGAAGGAGGTGGGTGTGGGGTGGATTAAAGGGGGTAGAAAAGATCGAGGATTTGGATGGGGGACGATAAGAGGTGGTGGTGAACAGCTGTTTTGAAGGCCTGGAGGGAAGAATGGGATTGAACAGAGTGAGGGAGTTTATTCCAAAGTTGGGGAAAAAAAGGAATGAAAGAGTGAAGGTGAGCAGTGATTCATGATTTTGTTAGTTTTACCAGAAGGGGGTTGATGGTGGACCTTGAGCGCCCTGCAGAAATATGGTGGGGACAAATTGCAGACACAGCAGGGGGGACGAGACCGGAGAGGAGATGGTAGAAGACAGAAAGACCAGCGACCTGCCTGTGGTGGGAGATTGAGATGCCCAAAGACTCAGACTCATCGCAGGAGATGCCAATGATCCGAAATGCCTTGGTTTCCACAGCGTGAAGCCGAGAAAGGTGGGCGGCAGGAGCACCAGCCTAGAGAGGAAAGCAGTACTCCATCAGGCTGCGGATGAAAGCTTTGTATGTGCTCAGGAGCTCAGGTGGGCCGAGGAAGGACTTTGCACGACGGATGATTCCCAGTCGGCGACTGGCTTTGGAGGCCAGGTTGGAAATGTGGCTTTCCCAGGAAAGATCATGGCAGATAGTGAGACCCAGAAGCTTTCAAGAAATGACTTCTTCCAGAGGATTGTTGAGAAAGTGGATGGGGGTGGGGGGGGTTGCCAAATGATCCTTTCGGAGAGACAAAGTGAGAGTGTGAGATTTGTCTGAATTGAAAGACATGTTCCACATGTTGGACCAGCTTTTGATTTTATCCAGATCTGCGGAGAGTGAAGAAGCTGCTGCTTGCCGGTCTGAGGGATGACAGATGGTTCGGCAGACGGTGGAGTCATCAGCAAAGAGATAAAGAGGATTTTCCAGAGAGTCAGAGAGATCGTTAATGAAAACCAGAAAAAGAACAGGGCCCAGAACACTACCTTGAGGAACTCCAGCCTGGACAGGAAGAGTGGATGAAAGAACTCCATTTTGGGCCACACGTTGACTGCGACAGGAGAGGAAGTCTGCGAGCCATGAGTGGAGATGGCCTTGAATACCATGGGAAGAGAGTTTGGTGAGTAGTGCAGGGTGCCAGACTGTGTCAAAAGCACATGATATGTCTAGGGATATGGCTCTGATTTCTTGTCTGGCATTGAGAACCTCCATCCATTGTTGGGAGAGTCGAAGCAGCATATCCAGGGTAGAGTAACCTGGTCTGAAACCAAAATGATGATCGGAAATCAAGCCATTGGAGAAGAGGAAGGATTTAATGTCTGAAGCAATGATGGATTCCACAACCTTTCTGATGATTGGGAGAAGGCTGATTGGTCTGTAGTTACAGGGATCTGTTTTTGCACCTTTTTTATGCAGGGCAGTAATGTTTGCTGATTTTCAAGCAGATGGCAGAAAATGAGAGGGTGAATAGAACAGAGAGAGGGTGAGCAAGAGCAGAGGAGAAGGTTTTTAGGACACGAGGGCTGATGCCGTCTGGACCGGTGGCAAAATCGGAGTTGAGGTTTCACAGCAAACTCTCCACTTTGTCAGGGGAAAAGGACACAGAGTTCAAGGACAGTTGGGTGCGACTGGGGAAGTTGGATACAGAAAGCGATGGGTTTTTGACACAAGACTTCGATGCAAACACTGAGTTTAGGCATTCAGCCTTTTCGCATGCGGTATCAGCAGTGCAGCCATTTGCGGTAAGGGAGGAAATGGAGGGGGAGCATACACCGGAAACAGATTTGATTAGACGCCACTAGGATTTGGAGCAGGGAGTGAGGTTTGAGAGGTCAGACTTGAGCTTAGAAAGATGTTGTTTTCTGGCTCTCCTGAGGGCAAATACACACTTGTTCTGAGCTTTATGGAAGGAACTGAGATTGCCCTCAGTTGGGTTTGCTTTCCATGAGGCAAAGGCAAGTTGTTTCAGGACAACTGCCTCAGCACAAGCTTCAGTGAACCGAGGGCGGGAGGAAAGGTAGGACAACTGAAGACGAGATGGGATAAATCTGTGCATGAGGGAGAGCAAGTTTCTTTGAAAGAATCCCCAGGATGAGTTTATGCTGGAGAAAGTCGTGATGGGAGACCAGTCTAGAAGTTTGATGGCTGCTTGAAGACCCTGCCAGTTGGCTTGAATGAAATGCCAGACTCGACGGCGCTGAGGTGGTTCTCTGATAACAGCCAGAGAGATGTCCATTTTGACAAGCACGTGGTCAGAAGAACCGATTGGAGAGGAGGAAGAACAACAGATATTTTCAGGGAAATTTGTCAAACTCAGATCCAGGAGAGATAGAGTGCCATTGGTTGACATCCGGGTCAGGAAGTTGACCAATTGAGTCAATCCCACTGAGTCGCAGAAGTCTTTTGATGAAATGCCATGACAGGTGAGAGAGGTACCCACACCTCGCCAACTGGCATGATGACAATTGAAATCACCACATATGAGGAAGACAGTTTGGATGAGAAGTTCGAAGTTGGTCCATTTTTTCAGATAGTGAGGTGTAAATTGAGTCATCTCCGTTTGGTGGACGGTACAGTACACATATAAACATGAGGTGGGAGTGAAGGGGAGCCGTAGCCAGATGTATTCCTGGCGGTGTGGGAGAGTGAGGACAGTGCATGGAGAGTGAGGAATAGAGTCTTTGATGAAGAGAGCAACTCCTCCACCAGGACGAGGCTCAGCTCTGTCATACCGGAGGAGGGAGTAACCAGGGGAGAGATACTTGGGTGTCGGAGACGTCTTGAGGGAGGAAAGTTTGTGTGAGGCAGATTATGTCTGGTTTGTCAGTGGCAACCTGTATGGAAAGATCTGTAAGGCTTGAGCGAAGGCCCTGGATATTTGAGGTCCATCCTGTTAATGAAGAGGGAGGGGAGGAGGCTTTGGGTGCAGGGGATGGGAGGGGAGGGGGAGGGTAGGACAAGGGAGGAGGGGGAGGAGGTAAGGAGAATTGTTGAAAGAGTGTGGGGGATTGCAGAATAGCTCGGGGATGGGGCCAGAAGAGGAGGAGAAAAGGCTCTGTGACACTGGAAGTGAGGGGGGGAGAGAAGGGGTAGAAAGCAGTTGAGGATTTGAGGAGGTGGAGTGATGAAATGGAAGTGAGAGGGTAGGGGAAGGAGGCAGCTTTATGGATGAGAGGGGGGCCAAATTTGAGAAGGGTGAGCGAGGGGGTGAATCGTGAGAGAAAGGTGAGGGGGCAGTTTTTGAGAAAGGTGAGAGGGAGGCTTGGACAGAGGAGAGTGTGATGGTTGCTTTGAGAGGGAGGGGTAAGAGGGGTGAGTTGGCACTGAAGTTAGAAAAAAAGAATGGTTGATGGAAAGTGAACATTCATTGCAAACTGGGTTTTTTTTAATTTTCAGGTCAGATATGCGATTCAACACGTTTCTTGAGGGATGCAATGAAGGTGAATTAAGAGAACAGAGAGAAGAAATGCTGTAACAGTTGGATTTTTTTCTGTAAGGTATGAAGGAAAGGTCGAATTGAGAGCAATCTGTTGAAATAGAAGAAGAGTAGTGAATTATGATGCAGTAATGAGTACCACAAATGTGAAAGAGGAAGATGAACCATTATAAGAGATCGTTTTTATTATTATTATTATTATTATTATTACCTTCACATTCTGCGAAAGGTTATGTTTTGGTCGGCGTGTATTTATTTATTTATTACCTTTGCATTCTGCGAAAGGTTATGTTTTGGTCGGCGTGTATTTATTTATTTATTACCTTCGCATTCTGCGAAAGGTTGTTTTGGTCGGCGTGTATTTATTACCTTCGCATTCTGCGAAAAGTTATGTTTTGGTCGGCGTGTATTTATTTATTTATTTATTTATTTATTTATTTGTAATCTTGTGATTCGTATAACTCAAAAAGTATTAAACCGAATTGCATGAAATTTGGTGGGATGATTGGTTATTAGCCAGGAAGCATTCGATTAGATTTTGGGATCGTTCGGGTCAAAGGTCAAGGTCAAGGTCACGAAAAGGTCAAAATCGTCCTTTTACGATAACACGGTCAATTTTTATTCAATTTGCATGCAACTAACGCCAAAATGTTCAGAATTCAACGCCTCATCTTGTGATATGCAATATGACACAATGACGCCCATACTCTTGTTACCGGTTAGGGGTCAAAGGTCAGGGGGGTCACGACCTTGAAAAATATGCGGTTTTTATCATAACGCGGTCAATTCTTGTCCGCTTTACATGAACCCAGCACCAAAATGTTCAGAATTTAATGCCCAATCTTGTGACACAATGACGTCATAACACGTCACCGGTTGGGGTAAAATGTCAGGGGGGGGTTCACGCCCTTGAAAAATATGCGGTTTTCGGCATAACTCAGTCAATTCTTAATCGATTTGCATGAAACCAGCATCAAACGAGATTACCTTCTCTTGTTGAAACGTTGTATTCACCGAGCTTGCGAGTGAAGACTCGCCAAAATGACGTGAGTTGATTGTTGTTTAGTCCGCAGCCCCCGAAAGTCGGGGGGGGTCATGACATTATAGATATGTGGTTTGTGTCATAAGACCATTCATATGAAACCAGTTCCCCACAATCATACCAAGAACAAAAAAAGTAGTGGCGGCGAAGGTATGCGCTCTATGAGTGCCCGTTCTAGTTGTTATTGTTATTGTTATTGTTAGAGAGAGTTTTCATCAGATTAGGTGATGGAAGGGTTATAGAAAACAAGGACAAATGTGTCCAAGAGCCGCGTCCTAAAGGTTTTGTCTTCATCAGAAGAAGAACAAGAAGAGGAAGAAGAATTAAAAAAGTAAAAATACAACTTCTGATGTTTTGTCACGTGCCGTCACGTCACGTTCGTCATGGACGATCTTCGTTCATGACGAGGAAATAGTGTATTTACGAAATTGCAATATATTAAATGGAATAATCTTTACTTTAAATAGTAACGTGAACTTTTCGAATGTTAAAAGCAAATGTCCGAATATATTTAAAAGCTCATGATAGACGCTCTCAAAAGGCACCCTCAATGCGAGGATGTGTACAGGTGTTTAGTATTTAAGGAGATCCGGATCGTGTATATAAAAGAGCCGAGTCCAAAAGGTTTTGTCAGAAGAAGAAGAAGAAGAAGAAGAAGAAGAAGAAGAAGAAGAAGAAGAAGAAGAAGAAGAAGAAGAAGAAGAAGAAGAAGAAGAAGAAGAAGAAGAAGAAGAAGAAGAAGATAGAAAGAAGACAGAAGATCGCTGAGCTCTCCTGGAGCAGCGCTCAGCAGACGCTGCTAAAAATCGTTAGTTGAATGGTGAATTTGGATCAGTAAATGCAGGGGGTGTTAATAGATCATGTGGCCATGGGTGAAGCATGTGGCTATGGGAGCTGTATTGTCAAAAGTGAATTTTTTTTATATAAGGATTGTGTAACATTTGGGAAAGGGAAGGTTAAAGTAAAATTGTGGTGGTGTATGGTGAATTTGGAACTGTAAACGCAGAGTGAAGCTGCTGGGTCGATGAAACGTATCATGAAGAGGGTGGAGAGACACGTGGTTACAGGAGATATTTCGATCGAAAAGATCCAGGAAAATTATTAATTTTTTATGTATTTTTGAAGAATAGGTAAGATTCGGGAATGGAAGGTTGAAGGAAGAAATTGTGAAGGTAATGGAGAGAGTGGGTCAGCTCAAGTAGAATAAAGATGGTGTGTTGGCAGAAGGAGGAAGAAGAAGAAGAAGAGAAACGAAGAAGAAGAAGAAGAGAAACGAAGAAGAAGAAGAAGAAGAAGAAGGATCGGAACTCATGGGTATGCAAGGAGAAAGGTAGTTCTTTTTTGTTTTTTTGTTTTTTTTGTTTTGTATTTAAGAAAAGAAACAGAGTGTTTTGTTGAGAGGGGTGGGGGACGTTGGGAAAGTGGGTAAGATATGAATTGAAGGTAATAGGGAGAGAATACAAATAAAAACGATCGTACACCAAGAGGGGAAGGATGGGTTGGCCTCAAGGAACCCGGTTAGACAAGGTCGACGAAAACTCACAAAATAGCACGATTTTTGAAACAAAACCGAACTCGGAACACACAGTAACATGTCGGTGAGAAAATAAGTAGTTAAAACGGGACATATAACAACAGGAAACTTTACTGAGATTGTCAGCAGAGAGCCCTGAAAGACCTTTCCATCGCTCTAAACCCAGAACCGGAAGTCCAAATCTGAACTGAACTGACATTAATTTATTGATAAGGAAGCATGAGGAAAAGCATGTGGCACAGTGAAGACAAGGGGTTTATCCCCAAGGGTATTCAAGGGACATACAGTATTCGTATGGCACAGAAAAAGACATTCAGCAAAGAGACAAAGAGCAAAACTAACACCAATTCTGTCTAGTTGATACACAACTTCCTTGCACTAACATAACAGGCACCGTCAGGATTATTCCGCTGAATGGTAGAATAGTAAGAGAGATGAGAGAAAAGCTGAGGCATTAGTGACCTGCAGTTTACTTGGTGCATACATGCGTGCAAATACTTGTCCAAAGGGCAGAGAAAGTAAAGGTGAGGGGGGAGGGGGTGATGAAAAAGGGAGGGTTGACGTGTGATTGAGTCTGTGTTGACGTGTGATTGAGATGCGATGTGAGTGCAGAGAGTGAGAAAGACAATGTGCGAGTCAGTGGTCGCTCTAAAAAGAGCAGTTCTTCAGGCTTTGCCCACGCTGATAATTAATGTGCATCCACAGTTGATAAGTCGGAAAAGACAGAAAGAACGTGTGAGAATGAGAACATCCTGTCATTTATTGTTGCTGATTTCACCTCTCACACAGTACTGTGACCATATTGATTGGCCCTTGGTCCTCTTCCTCAGCATTCCATTGTATCCACCACCAGCTCTTGCTCCAGAGGTGCTCCTTGCAACTCCCTCCAGCAGAAGAAGCTTTCTCTCTCTTTGAACCCCCAGCAATCTCTCTCCAGCAGAACCTGTGTTGATATTTAAGCATGAGGGGCGGGGGGGGGAGGAGTGGTGGGTGGAGTTTGGGGGGATCAAAGGTGAAACCTCATCTTGTGGGAGTGGTTCCTGGGATCATGACTCATGTGCAGCCTTCTTTATTTTGAGTGTGGCATGCGCATTGGTTCAGACGCGCTCCGGGGTGATGTCTTCCTCCCCGTGAGGGTGCTGTGCTGGATCCGCTTCCAGTTGTCCTCTGACTGCACCACGTGTGTCTGCTCCCGACTCAAAATGGGGCTAACATGGCAAACCATAGTCCCCATCCATCTCTCGAATGCCCAGGAAGGGCACAGATGGCTTGCTGGATAGCAGGGTGGTCACTGCTTTTCGTGGAATGTGAAGGAATGGCATGCACATGCGCATACTTGCACCTTGGTGTAAAAGGCTCTATTTGTAAAAGTGCTGCGTTTGGATCAGATCGTGAGCCAAAGGTGTCCTTCAGCGAGGTGAGATGATTGTCCCGAGGTGCAGAAAGGTGGTGGTTAGTGGTGAGATGAATAAGGTTAATGTGGTTGTGGAGTTGAAGCATCTTTAACAGGTGAGGCAATGTGGTTTGTTGAAGAAGGCTGGAAAGGCCAGCTTGAATGTTGCTGTTTGAATGAGAATAAAGTACGGTATATATTTGAAGCAGGCAGGGTGGTTATTGCTACCATTGTGGGAGTATTGTGGTGAAGAAGGCAACGGTGGTGCAGATGGTAGTTTGGTTGTGGCACGCAGATTCAAGCAGGTTTTGGTGTGTAAATGCAAATCAGGCTGCAAGTAGCGTGTGCTCGGTCGTGTGAGAAGTTCGTGTGCAGGGAAGAAAATGGGGAAAAATGTGGAAAAACCGCCCTAATCCCTCGGAATGCATATTCCCTTTGTAACTCATGAGACACCAGGGAAGGACTGCATCTGAACCAAGCAAAAATGAAATAACGATTTGGGTAATCGCGATACATTGTATACACCGCTATAGAAATCGCTATACACCGCCCGGAGACGGACACCGCCTGGAGTTCCCCGGAGACGGACACCGCCTGTACGCGCCTGGAGATGGACACTGCCTGGACATGCCGGGAGACGGTCACTGCTGGGACGCACCGGGAGACGGCCACCGCCGGACACGCCGGGATAAAGTCACCACCCGGACGCATCGGAAGACAGTCGCTGCCCAGAGACCCACACCACGTGCATGCGTCCAGCGGCGGATACCGTCTGGAGACCGACACCGTCCGGATGCACCGGGAGATGGACACCACCCGGACGCCTGGGAAAGGAACACCGCCCAGAAGCGCCGTGAGACAGACACCGCCCGGACGCACTGGGAGACGGACACCGCCCTGACATGCCGTGAGATGGACACCGCCCGGACGTGCCGGGAAACGGACACCACCCGGACGCGCCGGGAGACAGACACTGCCCGGAGATGGCCACCACCCAGAGGTGTCCGGAGACGGACCCAGCCCAGACGCGCACACCACCCGGACGCCTTCGGAGATGCACACTGCCCGGACGCGGACACCACCCGGACGTGTCCGGAGATGGGCACCACCCAGACGTGTCCGGAGAGGGGCACCACCCGGACCTGTCCGGAGACGGGCACCACCCGGACACATCCGGAGACGGACACCGCCCGAACGCATCCGGAGACAGACACCTCCTGGACAAAAGCATCGCCCGGACACGACCGGAGACAAACACTGCCCGAACATAAACATTGCCTGGACACGAACGGAGATAAACACCGCCCAGACATATACATCGCCCGGACACAACCGGAGACAAACACCACCCAGACATAAACATCGCTCAGACATGACCGGAGACAAACACCGCCCGGGCATAAACACCCTCCGTACTTGACCGCAGACAAACACCGCCCGGACATAAACACCACCCAGACATAAACACCAGTAGTATCAAAATGAAGGCTTTGATGCAGTAATGTGTACCATTTCTCAAATTCACAATACAGTCATCCCCCGTTTATCGCGGGAGTTACGTTCCAACCCCCCCCCCCCCCCCGCGAGAAGTGAAAATCCGCGATGAATGGATGCCTCACAAAAAAAATCGACTCGTCTGGTCTGGTGGGCTTGGCAGTGATCGGGTTTTAGGTGCCGGAGATCGACTCGTCTGGTCTGGTCGCCTTGGCAGTGATCGGGTTCGAGGTGCCAGAGATCGACTCGTCTGTTCTGGTCGGTTTGGCAGTGATCGGGTTTGAGGTGCCGGAGATCGACTCGTCTGGTCTGGTCGGTTTGGCAGTGATCGGGTTTGAGGTGCCGGAAATCGACTGGTCTGGTCTGGTCGGTTTGCCAGTGCTCGTCCAACCGCAGCAAACCTTTTTCCTTACCGAAGCATATCGAGCACTTTAACCTTCTCCTGGAGCGTCAGGACCTTCCTCTGGCAATTCAGTTCCTTGCCAGAAGCCTAAGAAGGTGCAGGGCGTTTGGGCGGCATCGTAGGGCTTAGAGAAAAAACGTAGAAAATATTCGACGTTCACAAGCGAAACTTTGTCTCGTGCGTTGTGTGACTGGTCGAGCACCACGCGTTATAATTTATTGCTTAAATAATTTATATTTTATATATTATTACCGCGATATACCGGGGGAATCCGCAGAAAAAAATTAGTTAGGTTCCAAGGGAAAACCCACGATGAACCGGGGGCGCGATAGGTGAACCGCGATATAGCGGGTGATTACTGTATTCGCTCGCTTACACTTACTCATATTTCTCCTTTTCAAACTGGAACACATTGTTTTGTCATAGCCCTCCTATTTGATATGACTTCCTTGCTGGGGGCTGGGCTTCGCCCCCTTTCATATGATCATTTCTTAAATCAAATATGTAGAGATACTATACATAATTATGTTTTAT
Organism: Eptatretus burgeri; assembly: GCF_056783735.1. Classification (NCBI taxonomy): domain Eukaryota; kingdom Metazoa; phylum Chordata; class Myxini; order Myxiniformes; family Myxinidae; genus Eptatretus; species Eptatretus burgeri. The sequence continues at coordinate 8,183,644 of NC_140970.1, read as the reverse complement.
TTTCAGGAATAACTTAATTTATCCATCATTTAAAAATAATGCAGCGGTCGCCCATTAAAACCCCCAACCCCATTTTTTATGAATACTTACACTTTAAACCCATAAGGTAATGTATTTATTCCATCACTCATTATATATCTTTTATCATCAAATGCTTTTCGAGCTTTCTTACTAACAGTCTCTGAGAGTATTTCATGTTAAAAATTTCTCATAATATTCATCTCTCTATAAACATCCTTTCTCTTCCATATACATTCAAAGAAATGTTGAAAGTTCATGGTCTTTTTTAATACACTCTTATTTGGACCTTTAGTTTTCTTTTCACATTTGAATCCATTTAACCCTCTCGCTCTCTCTTTATAAGCATATGCCTTTGATCTAACACCCACACATTCACTTAGTATCGTTTCAGCTAATTCTTCTTTAAATTTACCAATAACCTTTTTATTCTTATTCGAAAAGAGTGGGTTATTAGGATCATAATTACTTGTCATAAATATCTTCATCTTCTTTCATATCCTGATAAAGATTATCTGTATTTATCTCTAATATGAAGCTATCTGTATCCATCTATAGCAAAACAATATTCTCACCATATCTTTTCTTTAGATTAATTATTATAAAAGTAATCATACATTAAATACTTTGAAAGATCTAAAACAGATGTTCCCACATAAATTGGTTTATCCATCTTCATACTCTCTTTATTCAAATGAGCAGCACAAAAATTATCTGTAAATATTTCTACTCTTTTAAAGCTTGGTTTATTTATCTACTTCTCCACCTGCTCCCAAGTTGTAGCAAGTCTTACATTTTGTCTATTTCTTATATTTTCCATTGTTTTACCAAATACAAAGTTAATCATCAACTTGTAAAAGTCCTTCTCAAAATCATGATTAGCCTTTGTTCTCATCCTCGTATTATAATCAATATATTTACCGAACCAATGACTTTGACTCAACTTTAGTGCCCGATATCCCATTTTAACTTGAAGTCCGACTTCCGCAAATTTCTTTTGATTTCTTTGATGTAAAACATACTTCTCTTTATCAAACAATGTTGTTAGTAATTTAGTTGTAGGAATATATTTAAACCCATTTGAAGAACTAAAGGAATGTTGTTGATAACCACCAAATAGCTCTTGATTGGGGATCTCTTTTTCAGCTCCATAAGGAAGGTCTTATGTTTGTTATGAAGTTTTGTAGGATAGTTTAAATCTACTTCAAAATAATACCCATAATCCCATTTATCGAAATATTCTTGACTTCTGGAGATTACATCATCTAAGGTAGATTTGAACTCGTATTCTTTCACCCATTTACAATTACCATAGGGTTGAGATTCAGAGATTGCCCAGCCATACAAGCTCTAAGCATCAAAATACATTAAGATGTGGGCTTATCAGATGAGAAGTCTGCAAGATATTTATTATTTGCCTTAGCAGATCTCTTTGAACAAACGTGAAATTCCTCCTCTTTTAGCCTTCTCAATCATCAAGAGCATATCAACATCACTGAGAAAATCAAGGGGTTGTTTCATTTTTAAAATCACACTCCAGGCTAGTCCAGGAGATGTATAATAATGGACAGGATCAAGTCCACAGGAATCTTTTATATGACAAACTTCTCCAAATTTCTCAAACACATCAGCGAGTAATAAAACATCAGTTATTAAATAAAGGTCATGATATTCACCCATATTCTTTATCTCAAATGTTTTCCAAACTTGTTTTTCTCTTTCATATTCTTCACCCGTAATATGATATCTTCTGAACTTGTTATCAAAACGCTTTTGAAGAGGAAGTCTTGTTTCTTTAAATCTTTCAAAGGAATCCATGTAATCATATGGGTAAATTCCCTTTTTAGTGAGAAATGTCTTTACCCAAGTTGGCTTCAGTCCTAAATTGACTAGAAAGTATAGGAAAAGAGGAAATGTTTGAAACCAAAGAACTTTGAGGGCTTGTCATAAATTTATAAGTCAAGAAATGTAATATTTGTATTTACACCAATTTTACGAGTATAAATCTGTTTTGTAAGTGAGATGTAATTTTAATCTCTATTAGGAATTGCTATTTTATTTCCAGGAGTCTTACTTAGTTCTTTGATAAAGAGATGCATATCATAATGACAATTATTATGAAGAAATGCAGGTATGAATGTTGGGATTCTATAATTAAGATTACAATTATTATGAGCTGCTCCTCTATATTTCCCCCGTTATATGGCAATGATCTCTAACCCTTTTTTCAGGTTTTACCAAAGCCTCGGAGCATATATGACAAATCCTTGCTTCTTCAAATTATTTCTCTTCATTTGGAGATAAGTCAAGGGGTTTATTTGTTCTTAACATAATTTCAGTTATTTTAATACAATCATCCTCAAACCTTTTAACAAATTCATCAGCAGCATCAGGTCCTCCATACAACTCCAACTTATCATATTTACTTCCTACAGATGATTTAATGTAACAACAAAACCCACAAGGGATATGCTTTTGATATTTTTTAACATCATCAGTCTTTTCCAAGGTGCTCTCAAAATCAGCATATATTACAAATAGGTGTTTTATACATTTATTTGTTTCATTAAATACAACTTTCTCTCCTGGTCCTGGCATCTCAATAACTGCTGCATTATGATTAGAACAATACTTTAAATGTTTATCAAGTCTTTGTTGAGATCGAAAGATATTTAAACATCTATTACAAGGATATAATTTATGCTTTGGTTGATAAACTTGACTTACCAATCTAGAAAAGTTTTTGATAAAAGCATAACGAGCGGTTTCTTTATTCGTGGAATAAATGAGATATACATGCCAATCATTTGACCAATTATTATCATTGGATATAATATTACTAGCTCTTAGAATTTGGACTTTGTTTTTATCAGTTAAACCATAAACATTTATTGACAAGTTATTCATATTCTCAAACTTTGTTAAATCTTTTAAGCTCATTAGTTCTCCTCTGGAGGTGCCTCGATCCCCAGTTTCTAATTTATTCTCATATTTCTTATACCTTGAAACTCTTTCACAGTCCCTTTCCTGTGGATAAAGATGTGCTAACATACTCCAGAGAAAGCAAGTATCAGTATTTTTAATATTAATTATTGCCTTTTTATTCTTTATATCCTTAGGTAAATCAATATAAGAAGAAGCTTTCAGTGGAGTGGAATTAAGAATATTAAGATCATTGTTCTTTTTCTCGTACTTTTACAATTTAATATGTCCTCTTAAAGTTGTTTGTTATCTTTAAAATGATAACCTTTGACTCTTCCAACTGCATCCCACCTCACTGCACCCCACCATGCTGGATCCGACCACACTGCACCCCACCATATACTGCACCCCACCATATACTGCACCCCACCATATACTATTACTGTACCCCACTATATACTGTACCCCACCATATACTGTACCTCACTATATACTATTACTGTACTCCACTATATACTGTACCCCACCATATACTGTACCTCACTATATACTATTACTGTACTCCACTATATACTATTACTGTACTCCACTATATACTATTACTGTACTCCACCATATACTGTACCTCACTATATACTATTACTGTACTACACTATATACTGTACCCCACCACACTGCATCCCACCATATGCTGTACCAATCACACTTCTCCCCACTATCTACTGTACCCCACCACACTGCACCCCACTATATACTGTACCCCACCATATACTGTACCCCACTATATACTATTACTGTACCCCACTATATACTGTACCCCACCACATTGCATCCCACCAGAAACTGTACCCAATCACACTTCTCCCCACTATATACTGTACCCAATCACACTTCTCCCCACTATATACTGTACCCTACCACACTGCATCCCACCATATACTGTACCCCACCACACTTCACCCCACTATATACTGGACCCCACCACACTTCACCCCACTCTATACTGTACCCCACCACACATCACCCCACTATATACTGGACCCCACCACACTTCACCCCACTATATACTGTACCCCACCACACTTCACCCCACTATATACTGTACCCAATCACATTTCTCCCCACTATATACTGTACCCAATCACACTTCTCCCCACTATATACTGTACCCTACCACACTGCATCCCACCATATACTGTACCCCACCACACTTCACCCCACTATATACTGTACCCCACCACACTTCACCCCACTATATACTGTACTCCACCACACTTCACCCCACTATATACTGTACCCCACCACACTTCACCCCACTATATACTGTACCCCACCACACTTCACTCCACTATATAATGTACCCCACCACACTTCACCCCACTATATACTGTACCCCACCACACTTCACCCCACTATATACTGTACTCCACCACACTTCACCCCACTATATACTGTACCCCACCACACTTCACCCCACTATATACTGTACCCCACCACACTTCACTCCACTATATAATGTACCCCACCACACTTCACCTCACTATATACTGTACCCCACCACACTTCACCCCACTATATACTGTACTCCACCACACTTGACCCCACTATATACTGTACCCCACCACACTTCACCCCACTATATACTGTACCCCACCACACTTCACCCCACTATATACTGTACCCCACCACACTTCACTCCACTATATACTGTACGCCACCACACTTCACCCCACTATATACTGTACCCAATCACACTTCTCCCCACTATATACTGCACCCCATTATACTGTTGCGAATCCCACCATACTGCATCCGATCAAAGTGCGTGTCACATCCAGCCACACTCACACTGCACCCGACCACAGTGCCCCCAATATTATACTGCACTGCACGTCGCCATCCTTTCTTTCCCATCAATATCCACTTGCTCGAATATTCATTCTCCATCTTCCTCCAGTTCTTTCTCAGTCGCTGATGTCTCTTCAGTGTTCGCTCGTACTGCACATTCATCATCAGCAACGCATTTGAAAATTTTCTACAACCACCTCCTCTTGTAACAACCGCATTACCTCACCACCCACCCTCAACCAACATCTCTCGTTCATACTCCATCCTTTTACAGTCTCGGGAAAGCTCGCCATTCCAACCTCGGATGCTGTATTTGTTTGTGTGTGCAGGAATTTGTAATTCGTTCAGTGTCGCCAGCGATCACTCACTTTTCTTTACAAAGGACACCGCGGGTTATTTAACGTCCGCCAACTAATGCTAGCAAGATGGCACGCCAAGTTTAACATCCGTCCCATTCCGAGGGACAGTATACACCAACACCATTGATGATTCACTCTGTCTGCGAAACAGCAGAACGACTGTTTAATGGCTGGGTCGGGATTCAAACCCAGGCTAAACGGCTCAGGTGAGTGTGCACACCTATCTTGGCCATCGTATCAGCCCTTCACAGAAGCAGAGAAATAGAATCATGGAGACAATCCCGTTAAAGAGTTAAATAATTTTAAAAGTAATTATTGATGTGGAAACCAGGAAAAAATGTTTGTAAACAATCTCAAATGAGCTAAGAGCCTCGTCATCTTACTGATGACGTCATAAAAACGAATATGACGTCATTGTGATGTATCAGGTTTGTGATAAATTTATCTGTGCTAATGCCCGGCTTGATTCCCGCAAACAAAATTCAAACAGCTTGCCGAGTTTCGGAGATAATGGTATAGGCGATTTCCATTAGCGGTGATATTATGACGTCAACTTCTTTTTTCTAGGAAGAATTTCCAAAATCGGAGATGGTAACTGCCTGCGCGTGGGCTTTCTGCATATACATGGCAAGTTTCACGAAGATCCGATGAAAACTCTGGGTTGTGAAACTAAAAAATGCCAAAAAATAGGAATGACGTCATAAAAATGTCAAAAAATAGGAATGACGTCATAAAAATTGATATGACGTCATAGTGATGTATCATATGTGCGGTAAGTCATCTCTGCCAATGCTCTGTTCGATTCCCGCAAACAGAATTCAAAAAGCTTGCCGAGTTTCGGAGATAATTTTTTAGGCGATTTCCATTAGCGGAGATATTTTGATGTCATAACTTTTTTTCCTACGAGGAATTTTCAAAATTGGAGATGGTCACTGTCTGCGCAGGGAGTTGTTACATATATATGCCAAGTTTCAGGAAGTTTCGATGAAAACTGTAGGCTGTGAAACAAAAAAGTCCACAAGAACAACAACGTGAGTAAGACTTAGAGATCCTCCACGAGGATCTAAAAACCACAAATAACTAAATTAATATCAGGCCTCGGACTTTTCGATCTCATCAAGTATCTTTCTTCTTGTTTCCTTGAATAGATTTAGGCGCGAAAACGATGAAGTAATGGACGTTCATTCACATTTCACACAGAGGTTACATTTACTGTATTTAACAAAACATTCATTTTATGTATTAAACAAGAATCGACAGCCCAGACCAGGCGACGCCTGCAGCACAGATATCGTGCTGTCGTTTGCGGTGGGGGAAAGCTGATGTTGAGTGACAAGGTGTGAGCGCAGATCTAACAAACCAGCACTTGCCAGGGGGGACACAGGTGACGTGAGGCGCCGGGAATTGATGGTAAGTACGACTTGAGGAGAGCGGCACGGCCGCACGGGGGTCAGGCCCTGTGTAGGCCCAAGAATCACCAGGATAGCGCTGGGGCATGCAGGCAGGATGCATCGAAAGCCTCAGGAGATTCAGGGATATATCGATGATGTTGAAATTACCTCCAAGATATTGTTTTTATTTCCGAAACAATGAAAGAATGTTACTAAATGCAACAGAGCCCTTTCCTTATAAGCTGCCATCATCTGCGATACATCAATCATTGAATCCTCCCGATCCTCAAACAGTTTTTTCTTGCCTTCTCCCAGGACAGTGGAGACACAAAACCGGTCCCAGGAGACAACTGTGGACAAGCAGGGAATAAACCCTGTAGATAGTAAGTGTGAGCTTAAGCAATATGGATTCGCCCATGGAAAAAAGACGACGGACAGGAAAAGAGGCTCCACATAAATTATCCCGCATTTATGTAGATCACACAGACATGGTATCAGAAATAATAATGGGAAATGGTGAGGAAAAGGGGTAAAAAAAAAACAACAAAAAAAAACATGTAAATCCAAATTGTGATTAAGTTTGTGACAGAAAAGGCAACAATTACAAACAAGAAGCAAATACTTCGATATCGCGCAGCTGGGGGCACTAAAGGTCGAGGTTAAGAATGATGAAACAATGTTGCGGTTATAAAATTTAAATGTAGACACGGTGAATTAGCATGCATGATGGGAAGAGTTGTGACGTTGGACAAATTTCTATTTATAGCCCTCAGATCAAAGGGACGTATGCAGCCATAAGTGTGACAGAAGACACAGGACAGAATAGCCAATTATACAGCAGCGCGATGTCGCCGCGCTGTAATAACCACTTCTGTCACCAAAAAAGAGGAAGAAATCAGCTCCACAAGACGATTAAAAACACTTCTGGTGAAAAACAATGAAGAACGAGAGTTACAACGCTGCGCGTCAACAACTAACGGAACAGGAAGATTATCACTTCCTGCTCAGAAAATCAACTTCTGGCGTCACACAGAAAACGATTCAGCACAAAAAAACATTGCTCTTCCGCATTAACCCCGCCCACAATTCACCCGGCAATCTCCGCCCACAATACACCCGGCAATCTCCACCCACAATCCACCCGGCAATCTCCGCCCACAATCCACCCGGCAATCTCCGCCCACAATCCACCCGGAAATCTCCGCCCACAATTCACCCGGAAATCTCCGCCCACAATACACCCGGCAATCTCCGCCCACAATCTACCCGGCAATCTCCGCCCACAATCTACCCGGCAATCTCCGCCCACAATCTACCCGGCAATCTCCGCCCACAATCCACCCGGCAATCTCCGCCCACAATCCACCCGGCAATCTCTGCCCACAATACACCCGGAAATCTCCGCCCACAATCCACCTGGCAATCGCCGCCCACAATCCACCCGGCAATCTCCGCCCACAATCCACCCGGCAATCTCCGCCCACAATACACCCGGCAATCTCCGCCCACAATCCACCCGGCAATCTCCGCCCACAATTCACCCGGCAATCTCCGCCCACAATTCACCCGGCAATCTCCGCCCACAATTCACCCGGCAATCTCCGCCCACAATACATCCGGCAATCTCCGCCCACAATACACCCGGCAATCTCCGCCCACAATCCACCCGGCAATCTCCGCCCACAATACACCCGGCAATCTCCGCCCACAATCCACCCGGCAATCTCCGCCCACAATCCACCCGGCAATCTCCGCCCACAATCCACCCAGCAATCTCCGCCCACAATCCACCCAGCAATCTCCGCCCACATCACACCCAACAATAAGTGTGACAGAAGACACAGCACAGAATAGCCAATTATATAACAGCGCGGTCGCCGCAATGTAAATATTGAGGTCCTCGATTCTGTGTAGTTTTAGAATGTGTTTTCCTGTATTAAGTGTGTGTTTAAGGTAAGGAATCATTTGTGGAATGTTTTCCATGAAGGAGACGGGATCTTGAACCAGGTAAAGGTGTCGTCTCAATGTCTCTAAATCTGGGCAGAGCTGGGTGGATTGTGGGAGAACATCTCCCCCTCTCCCCCACATCCCTCCCCCAACAACAGAGGCAGGGAGTTAACTCTACCCATCATGTAAATTGTTGTGGTTGTATTGTTACGGATTTGGAAACCTTGTGCACACAAACAGCCAGAGTCCCTAAGCTTAGTTATTTTGATAAGTATGTGTACAGTTAGAATCCATCCCCTTCTGTCTCATAGGAATTTTGTGTGTGCTACGAGTTATTTTTTTAGTTAGGTTTTTACAACAACAACTACTACAACAACAACTACTACTACATCCACTACAACAACGCCACCATCCCGCACTCGACCCGGGCACCATTGCCCACGTGTTTTTGGCTGAAGGCGTGGGCGGAGCCTCCATCGCCTCAGATCGAGGCTCCGCCCCAAGGAAGGGCATGGACCGTTTCCTCCAGCCAATGAGCGGAGGGCGAGCATGACATGCACGCCCCAGCCAATCGGGAGGTGGCCACAAGTCATCCGACAACCCCTCATCCAATCAGGAGGCGAGTGGGAGGAAAGAGACCCCTCCCACCTCAGAAGAGTAGAGTGGTTGTCTGGACCAGTGTTCGAGAGAGAGGAGATCGTGGTGATTGCCGAGCGGTCTGTCGTCGTGGCTGAGTGGCTATCGACGAGGGCTCTGCGGACGGTTGTGGTCATGGTTGGAGCGGTTTGTGGTCCTTTGGAGGGCAAGTCTGGTGACTGAGAAGCCAGGGTCGTGGGCCGTGGACTTCGGGTCGTGGGTTTGAGTCCCACCGTGGTGGTTCGAGTCGGTGTGACCGCACGAGGTGGGACAGGTACCCCGGCCCGGCCCTATCGAATAGACCCATGGGGTCCAGTTTCGTGTGTGTGTGTGTGTGTGTGTGTGTGTGTGTGTGTGTGTGTGTGTGTGTGTGTGTGTGTGTGTGTGTGTGTGTGTGTGTGTGTGTCAGTGGGCCCCATCTTTAAGTGGGATTGTTAAGTGCTTTTGCTCATTGTACATTGCCTGCCTTTTATTCGTGATAACTCTGCTCTGTGTCCCCTCCCCGATTATTCTTTGGAAAATAAACCCCTGTTAAATGTACCAGCTCGTTTTCTGTGCTTTCCCTCATTAGCCGAGCAAGGTGCGTATTGAGAATTAGTAAGGCCGTTCGTGCCGTAAATTGTTCATTTGGTCCGACGCGGCTTTGGTAACTTCCGCTCGGTTACGCCGGATCCGAGTTGGTGATAGCGACTTGATTCGGACAAAGTCGGCTGAGGGTGTGGTTTTCCCCGGTAGTTGGACGGCGTGAGTACTTCGGTAAATTGGAATTAGACAAGTGGACCCTACCTCACGCCATTGAAATATTGGCGACCACGGTCCTCTAAGTGACCTGTGAACTTTCGGAGTTGTCCGAGAGTCGCGACCTAAATTCCGGGTGCTCGGTGGGAGACGACTCCACTGCTCCACCTAGTGGTCGTTTATCGCCACCGAACCCTGGCCCACAACAGTATATTGTGTGTTTGTGGAAAAAAAAATTATCATTTGCACACGAAGCTAAAAGCAGGGTTAAGCAATTGGTTCTCTTTTGTCAATCTGTCCGTCTATCCACAAACGTCAATTTATGATCAAGGAAAAACATTTCATATTAAAAATGCCAAAGTGAACCACTTCCTTCACACACCGGTGCAATTTTTTTTTTTTACTCTGTCTGTACTCTGCAGTTAAACAACGTTGAAAATCATTCCAAACAGGAAACACTGTTTTTTAAGGATGTCATAAAGGACGCAAACAACAGGCACGAATAAATACGGTGGTGTATAAGACTGCGTCAGTTGCGGTGAACTTCCGGAATTTATTTTTTATACGACCTTTACAATCTTTATTGGGCCCCGTTGGACTTGGTCCGAAATGGGGGCTTACTGATTTGGTCTCCATTTTTGTGTCCGTGCATGCGTATGTGTGTGTCCGCAACCATATCTTGAACATCTATGGACCGATTTTATTTGTGCCTGGCACAAAGACAAAACATGATGGTATACATATGCACATCATTTTTTTTCTGACATCATCTAAGATGGTGGGCTGGCAGCCATTTTAGTTGTAAAAAAACAACAAAAAAAAACCTGATGTTGAACACATCATCAACCATTTCTTAGACAAGCATTTACCGATCTTGTTCAAACTAGGCAAACAAATAAAGAATGATGGCTTACATAAGCACGTTATTTTTTTCGAGATCAGATCCAAGATGACCGGCTGGTGGCCATTTTGTTTCTTAAACGTGTTCCCAACCATTTGTCCAACATGCATGGTCCGATTTTGTTCAAACTTGCCACAAGCGCAGTACACAATGGTATACACTTGCACCTAACTTTATGTTGCGATCTGATCAAATATGGCTGACTGGTAGATTGGCTGCTATTTTAGTTGTAAAATAAAACAAAAAAAAACTCGGTGTCGACTACGTTCTCAAATATTTCTCGCACATGCATTTGCCGATCTTGTTCAAACTTGGCACACAGATAATGAATGATGGCTTGCATATGCACGTCATTTTTTTTCGAGCTCAGATCCAAGATGACCGACTGGTGGCCATTTTGTTCCTTAAACATGTTCCCAACCATTTCTCCAACATGCATGGTCTGATTTTGTTCAAACTTGGCATAAGCACAGTACATGACGGCATACGCTGCCGGTCACTTTATTTTGCGATCTCATCAAAGATGGCCGACTGGTAGAAATAAATATGTGCTCTCCCTTTAACTCCGTACAGCAAAATTACTAAAACAACGGGGGCAAAGACATTTTATGTCATTTTTACTTCATTTATTTCTATTTAATTGTATTCTTCAACACTGTCGAACACAAATCACCTTCTTACTGCTTCCAAGAACCTCCAGTTTTACATTGCACTACAATTCTTGGACATGGTAAATAAGGTGGTGTATAAGACTGTATCAACAATGCTAAACTTTCAGATTTTTTTTTATCCAACCTTTAAAATCACTTTACTTCAACTGAATTACATACTTCAACACTGTGTGGGGTAAGCTGTTCTATGATCTCTCTAGTTTCTTAAGCAACAGTTTTGCTTCATGTTGCTGCCATTTTGTCATGCGAATGATTGGGTTCAGTTGGAATCCCAGCAGAGTTAAATCATCGTAACTTTGTTTAATAAACGGCATAAGAATAGCACCACTGGTTCACAGGCCTGTGGGAACCACTCAACACAAACCTGTGTGGAAAAGCCTTAGTTCGGCCATCTTTGGGCTTTCGGCTGAATGCGTTGCAGTGGCCATTGGCAGCTGCCATCCAAGTGTCAACACTACCGTCATGCCACTCTTTTATTGCAATAAAATACACCGTACAAGACTACGGTGACATGCTGATAAGTTTATACTACGATTTATTTTTGTCCAACCAATGAGAATTTACTTCTGCAGCAGTATAAATTCTGTCGCAGTACAGGTAAGTTATTGTGCCTGATTATATTGTATAGTGCGAAAGCAGGAATGACACCCAGGACTTAAATACCACCCGACAAATGTTGGCTGATGAAGAATGTTCCCTGTGAAAAACTGCAGCAAGACTCCATATATAATTGTAAGGAGAACGATAAAAGACAATGATGAAGGTATGTGGAAACAATACTGTTAATCAGAGAAGTAGTGAAGGTATAAAATGGAAACTCCCTAAAAGTGCGATTCATGTGTTCTTAACGCGACAGGTCTAAATGGCTGGAAAGATCGAGACCCAACTAAGACTGTGTTATTACTAATTTCGTGTATGCATAGGGTATAGGGGGTTAAGTTGAGCCACTTGTTGGTGATGTTGATCTGGAGTCCAAGGTATCGTGTAATCAAAGATGACATATATCTTGTTTTACACACTAAAAGTGCACAGTTTGTGGGCCGTAATCAGTCATGCATGATCAACACCAGTGTCTTAATGAAGAAGTTAAAAAAAAAAAACTTCAAGCACCTCAACTTTCCCCATTGATGGGGTAATTGGATCCATGTACTGGTTGGGATAAGTTCATCTGTTGCATATGGCAAAGAAAGGTGATTATGGCAAAATATATTTAACTCACCAATACAAATCGCAAACATCAAACTGACCTTCTCATAAATGGCTACAAAGAGAAACATTAGAAATTTAAAATAGTAATCATGCAATTCAAAATTGTGAAACAAGTTCAAATTCACTGCATATCTGATGTGACATTTCATTATCTCAGGCGACATTCAAACATCAGTTGACAAGATCTTCCGACAGATCATCCGACTGTTCTTGGCTTCGGAAGTTTATGGACGATGTCATCCCTTGGAAAATATGCTTCGTCCTTTAGATTTGGTACAAAAATGGTATGTATCCTCAGAATCCACTCGACCCAAAAGTTTCTTCAGGAAAATGCCTTCATATTCATATTTAAAAAAAACAAGTATTTAAAACACGAATAACTATTTTATCATAAGTGATGATAATATGGGGTAAGTTGATCCGTGGCTCAATTTGCCATACATTAAATCCATTATTTCAGATTATTCTGCCAAACGAATGAATTGTAGCCGTATTGAAACAAGCCATGATTAAAAAACGGCCAACATATCCCGATTCTTGAATAAGAATGCTCCAGGTAGTTTAACCAACACTTTTGAGGTTTAAATCATTTTTTTATTCATTTAAAACACTGCAACAGCATCGTAAAAACCGTTCCTCTTCTGATACATGCACACATCCCGCCAGACAGGGCAGCCCTGCTCTCGCCTGCTTGCAGTAGAGATGCACGACACATGGGCGGAGCATAAATAAATTGGGGAAAATTGTAGCATGTGTTACTGTATTGGATTTGTGTTGAAGGTTGTGACCACAGTGCGGTCATTCATGCTTCTTTATAGGAGTGAGGCTCATGGAAGGGCAAGATCAAACTGATGGTATGACAAACATCAAGGCAATGAATAAACAGGCAACGTGGAGATGGAAGAGGTGAGAAACACTGAAACTAGCAAGTAAGATGGTTGGATTACGGTTCAGGTTAAGTTTCGGGCTGTTTGGGTTAACTGTCAGCTTCCCCGTGCTTCCCAAGCCATATATACCTTCATCAACATTCTGTTGATTTCCTTCATTGTTCTACCTGTCCACCTCTGCAGATCGACACTTAGCCTTCATAAGCAAGACCAGTTTGTATTCATTCTATAATGCGAATTTGATAGTGCGATTGCTGATCCTTGTTTAGAGACAGCGTGAGAGCATGTGACTTCCCAGCGTTGAACAACATGTTCCAAGTTTCTGACCAGCAGCTCATCTTGTTAAGATCTGGCGAAAGGGATTCAGCAGTGGCTGGCCATTCATAAGAGTAATATATCATTCTACACAGGGTGGAGTCAATGGCAAAATGGTAAATTTGTTTTTTCAAGAGAATCAGATAGACCATTGATAGAGGTCAAGAATAACAGAAAGAAGGTCCTTAAAATTATCTTGTGGAACCCCTAACTGATTTAAAAGATCATGAAACAGGACACCAGAGGGCGATCATGAGAGGTATCCTCGGGGAAGTAACAATAATGGGAACGCTGTGAATGAAGTGTCTGGGTATTTTACCGAAGATGATGACGACAGCTACGAAAGCGACACTGAAGCATATTAACACACCAAGCCATTTCACGTTATTAGGGCATCTGGATTTTGCATGAAGATGAGGAATGAAGTGCACACATTGTTGAGCATTGTATACCCTGATATGAAAGGTATTTACAAGTGGACACAGGTGCATCAGGGAATACTTTGCCCATGTGTATTGGGAAGCACATGTATGGAAATACATGAATGTGAAAATTGACTCCGCTTGGTGGGACCAAGCTTACTGTTGACAAAAGCAGTAAGACTAAGTGTCATGGAATCCTCAAGCTTTTGTGTTTATAAAAAGACTCGGATTGGTTCAAGTATTTCCTGCCTCTCACCTTTCTCGGCTTCACTTTGTGGAAACCAAGGCATTTAGGATCATTGGTATCTCACGCGATGAGGCTGAGACTTTAGGTGTCTCACTCTCTCAATGCAGGCAGGTCGGTGGTCTTTTTGTCTTCTACAGTCTCCTCTCTGGCCTCACTCTCCATGCTCTATCTGCGATCTGTCCCTCCATATTTCCGCAGGGCACTCAATGTCTGCCAGCAACCCCCTTCTAGTAAAACTACCAAAATTTAGAATCTTTGCTCACCTTCATTCCTTCGTTCTTCTTTTTCCGCACCTTTGGAACAACCTCCAACACTCTTCAATCCCACTCTTCCCTCCAGGTCTGCAAAACAGCTGTTCACCACCATTTCTTATCTTCCCCCATCCAAAACTATGATCTTTTCTACCCCCGCTAATCCACCCCAAACACACCTACTTCAAATTCCCTGTTTTCCTTCATGAAAGTCCCTGTAGTGTAAGGACCTGAAAGTCCCTGTGATGTCCATATTGTTTACAACGTGTACCCCGCCCCATCCCTCTCCCTACCACAGATCTCCTATTGTCTCTGTTCCCTACTGTTTTGTGCTTCCCTCTCCCACCGCTCTTTGTCTCCTGCTCCCCTTGTTATACGTTTACTGGTAGCTTGTACATGTTGCTGCGTTTGAGCTTGGAGAGTAACTGCTGAAATATATGTCCGGGTTCTTCCCGACATCTTTGTTTTTTGTTCCTTTCACACTTCTTTCTACTTTTTTTCATAGTTCTCTTTATTCATTGCAATTCTTGCTTTTTCTACTCTTTCATCCCTTTTCTTCTCGACTCCTCTCTTTCTTTATCTACTGTATCTCTCGAAGGAGAAGTAAATTCTTGCAGAATTTTTTTCTCTGCAAGGCCCACTTGGCTGCACCTGGATGTGTTTGAGGGTAGTGGAGTAGCGGCTGAAATCCGAATCCTATCCTGGTTCCTCCTGATGACTCCATCTTTCCTCTTTACTTCTTTGGGTTCCTTCTTTGTCTTCCATTTCATTAGCTCTTATTTGAACCTCGACGTTGTATATATAAAAAAAAGTATAGGATCTATGTGGTTGAAGTACCTGGACCTGCAGCACTTGGACTGCTAGCATGTGAACAGCTCAACATCATCACTATAAACAGCATTGCTGGACAACGGAAAATTTTGCTGAAGACTAAACCTCCGTCATCAAGGATTCCGAAACCAATAGGCCACAATGAGCAGCCCTACAATGTGGATTCCATGGATGATTTGAAGAGGCTATTTCCAGACAGGTTTGACTGCATCAGGAATTTCAAAGGTAAACTGAGGTTTCATCTGAAGCCTGATGCATAGGCATCGATTGACGCACCACAGAAGTGTAGTGTTCACATCAAAGAGGAAGCTTAAGGAGGACCTGAATTAAAATGGAAAAACAGGGTATCATCAGAAAAGTGGACTATCATACTGACTGGTGCTCTTCCATCTGAAATAGAGTTTAAGCCGTTTAAGGAAATATGTCTCGATCCAAAATGCCTGAACTCTCGGCTGAAGAGATGTCCACATAACACACTGACAATAGACGAGCTAACCCCAGAATTTGCTGATGCCAGAATATTCTCGAGAATAGATGCCCGAGCCGGCTATTGGGCTGTCCATCTGGATGAAGAAAGCCAGGACTTGACCACATTCAATATACCATTTTGGTGCTGGTACTTCAAGAAATTGTCTTTTGGGTTATGTGTCAACCAGGATCTGTTCCAGCAGGCCATGGACTGCATACTTGAGCAGGCACCAGGCTGTATTGGTATCTCCAATGTCTTGGCGGTATCGGGATGATCTGAAGAGCAACATGATCTCAATCTTCTGAACCTGATGAAAGTAGCACAAAGGGAGGGTCTAGTTTTCAACGAATTTAAATATATTGTTGCAGTCGTGGAAAGACCCCGGGGTGTTGCACTCAACACATAAGGGATCCTTTAGTTTAGATATTTCAATAGTAATTGTGTTTAGTTAGGTTACCTTTCCCCAAGTAACAGGGAAAATGTTTGTGTTTTGCAGGTTCTAGTCCTTTTGTGATTCTCCACTTTCCTGAATTCACTCTCTTCATCAATCCATTCTCATCCCTTTCCCCACCCCTCTCAAACCTCTAATTTCCCATATATTCATAAACTCCCTCACCCCTCCCTCTTGAACCTCTCCTTCCTCACACCATCCTAAAAAAACTCCTCTACTTATCAATCTCTTCCAATCCCTCTTTCCCTCCTCAAATCTCTCCTTCCCTGCACCTTCCTAAAAAAACCCTCTCATCATCAATCTCTTCCAATCCCTTCCATCATCAATTCATTTTCACCCCTTTTCCCATGGCCGAATTACCCTCTCCTGCACGAGGTTTCCTTGTTTCAGGACTGGGTGAAGGTTTTGCCAGTTTTTCCTTTTCTTCTTTTTTTATTTCACCCTTCACATTTCGTGGCTCTCAGCCTCATTTAAGGTGAATTTCAGGAATAACAAAAATTCCTCTTAAACCTCTCCTCCCATGCACATTCCCATAGCACAAACCATGCACACATGACAACATCCAAACATTACATAAAGTACAAAACACTCATTCAAAGCCATTTCTGCGCAATCTCTGTGCGCAAGAGTGAGGGCAAGCGCAAGGCGGACAAGATAAAAGTAGAGAGTCATGGTGATTTGACGAGGGTTACCAGACAAAATCTCTGCACAGCAATGGGCCTCGTGCGCCAATGGAAACACGACACGCAAGCGTCAAAGTGTGCTCCAGTGACCTTTACTCCCAGAAACCACGCCCCGCTCTGAGCCCCATAGAAGATGGTATGCTCCAGAGAATGGGGATAACTTGCGACCAAGGAACCGAACAAGAGATCAAGAGCCTACCTGCCTGCTTGATCCGAGCGATGGAGTGGGACAAGTTGCGCTGAAGTGTGGCTCGAAGAGCAAACGGCAGCACGAGTTCCTTGGAACGCAGCAGCCTTACATACTGACTTATATGATCTTTCCTTTCTGTTTCTACCTTCTGATTTGTCAACTTGAGATGCACAAGAGAGTGATAAAGAGAGCTATCAATGATTACCCTCTTGACCCATCTCGGCGAGGCACTGACACGTGTATCACACCTTTCCTCTGGAGCCTACATTGTATACGCCACACCTCTCCTGACACGTCACACCACATCACCCTCCCTTTCCTCCCTTTCCTCCCTCACCATCACTTTGGGACCATCATGAGCCCATGAATTCACGTCAGGTGAGCAAAAAGGTCGACCCCTGCTCTTCAAACTATTTCTCCCTCTCCCTACCTCTTCCTCTCTCATTTCCCCGTAGTGACTGAGGCACGCCTGTCTTATGTGTCGAAATATGTTAAGATTGTCCAAGAGTTTCTTTACATGCATAAGGGATAAGTTATGTTCTTTGTGACAATGCATTCTGCAAATACATGCATACCCCACTTAACAAAGGGGTTAAGTACCTTTACACCGCTTTGATATGTCAATCTTCATTATGCAGGAGCTCGTTTTCCATTATTGCTTAGGGAAAATTACACTTCTTTTCCGAACCATAATTTTTTTGGTCTGAAAAGCAAAGCCATATGTTTGGTATAACGATGGTTTCAGTTGCAAGTGACATTATAATATTATTTACTTAATAATGGAGACAGTAACACAATAATAAAGTTAATTTAGTTGGAACACTTACCAAAACAATTCTGAGTCCAAGAAGGTGGTGGCAGGAGGTAGTGGAAGAGATGATTATTTTTAACCCTTTCATTCTGAAAAGTTAATTATTCGCGAGCCTTCTGAAAAGTTAAGAACCCCATTGAAAAGTTAATCAGTGAAAAAAACATATTGTACTTATCATCGCCACGGAAGTGACATTTCGCCGTCACCATGACACGGTGACGGCTCCTTCGTTGTAGCGAATGAAGACCTTCATTAAGCGATGCGTCGTCATTAAGGAAACCATTTGTTGTAGCAAATCTTCATTAAGTGGGGGATACCTGTACTTGTCCTTGTAAATACATGCCTTTACCTCCTTTATAAACTGTTTCCTACCAGCTCGATTGGCAGTCTCCACCATTGGTTAGACAGAGCTTGTAATAACTAGATAGGTGGTTGTACCCCAGTGATTCGCTGCACTCGTCCCACCTACGGTTTCACTCGGCTGTACGTAATAATTATATAAAGGTGGAAAGTCAAGAGCATGGTATCCAATGTGGGAGGGGCTAAATCACCAGGCAGGTAACGCGTGCTTTGGAACGGGGACCCTGCCAGATTTAGTTCCCTCAGACAGCATCCCTGACTACTTAGCAACCCGTCGGGTCACAGCGTTACCATTGCTTGTCAGCTTCAGGGTCAGAGGTTGAGAAGCGGGCCCAAGTCACCCCCTCGTGAGCCCTGTACTCTCCCAAACTCATAACAGTATCATCAAGACCGAATGTATCAACTTATTTTGCTCGATCTACAGCAAATATGGCATCTCACTTGATTCTGTGAAGATCTGCGACATCCGGAAGATGCCATCACCGCAGGATAAGGAAAAACTGAGCTGATTAATTGGACTGGTGAACTGTCTGTCACCACATATTCCACACTTTGCGGATTAGGTGGCACCCCTGTGAGATTTACTGAAGAAGAGAGTGCTATTCCTGTGGCAGGAAGGTCATCAGCTTGCATTTGAGCAACTGAAACTGAGTATTGACACAGACGCCGATCTGACATATTATCATAATGACAAGGAGACAGTTTATGCCTGGTGTTGGCTGAATCGCTTGGAATCCTAGGGTTCTGAGTTCAAATCCTGTTTGGCCGTTGAGTTAATACCATGTAGGGTTGACTCAACCTGTCATCCTTCTGAGGTCAGCAAAATGAGTGCCAGCTTGCTGGGATGATTGAGCCATTTGAGTATCCTGCGTTGGAGAGGTGACCTGTCTCGGATTGTGCCCAATAGCTCAGGAGACTGCTTAAGCAGCATTGACACTCTGTACAGAGTATAGTCCCATTGGCTGGATGGAAGGAGACAGTTTTGGAAGTGGATGCATCACAAAAGGGACTGTGTGCGTGCCTTTAGCAGGATGACAAGCCTGTTCGTTTCGCGTTGTGAACTCTGACACCCACTCAGTACACATATTTGAACATCAAGAGAGAAACTCTGTCCCTTGTTGCTGGAATACAGAAGTTCCATACCTACCTGTTTGGGAAATGTTTCAAGGTATACACAGACCACAAACCACTAGTAATAATAATCAGTAAGCCGCTTATGAGCGGTGCACAATGGTGACAGCAGCTTCTTGTGAAAATCCAAGGCTATGATTTTGATCTGGAGTACAAGGCCAGCCATGAGATGGTGCTATCAGACACACTGTCAAGACTACCAAACCCAGAGAACAATCAGGAACTGCAATTGAACATACATGTAGAAGGTGTTGAGGTCGATGATGTGGATAATCACCATCGCTTTGACATTAGATTTGGATTCTGAATAAGGATACACACCAATGGTACCCCGGGGAAGTTGTGGCACGTTGCAATGAACCCCGTCCTTACATCATACACGGAACACAACAAACTCCGCTCTTACATGGTACACATCTTTGAAGAACCAGGGCACACTTAAGTGAACTTAATTTGCCCAATTGTTGCACCATTCAGAAGGATGAACCTACCCAACTAACATATCATAGTCTGGCAATTGCTCAACATGTACATTTCAACAACTGACAACGATTCAGCAATGGACATTAATGGTGGCTCCAGTGATGACAAGAGTGCCAAGCAAACGAGGCAGGACAACTTTCAGTATTTGACCAGATCAGGCCGTGTGATTTGAAAACCATCAATATATTGTGATGGTGAACAACGGGATATCCAATGTCTGCCCATATAATCTTCATGCACAAACAATCTGTTAATTGGAATTGTGAACATTGCATGATTGTTTTAGCTAAGCATGCTGAGCTGTAAATTTTGTTAATTTAGAACTTTTTTTTTTTAGAATTTAGAACCATAAGCCCCCATTTTGGATGAAATCCAACAGGGCTAACAACTGCAGAGCCCACCTTCCTGTATGTGTGGCTAAACTTACATCTGGTTTTGCTCATTATTAGCCCCCGTTGGACTTCGTCTAAAACGGGGGCTTATGGATTTGTTCTCGATTTTCGTGTGCATGCGTGTGTGCGTGCATGCATCCACAACCATATCTCGGACATATCTGGACCAATTTTATTCCAACTTGGCACAAAGACAAGACATGATGGAAAACATATGCACGCCATTTTTTTTCGACATCAGATCCAAGATGACCGACTAGTGGCCATTTTCTTACAAAAATGTGTCCCCAACCCTTTCTCAAAGATGCACGGTCTGATTTTGTTCAAACTTGGTGCAAGTACATTACATGATGGCATACACGTGTCCCTCACTTTGTTTTGTGATCTGATCAAAGATAGCCGACTGCTAGACTGGCGGCCATTTTATTGTACATAAATATGTGCTTGCCCTTTAACTCCAGACAGCAAAATTACGAAAACAGCAGGCGCTTTGACATTTTATATCTTTTATCCTGGTATTAGATTTAGTTTTGTATTGTTTTGTTGCAGAAAAGCAGAATAATATCAATGAAGGAGAGATGTTGTGATTCGCACTACATACTGTGTGGTGGCTGCTGGGGATGTGGTTTGAGAGTGGATTGCTTGAAGCTCAGATGGAGTTATGTTCTGTGGCAGCCCAGTGTCATCTCAAATAACGAACGTCATTGAAGCTGTATCCAGACCTAACTGCAATACCAAAGACGTTAAAAAAAAGGTACATGCTGCTTCCTTGGTCCTCGAAGCTCAGCAATTAAGAGGACAGAGCACAGACAAACAACACTGGGAAGGCAATGGCAAACCATTCAATGTGAACTTTGCCAAGAAACTGCCTTGGCAGCATCAACGCTCTGTAAAGAGTATAGTACATCAAAACTAAGAACGCGAGTGCATCTATAAAGTATTACAACACTATAAAAAAAACGTCGACATCAGTAAAATACATGTACTGTATTTATCTATATGAATAAGTGTGTGTGTGTGTGTGTGTGTGTGTGTGTGTGTGTGTGTGTGTGTGTGTGTGTGTGTGTGTGTGTGTGTGTGTGTGTGTGTGTGTGTGTGTGTGTGTGTCCTCCATAACTTAAAAACCATGAAACATAACAGCCTGAAACTTTGCATGCATCCTAAGGGAACTCCAAGCGTGTGCATGAATGAAAATTGGGTGCTTATCAAGGCTCATCCTTTGTCACCTCACTGTCCCTCGCTGGGGTCTTAATTTGCCATTTTTGTTGGCCTGTCTAATAATGCCTTGACTTTTAACAGGTCGCAACAGTTTCAATTCCAATGCTTATCAACGCCCAAAGACGCCAGCGTTTATGGCTTTATTTCATTTCTGCACATGCCATAACCTCCAGAATCTCTCAAAGTAAGCCGAATGACAAAATTTAAACTCCAGAATTGAACTTAGCAGCAGTTCAGACTACTAAAAACAAAAGTGTTAATTTGTCCAATTCGGACCTAGTTTGACATTTTGTGCATTTCCGAGAAGTGTTTAATATGATGGATTGGCGATCGCTAATTGCTTGCCAAGTCTGCCGTTCATTATCAACTTTATCGTTTGAGTGCTTGCTTGAGTACTTCAACCACTTGGCTGCACTGCAAGCTGCACTGTCCATCTGTATGACCACCTCCCTGTGTTGTGCCCTGCAGTCATTCCTTATTAATGGTTGGATGGAAGGAATGAATGGGATGGGATAGAGAGAGGGATGAATGGATGGGTGGAGAAACGATGGATGGATAGAAGGGATCATTGGATGAGATGGAGGGAAGGGATGTATGAAGGGATGTATGGTTGGATGGACCAAACCGATTCCCCCCCCCCTCCCCAATCACTCTCCACCCCTTCGTCACTCTTCTCTCCTTTGCCCCCTCTTCTCTTCGTCCTCTCTCTCGCTCCCCTCCTTCCTCTCTCCCTCCTCCCCCCCTTTTTCTCTTAATATTCCCATAAGTGAAGTGACGGGATTTATTTGCTAGTTTATAATATAAAAGGAGCTCGGTCTCGGCGTATCTGCGTGCGTCCATCCACCAATAAACAATCGGCAGCGCAGCATGCACAAACGTGCGCACAATACAATGCATTTACACGCATACACACACAAACATACATGCCACATATAACATGCAGCACATACTGTACGTACATGCAACAGTACGCGATGCAGTTTACTTATATTAAAATGAATCCCTTCCTCCATCTTCTTCTTCACATACAATAATAGTGAGTGTCATCCAATCCCGTTTCTAATATTGATTAAATTCAGAAAACGCTTGCCATATTCAATGTTCAATTTTATTCATCTAATCTAATATATAAAAGGAGCTCGGTCTTGGTATGCCTGCATGTGTCTGTCACCAATTGTCCGATAGGGGATACCACTAATCAAGCAATAGCAGTACACGCATACACACATATATGTACACGCAGCATATTAGACTAGAGAAAATATGGAGATTTCTGACTCATTCAGAAGAGGTCGGCAAAGGTGAGAACAAGTTATCAAATGTGTTTTTCGAAAGGATTTAGGTATGCTGAATTCATTTCCAGAATATTCTTTACAAGCATTTTTTTTTTGTTTTTGTTTTTGAGTTAAAATTAAATATTCAAAATGGCTGCACTGTAAACCGTGATATGATATGGTACTGATGAAATAATGCTTTTGATTTGACATTTTCATTCAATGCTATCATTTGTGATAGAAAAAGCAATCTGCATTGTATGTAAAGTTCAAATTTGGGACGTCTTACAAGCCAAAGCTATCGAAAATGTCACAAAAGAAATAAAAATGACAAAGTACCAAACATATGAATCACTCTATGTGGAGTTATACTTTTTTATCCATCTTTCCAGGAATTTTATTGATTTAAACAGAAAAACAAATAAATGAAAAATCACTCATAGAGTGACACTTGGCAAAACAGAACAAAGCAGAATGACACTCGGTAGAGTGCATACCTCCATCAGGTTGAACAGTTCATGTTTTGTATCCCACTGATGTGTTGGATCCAAACCAAAATCGAATCCACTTGTTCTTGTCACCTAATCAACTAATCCACCTAGTTTAGTAATAACTTGTCCACAAGTTTTGAAATATAATGAATATATATATATATATATATATATATATATATATATATATATATATATATATATATATATATATATATATATATATATATATCTTCTTCCTCTTTCGGCTGCTCACGTTAGGGGTCGCCACAGCGGATCATCGGTTATGATCCGCATACTGATTTGGCATAGGTTTTACGCCGGATGCCCTTCCTGACGCAACCCTGGTCGCCTCTTACGACACAGGGATAAGGATTGGGTTTCGCCATGATTCCGGGCTGCCCTCCACCCTCTCATAGCGTGGCCCAGCGCAGAGCAGAGCTCCCGTCCTCAAGCGATCCTCCAACCCAAGCCTCCGAGTAGCCGGATTACAGGAGCATGCCACTATGCCCGGTGTGTATACATTGTTGCGAATTCGCGCCCGCCGGCGTGCGATCGGCCACGCAACTCGAATCGCGACACGTCGCCCACCGGACGGACAATTCAGTCGTGACCCTCCTGGGACAACCGCCAGAAACCAGTCACGGGTGGGGGTTTAACCCTACCACCACCCAATCCGCAGTCTACCCACGTGAAATAGGGTGAATCGCCGAATGTCGATATACCTAAGTACCCGCGCGGGTAATCTGCCGAGAGATGGGACCACGCCACAGGCCGACTCCGGACACGAACCGCTTCAGCAGTTTGTTCCGTATTACAGGGATAACCGAGCTGAGTTATCGTTAGCCTTGACGGTTCCGATTAATTACCGGGATGTTGAAACCCACGACGAATCCCTTACGTGATGCAAGTTGGAGATTCAATTAAAGGAAAAGACGAAGCGAAACAGGAAAACAGTTCACACAATGCACATTTATTTCACAAGCACGTATTCACAGTCAGCAACAGTCAAAAGGAAGAACAAAAGCAAGAACTACAACCGAATATGACTTACTCGGGCACACTTACACAGTTCCTCTTGTAGGATGGCGCCACACACACACATTTACACAAAAAGCAAAGAAAAGAAAAGTAGTAACTTCCCTGCGCGCATCGAGTCCTCCTCCCATGACCTCAGCTCCCAGCTCCTCCGGCATGGTCAGTGAGCTCGTGCTTCGCATCGGCACGTGTTGGCCGCTCGACGCCACGGACAGGGTTTCCGGCGCTATCTCAGCGCGGATAAAGGGGGGGGGAACCGTTGATGCTCGGGGTCGGGAGAGGGGAATGGCAGACGCTCCGAGCCGCCAGCGGGGTCTCGGGACCACACCGACAGAAGACCTTGGCACCGACAGAAGACCAGACCAGACCACCAGGCGAGACGAGCAAAGACGAATGACGAGACCAGCTCCAGGAAGAAAAGAAGAGACGAACGGCGAGACCAGCTCCAGGACGAAGAGAAGAGGGCGCGCCCCGCCCGTGTCATCCTTGATGGAGCGGGGCTCCGCCCTTCACACTGCGGGGCTCCGCCCATCACTCCGCCCCGTTTTTGGCTCCGCCTCTCCTCTTGCCCTTTCGAGAAGCTCCTCGAAAAGGGGCATTTCCTCCCCACGGCCGCCTCACACCCTATATCCACCAATCGCCAGCGAGCTCTCGCAGCCTCTCCCGTCAGCCCCCGGCGCCGCAAAAAAGGCGGGAAAACTCACGCGCCGTTGTAGGCCTTTCATGAGGCCTTCGTTTGAAGTCTTCGGACGGTCCAAAATAATGATAGAACAGAAAAACGGCTAACTCAAAGAATCGCAGCCTGATAAATCACATATATTCCCTCGATACAACGGGTTTGGGCTAACTACACATGAACTTACCGATATATCTCACCTGAGGACTCTTTATGGTGTAATGGGAATTCCCACAACCGTAACAATATATATATATATATATATATATATATATATATATATATATATATATATATATATATATATATATATATATATATATATATATATATATATATATATATACAGGGTGTCCTAAAAAAAAATATACAACTTTTCATCTGCAAAGAGGATGGTCATAACATATATTTTAAAAATATATATATGGCTGGATAGAAAGCTGAAAGGTTGAAGGTTATTGTAGCAATGTCAAAATTGCCACCAAAATTTAAATTTTGGTATAGAATCGTCATTTTCTTTTTCGACGAAGGCCCCACGTTGTCCAAACACTGCCTGCAAACGTGTTGTCATGTTCTCCATCACTTTGGGAAACGTTTCCTGAGGAATGTTCTGGATTTCTCGGTGGATGTTTTCCTTCAGCTGATCAAGAGTCTGAGGCCTAGGGTTTCCATAGATCCTGTCCTTGAGATACCCCCACAAGAAAAACTCTGGAGGAGTAAGGTCAGGGGAATACGGTGGCCACTCAACATCTTCGTAGAGGGAGATAAAGCGGCCCTCAAAATGGTGGTTGAGAAAACGCTTTGTTTCCCTGGCTTATGGGGCGGTGCCCCATCCTGCTGGAACCACTGGGTTCTCATCTGGATCAGGTTGTTTCTCCTCCGGGCCTGAGTATGTAGCTCAGGCACATAGAATTCCCGAATCATTTCGCAATAGTTCCTCTGGTTTACCGTGCAAGTGCGTCCCTGGTCATCTTCAAAGAAGTATGGACCAATTATCCCATACCAACCAACCACCACCCACATGGTGACTTTGAGAACAGATCGAGGCACCAGTTCAGTTGATGCATTACCAGGATTTTCAGTTTCCCACTACCGAAAGTTTTGCTTGTTTACCTCCCCGGACAAGTGAGCATGGCATTCGTCCGTCATGTGAAGTTTTTTGAGGAAGTCTGCATCTTCTTCCAACTTTCCTGAGAACCAATTTGCAAAGTCTAGTCGTTTGCATTTCTGTTGATCAGTAAGCACCGTTTCCGTTTGAAGTTTGTATGGAAAGGCATGAATGTCTTGGCGAAGGATCCTCTGAACGGTGCTCTTATGAATGTTTGTCTCGGCAGAAAGTCGTCGAATCGATTTTTTTGGACTCTGAACGACCGCCTGTCTCACCATTTCCACATTTTCTTCACTCCAACCTGTCCTCTTCTGAACACTGTGACCCTTGTGAAGGTCACAGATGGTTCCCACATTGGTAAACTTTGCGATGGTGCACCTTATTGTCCGAAAGTTTGGTGCATGGCGCAAGTGGATACCGAAATGTCTCGAGTAAAGACGTTGCACCTGTATGACACTTTTCGTCTGGTGCCAAAGTTCAACAATTTTCGTCCGTTGTTGTATGGTCAGTCTTGGCATTTTTCTGGCGCTTGCTTGGTATCAAAATAAACTTCAGGGTCTCTGCAACAACAAATGAAGCATTAGTGACAAAATTACTGCTTTTTCGGATCAAACGAAGCATTTTAAAAGTTGTATATTTTTTTTGGGACACTATATATATATATATATATATATATATATATATATATATATATATATATATATATATATATATATATATATATATATATACTGTATATATAGTTTTTGGCCCCATCAAACAATTTAAGAAAATAGGCCTGTGTTGACCTTTTGGCCTTAAAAATAATTGGTGGTTGAATTAATTGACCTGATATGAAAATCCTGTTCAAATTTCCAGTCAATCAGATGAAAATTGACAATTTTAGAAATTTGGCTCTTTTTGACCTTTTGACCTTTGTTGAACTTTTAGCCGATATTCACCTCAGAAATAATAGGTGGTTTAATTCAGTGACCTGACATTTAAATGCTCATCAAATTTCAAGTCAATGGAATAAAAATTCAGAAATTTAGCCTATGTTGATCTTGTAGCCGATGATGACCTCGAAAATAATTGGTGGTTGAATTGAGTGACCTGATTTGCAAATCCTCCTCAAATTTCAAGTCAATTGGATGAAAATTGACAATTTTAGAAATCTGGACCATGTTGACCTTTTGGTAGATATTGACCTCATAAATAATGTCATTGAATTCAGTGACCTGATATGCAAATGCACTTCAAATTTCAAGTCAATGAAGTAAAAATTGAAAATTTCAGAAATTTGGCCTATGTTGACCTTTTGGCACAAGTTGACCTCAAAAATAATTGGTCATTGTACTCAGTGAGCTGATATGAAAATCCTCTTTATATTTCAAGTCAATCCAAGGAAAATTGAGGATTTTAGACATTGCACCAAAGTTGTTGACCTTTTGCCTATGTTAACCTCAAAAGTAGTTTGTGGTTGAATTCAGTGACCTGACATTTAAATGCTCTTCAAATTTCAAGTCGATGCAATAAAAGTTGAAAAATTCAGAAATTTGCCCTATGTTGACCTTTTGACCTAAGTTGACCTTAAATATAATTGGTGCTTGAATTCAGTTAGCTGATATACAAATGGTCTTCAAATTTCAAGTCAATGCGATGAAAATTGACAATTTTAGAATTTTTTTTTAGAAATTCACACAATGTTGACCTTTTGACTGATATTGACCTCATAAATAATAGGTGGTTGAATTCAATGACCTGATATGAAAATGCTCTTCAAATTTCAAGTTAATTGGATTGAAATTGAGGATTTAAGAAATTTGGCCGGTGTTGACCTTTTGGTCTATGTTGATCTCCAAAATAATAGGTGGTTGAATCAATTGGCCTAATATGCAAATGCTCTTTAAATTTCATGTCAATCAGATGAAAATTGAGGATTTTAGAAATTTTTAAAAGTTGTTGACCTTTGGCCTATGATGACCTTTTGACCTCAAAAATCAATAGGATTCTGTCGGACCAACAAGTCAAGCACTTGGTGAAGTTTTGTGAAGATTGCTTTAAAATTGTGACCTGTCGGCGATTAAAGGTGAGCGGAGTGATAAACCAGCAGAAGCGATCAACATACTTTTCAAAAAAAAACTTCGTTTTGCTCACAAACGGAAGCGATCGACATTCCTGTCATATATTATACACATATATTATTATATTATATATTATATCCTGAGAAATACTCAGAATCCTAGTCTGTATTTAAACTTCATTCTGGCTGGCATCCTCAGATTCTGTTTCATCTGTTTCCTCTGGCTCTGGATCAGCCTCCAAAAGACTCTCAGCCACAAAAGATCAATCAGAGGAACATGAATAGGCTATCAGGTTCTCAAGATATCATTTTGTCCTCCTTTCACAACAAAACCTTTGCAGACAGGATGTGCAAGGACGTCAGAACTGAGTGTACCAAGCCAAGTGTAAAGCCAAGTGTACCATCTCAAGAAAGCCTTTCATGGGTTGACACATCGGCATCAGCAAGGGCTCTTGTTCTTCACAAAGTAATGTTGAAAGCGGTACGTTTCCAAACTCAACTGAAACAAGCAATGTTTTTCTTTCTGGTAGAGTGATGCAGTCGTACATGTCACTGATCCATGACTTAAGCTTGATTTTGAACATACTTCTGCTGATGAAAGATAGGGGCATTTCAACTTCTGCAATTTTTGCCGAGTCACAATATCGGTGCCACATCTCTGAAAGTTCAAGTCTTTGCGCTTTCTCTGCAGTTTATTTTGGCTCCTCAGCAAGTCATATCATTGCAATACCAGTTTCCTGAGCACACTTCTCTGTTTTTGATGTCTTCCTCCAAAACTTGTGGTCGCATGAGTTTATGATATTTGATCTCAGCTGCAATGAGATCGTTGATACCTGAAAAGCGTACATGGGTAACTAGTTCATATTTGGAAGCCTCCAAAATAGCGTTGCTCATGTTGAACGTTGTGACAGATTTAAGTTTTTCTTTAGCATTTGTGTATTGGTAAAATATACATGTTTCCCAGTTGGCAGCATGCACATTACTTCGCAGCAGTGTGGAGGGTCTGATTGGACCTGCAGCCCTGGTCACTTGAACCTGCCTTGCTTGGTGAACTCTCGTGTGACTTCTCAAGGTCTTGAAACATGGACTTTGCTTGTACGCTGCTGCATAACAAGATCTATGGCAGAGGATTTCATGATCTGGTTCTGAAGCAGAAGTGGCATTGAGCCTTTCAATTGCACTTCTGTTCTCTGGATGTCTGAGTGTAGTTCTCACATGTGCTGCTGCTTCCAACGCGGATTTACCCTTTTCAGTACATTTGAACAGTTTATCTTTTGTGTTTTCTTGAGAGAGAACACATAGTTCCAAGGTCATTGGCCTATCCCTTTAAGGCTACATACAGCTTCCATTACGAGGTCGTATTAACGTCTGAGGTTTCAGCAATCTGCAACAGAAATCACACACAAAAGGAGTGTTAATGGTGTTTCCACTCGTATCGCATTTAGGTGCTCTTTACATCAAATTTTTGCATTATATGTAACTATAGTGACTAAATATTAACTATTTTCTTGCTTTAACGTTGTTGTTGTTTTTTATCGAAAAATTTGTTAACTTGGGTTCTTACAGTTAGAGTTTTCTTAAAAATACTAGCTATTTATGAAGAAACCCTTGATTTTCCATCTTCATGGTGGCCATGTTTGTTTTCTGGTTGTTATGGGAAATGAAGACCAAATTCAGGTTGTCATATTCCGGAAATGGATTCAGCACATTCAAATCCTTCAGAAAAGCCTGTTTGAAAAATTGTTCTCCAACATGCCTGTACGAGTAAGAAATCTCAATATTTTATTCCAGTCTATATAATGTGCTGACATAAATGTATGAGGAGAATTTGTTTCCTGGCTTGGCTTATTGGTTCACGAGCGCCAGCCAGAGTGACCACTATATTCGTTATGTTGGGTAGTCGATCGAGTCGACAAAAAAAAATTCAAATTTTTTTTTTTGAAATTTGATCGACCCTTATTATCAGTATTTCCATCGATATGTTGGGTAGTCGATCCAGTCAGAAAAAAAGGATTTTTTTTTTAATTTTTGAAATTTGTTCTACCCTTAATATCACTTCTTCTGTCGATATGTTTGTCTGTTGGGTAGTCGATCTCGTCCAAAAAAAAATTCAAAATGTTTTTTATTTCATATGTTCTACCCTTATTATCAGTATTTGAAATGGCGATTTCGATGAAACTTGGTTGGTAGGATCATACCATGACCTAGTTGTGTGCAAATGAGAACCGTTACTATGGACACCACCGTTGCCTAGCAACGGGACTTTGAAATTTTTGAAAAATCATAAAAAAAATTATTTTTTCAAAAATCGGGCCACGAGAGACTGTGGGCAGTACATTCAGCCATATTGTCAAAAATTTCCAGCTGGATCCTATGAAAACTGGAGGAGAAGATAGAATTTGAATGAACCCTGGTCGAAAACAATAAAAAAACGAAGTTCGTTATATCTCAGAGACTATGAGTCAGATATACATGAAACTGGTATGGTAGGTTCATGGTATGTCCTAGTTATGTGTGAGAAAGAACCGTTGCCATGGACCCCTCTGCTGCCTAGCAACGGCCGAAAAACCTCTAAATGTGGGGGTATTTAACGAAAAAACAATCTGCAGCAGTAACCCTTGAAGCTAGAATCATAAATTTTCTTGTGCTTAATCCTCAGGTCATTCATTCCCCCATCGAACGGGCCCATCGCGTCAGGCTCTATTGGGTAGGCGACTACCCATGTTCGCCTACCGGCTTGTCTGTCTGTCTGTTTGTCTGTCCAGGCCAGTACTCCGTGAATCATAGGCCGATTTTGATGAAACTCTGGTGGTAGGTTCATACCATGACCTAGTTGTGCGCGTTTGAGAACCGTTGCTATGGACCCCTCGGTTGCCTTGCAATGGGCCTTTGAAATAAAAAAAAAATAAAAAAAAATTAAAATTTCGAAATTCAAAAATCAAACTATGATCGTTTGTGGGCAACACATTCAGCCTCCTTGACAAAAAATTTCAGCCCGCTCCCATGAAAACTGCTGGAGAAAATAGACTTTGAATGAACCCAGGTCGAAAAAAAAAAACAAAAACGAAGTTTGTTATATCTCAGAGACTATGAGTCAGACATACATGAAACTGGTATGGTCGATTCATGGTATGTCCTAGTTATGTGTGAGAAAGAACCGTTGCTGTGGACGCTTTTGTTGGCTAGTAATGGCTGAAAAACGACTAAATTCGACTTGATCGACTACCCATGTCCGCCGACCGGCTTGTCTGTCTGTTTGTCTCTCCAGGCTGGTACTCCGTTAATCGTACACCGAGTTTTATGAAACTCTGGTGGTAGGTTCATACTATGACCTAGTTGTGCGCTTTTAAGAACCGTTGCTATGGACCCCTCGGTTTCCTCGCAACGGGCCTTTGAAATTTTCAAAAAAATCTAAAAAAATAAAAATATCCAAATTCAAAAATCAAGCTATGATCGTTTGAAAGGCAACACATTCAGCCTCCTTGACAAAAAAAAAATTCAGCCCACTCCCCTGAAAACTGTCGGAGAAGATAGACTTTGAATGAACACTGGTCGAAAAAAATTAAAAAACGAAGTTCATAATATCTCAGAGACTATGAGTCAGATATACATGAAACTGGTATGGTAGGTTCATGGTATGTCCTAGTTATGTGTGAGAAAGAACCGTTGCCATGGACCCCTCTGCTGCCTAGCAACGGCCGAAAAACCTCTAAATGTGGGGGTATTTAACGAAAAAACAATCTGCAGCAGTAACCCTTGAAGCTAGAATCATAAATTTTCTTGTGCTTAATCCTCAGGTCATTCATTCCCCCATCGAATGGGCCCATCGCATCAGGCTCTATTGGGTAGGCGACTACCCATGTTCGCCTACCGGCTTGTCTGTCTGTCTGTTTGTCTGTCCAGGCCAGTACTCCGTGAATCATAGGCCGATTTTGATGAAACTCTGGTGGTAGGTTCATACCATGACCTAGTTGTGCGCGTTTGAGAACCGTTGCTATGGACCCCTCGGTTGCCTTGCAATGGGCCTTTGAAATTAAAAAAAAATCAAAAAAAATTAAAATTTCGAAATTCAAAAATCAAACTATGATCGTTTGTGGGCAACACATTCAGCCTCCTTGACAAAAAATTTCAGCCCGCTCCCATGAAAACTGCCGGAGAAAATAGACTTTGAATGAACCCAGGTCGAAAAAAAAAAACAAAAACGAAGTTTGTTATATCTCAGAGACTATGAGTCAGACATACATGAAACTGGTATGGTCGATTCATGGTATGTCCTAGTTATGTGTGAGAAAGAACCGTTGCTGTGGACGCTTTTGTTGGCTAGTAACGGCTGAAAAACGACTAAATTCGACTTGATCGACTACCCATGTCCGCCGACCGGCTTGTCTGTCTGTTTGTCTCTCCAGGCTGGTACTCCGTTAATCGTACACCGATTTTTATGAAACTCTGGTGGTAGGTTCATACTATGACCTAGTTGTGCGCTTTTGAGAACCGTTGCTATGGACCCCTCGGTTTCCTCGCAACGGGCCTTTGAAATTTTCAAAAAAATCTAAAAAAATAAAAATATCGAAATTCAAAAATCAAGCTATGATCGTTTGAAAGGCAACACATTCAGCCTCCTTGACAAAAAAAAAATTCAGCCCACTCCCCTGAAAACTGTCGGAGAAGATAGACTTTGAATGAACACTGGTCGAAAAAAATTAAAAAACGAAGTTCATAATATCTCAGAGACTATGAGTCAGATATACATGAAACTGGTATGGTAGGTTCATGGTATGTCCTAGTTATGTGTGAGAAAGAACCGTTGTTATAGCTGCTTTTGTTGGCTAGTAACGGCTGAAAAACGACTAAATTCGACTTGATCGACTACCCATGTCTGCCTACCGGCTTGTTTGTCTGTCTGTCCAGAGCATGACTCCGTGGACTTTGATCCGATCTTGATGAAACTTGGTTATGTGTTCGATATCAATGTCTAGTTGTGTTTTCCTGGATGAGGGCGTGCTACTCCCATTGTGGGCGGAGCCACGCCCAAAAAATAGCCATTTTTAGGGGGGTAGTCGGATTATAAATCTATCTTCTCCTAGGGAATTAACTGAATGGAATGGGTTCTTCGGTATTTGAATAGCAAAATGAATTATCTAAAACTTGTTGTTGTCCGATTTTTATTTTCATTCCAAGGTCAAGGTCACAAGGTCAAAAACTTAGAAAATTGCGAATTTCGTCATAAAAATTATGTGGCCACCCAAACTTTAAGAGCTGGGATGACAATATTTTTTATGCATAATCTTGAGGTCATTCCCCACCTAAAGTCTTGAAAATATTTTGCTCTATCTCGAACACCTTGCCCGTGGCGCACCTTCAAGTTTGTTTTTATGCTGATTTCATCAAAGTATGGATAATCCGAGGAGTGCGAAATGCCATATAGCCTATATAACGTTATATTGTTATATATTGTTATATATAACGTTATATATGCCATATAGCCTATATAACGTTCATCAATGATCTCTCGGACTCTCTGGAAAATCCTCTATTTCTCTTTGCCGATGACTCCACCCTCTGCCGTACCATCTGTCATCCCTCAGACCGGCAAGCAGCAGCTTCTTCGCTCACTGCAGATCTGGATAAAATCACAAACTGGTCCAACACGTGGAACATGTCTTTCAATCCACACAAATCTCACACTCTCACTATGTCTCTTCGAAAGGACCGTTTACAAAACCCCCCCATCCACTTTCTCAACAATCCACTGGAAGAAGTCTTTTCTTTCAAGCTTCTGGGTCTCACTATCTGCCATGACCTTTCCTGGGAAAGTCACATTTCCAACCTTGCCTCAAAAGCCAGTCGCCGACTGGGAATCCTCCGTCGTGCAAAGTCCTTCCTCGGCCCTCTTGAGCTCCTGACTACTTACAAAGCTTTTGTCCGTAGCCTGATGGAGTACTGCTCTCCCCTCTGGGCTGGTGCTCCTGCCTCCCACCTTTCTCGACTTCACGCTGTCGAAACCAGGGCTTTTAAGATCATTGGCATCTCCCGCAATGAAGCTGAGTCTTTGGGCCTCTCACTCAATCACCGCAGGTTGGTCGGTGGTCTTTCTGTCTTCTACCGACTCCTCTCCAGCCTTGCCCCCCTGCTCTCTCTGCGATTTGTCCCAACCACATTTCCACAGGGCGCTCAAGGTCCGCCAACAACCCCCTTCTGGTAAAACTACCAAAATCACGAATCACTGCTCATCTTCACTCTTTCATTCCTCTTTTTTCCCGCCTTTGGAATAAACTTCCTCACTCTATTCTTTCCCATTCTTCCCTCCAGGCTTTCAAAACAGCTGTTCACCACCACCTCTTATCTTCCCCCATCCAAATCCTCGATCTTTTCTACGCCCGATAATCCACCCATGCCCACTTCCTTCAATTCTCCTGCTTTCCTTCCTGAAAGTCCCTGTAATGTCCATCTTCTCCTCGCCATGTTCCCCGTCCCATCCCCATCCCTCTCCCTTCCACAGTTCACCTGTGTCTGTTCCCCAATGTTTTGTCCCTTCCACTCCCACCCCTCTTGTCTCATGCCTCATTGCTGTGAGTTGTGTGTTAGCTCTCATACGAGCCTCGACCAAGGTATACAAAAAAAAAAAAAAAAAAAAAAAAAAAAAATTGTTCCTGGAATGTTCCAGAGGAAGTTTTGCACCAAAGGTCATAATCCTTGACCTTTGACCTTTAAAGGCCACAAAGGTCAAATTTTCAAACTTGTGGGAATCGAACCGGGTTTTCGACCTTCTTCGACGAACTAACTCCAATAAGCTATAGCACGTATCCTGTTTCCTTATTTTAATGTCCACAACATTGTTTTGTGACCTTTAAAGGTTATACATAGGTCAAATTTTGAAAGTTGTTGAACGAAACCGGGTTTTCGACATTTTGCAGCTAATGACCTGTCACTCGTACCACATCATGTTGATCATTTTTATAACCTGATCAAAAACTATCACATTGTTTCATCCTTGACTTCTGAAACAATATACATGGTCAAATACCGCTCATGAACAATCATTGTCTTCAGACTTGTCCTTATCTGTACTCCAGACAGTGTGATCAAATGAAGGAAGAGAGGAAAGGAGGGGGTTGGGTGATATATATATATATATATATATATATATATATATATATATATATATATATATATATATATATATATATATATATATATATATATATATATTTTTTTTTTTGATCTTCTTCGTAGTGTGTTGGTTTATACTAGCAGACAGAGTACCTGCCCTACGGGTGATCTTATTCCAAGCATTCAACATGTTCTTCTGATACGTACCTTTACTTGGGTGGTGTCTAGGCAACTGGCGGCTCTGTCGAGGCAAAAAAGAGAAATAACCCGGGTTACATGCATTAAGCAAAAACATACCGACTGCTTATAATTCAAAACACCTCACTGCACTGGAATCATCCCAGAACTGTATAAGGAGTAGCGTGACAAACACCGGTCCATTAATCATAGCAGGATTATTCAGAATTCAGCATGTAAAAAGTCTGTGATAAATATCCCATTGGCACTCTCCCCCTTATCACTCCCTGAGTGTTTAGCTCAACCGGTATCTATACACCAGATAGTTATATTTTCCATTAACAACAACCGTTTTTTTTCTTCGCAATTATGTAAATATTGGTATTCCCATCAGTGAAGCGACAGGTCTTCCGTTCTAGTCATACTAAAATACTCAATTTGGTCTGTCTGGCTGTCTGTCTGACCGTGATATATTCGGTCATGAGTTATCCAATATCAACCAAACCTCCCATGGGGCTTAAAGGTCACACGATGGAGGTTGTAGCGACTTAATTTGCCTCTCTCCCCATGGGGTTTTTTTGCCTTGGACAAACGCTGTGTTAAGGTGTATAAATAACTTATTGTAGCGTTTTTCCAAAGGCCGCTTCTAATAACAAAAGTAATGACAACAATAATGATTACAAAACAATATTAATATTTGTAACACCTTAATTTATTACCCCCCCCTCCCCCTCCTCCCTAAAATGCCGCATTAAAGTGGATAAATAGCTTATTGTGGCATTTCGTGGGGCACACCTATGAGAAGTAAAAATATATTTTATACCACAAACACATGTGATTACCTTTTTAAACAGTCGCTACTGTTGTGAATAATAATGATAATTACAACATAAACAATAGTAATGCTAAAATAATAATTGCCATTAATAATAATGACAACAACATGAACCCCTCTGCCACATCCGGAAGGAGTGGTCTGTTCAGTTACCAAGCAGCGAGCGAGCGCTTGTCAAGCCAGCCATTCCTTATCTACAGTTTTGTTGGAGTGCTTGCTTGAGTGCTTAAACCACTTGGCGAGCACTCGACAAGAAATTTGGTAACCAAGCACACCCCGGATGTACTCGTCTATAAAATATGCATGTACTTACGTCTATAAAATACATACGATTGTAACGTGAATCAATGCAATAAAACCAAAAAGGTCTGTTTGTCCACTGAATGAGCTTAAACTTTCATCAAAGCATCATATACACACCACACAAACACTCCAGCACACAAACACCACCACACAAAACAAGTGCTGGTGAGAGTCTGCAATCTCTCATTGCTCTTTCTGGTGATGGACTGTTGGAAGTTGCTCATTTTTCGTGACACTTAAACAATGGGACGTATATTTTCCCTCTTCAAAGCACCATGAGGGAGGTGAAGGTCCATGCAGATAGCCTTGCCCAGGCTGTCGTCCCCAAGCAGTACTGACCTGATCGTTCTGTATAACATGGTAGTACACATGATGAGTTGCTCATTTGGAGCCGCTGGAGCCAGCTGCCTGCCATCTTACCCTGCACAACAATACTGTATTGACAACAATTGATAGCCAGGTTTAGCTGCACATCATTTGTATTGAAGCTGCTTCTGAGGTTACATTTAAAACTAGCTTTCGACATTCACGAGACCCTTTTTCTATCATCACAGCACAGTTTTTGGTTGGCAACAAACTCTTATTTGGCTGTGCAATAGTAGGTGACCAAACAAATTAACTTTACATTGTGAATAATACTTGAAACAGGAGGGTTGTGGCTTCAACGTGTCTATAATTTGCAGTAAAAAAGAAAACTTTTTGAGGAAATACATACAAATGTGACACATGCTACCTATATATTTTGGAGATAGGATGGGGGTATGGTATGGGGATATTGGCAGGATTTGTATTGGAAGTAGCTTGTGTGTGGATCGGTGATGGCATCTGGTGTTGGTGCAGCGCAGACATGATGGGCCGAATGGCATAATCCTGCCTCAAAGATCCTTGTCCAGTATATCCTTGTGTGGAACATAAACGAAAGATTCTTACTCCTGAAGGGTCTTGCCATTGGATGCACTTGACCCTAAACCCATGCACAGTTGATAGGTTTGCAGGACCTCATTTTTGACCAGCATTACATCCTAGTTGGTCTGATTTTTCCAAGCAATGATGGGAGTTCGTATAAATACGGCCTGCTAAGCAATCTTCGATGTTTTCTGTCCATTCTTCTCTCTCCATGAGCACTCGTATACATATATACACATGGTTTGTGGGCTGAAAATTCGAGGTTATAAGAAAAATCCTAAAATTGATAGTTCGTAACACAATGATGGCAGCAATTGTTTCCTATTTGTTTGTTTATTAGGAACTCCCTTTCATACCATAGCTATATAGTGATGCATCATGCGCTACGAAAGATTACCCAGAGGATGCGATCGGGTTTACAGGGTCCCATAAGCCCAGACCTTCCGTTAGTAAAACAAATAACCGAAAAAAGCATCGCAAATCCCGAAAGAACGGACCTTTTCCTTGCCGTCAATATTGTCTTTGGTCATTCAATGCTAATTCCTCTGCGGGGGGATCTTCAGGTCCCATAATGCGCAGAGTCCTCGTCCGCTGCAGACCCCGGCCCTGAAACCGTTTATTTTCTCTGCGCTATTGGAGATGCTTACGCGAGATCCACGCGAAACCCACAATGGGGGGGAAAAACATTCTGAGGTTATCTCTGCAAAGCCTCACGAGTTCGCCCTCCTGAACCTAATAACCCTGGGTTTCATGTAAACCGATAATGGCAAATCGCCCGTGGCGTTAAGCCATTGTCTATTAAGCTAGCTCGAGTGCGTTATCGAAAAAACTGCATCCACATATTGAAACCTCCAACGAGTCAACAATTTCTGGCTTTTACTTGTGCGGCGGCGCACAAACTAAACAAGGTATTGAGGTATCAAAATCAAAATTTATAGGGAGCGGATTTCACTGAAAAGTTTTCCTTTTTATAAAACGTCACAACACCTGGAAAACTGGCAGTTAACCCAAAACACAAAATGACATGTTTATAATGGTGGGTAGATTGTATTTTTTTTTAAATTTATTTAACGGAGTTTCTCGCTCAGTGAAACTACCCTTATTAGGCCACTATCTGCTGTCGGCATCTCTACCTTCCCCTAATTAGTCTCTCGTCATGTTGAGCCCGCAAGGGATGTTTAAGCAGGAATCGGCGACCACTGGAAAGGTCTCCTGCCCGGCTAATAATTGAGCCACAGCAGTGCTCTTCCATCGGTTCGTTTGCAGAACCTCCTGTCCCTCAAACCCCCCCCGCACCCACCCCATGTCCTCTCTTGTGCACCACCTCCCTTCTCATGGACAAGCATTTAATCTGCGAAAGAGTGCTGGATGGTTTCAAGATGTGCACCTTTCACTGTGCCAGTATCGCCACCTCATTCTCTCGGGCCTCCTCCGCTCCCTGCAAACACCATGTACCGGGTAATAGGAGCTGGAAGGGAAATGGTGGCTTCTTATAAACATGCCTGTGTATTTGAGGGGATTTGCTGGCAATGCTGGAGGACTTTACTCAGGTCCCGTTGCTGGACTCAGACTCAAAACGTATTAAAATACGTCTGATGAGAAGACCTTTTTGGGTTTGCAGGATTGAAAAAAATACTTACATGAGGTCACATTTCTGACTCTTTTCCCCCCAAAAAAGCATGTTTCTCCAGACAACATAAGGAGGAAAACTTCAGACAACATAAGAAAAAAGGCTGTAGACCGAGGGTGAGGGCACAGCTGTGCCACTGATGAAGTGCCTTCTGCAGGTTAGGACAGTAATGTTGAATTTGTTCGGAGTGCCGGCAATAGCTCATCTCCTCTTCATGAAGGACGTCATGGGATCTTCAATGTCCACCAACTAATGCCAGCAGACAGGACACCTGTTTAATGTCCATCCAAGGGATGGCACACACACACACATTGATAAATCACCCTGCCCGTGGAACACCTGGATGACAGGTTATAGCTGGATTAGGATTTTAACCCAGGCTCGACAGCTCAGAGGTGAGTGTGCTTACTTATGGGCCATCCTTCAAGCCCAGAGGAAAACCGATTCAGCTAGAGGAACATTTACCTGAAAAAAAACAGAGTGGAAATAAATTATAATCATAAAGAAGCTGCAATAAGTTGGTTCAAATTTAACCAGAACTTTAGTTCTACAAAAAGGCAGGGTCCTGTTTCTGGATTCTTTTTTCATGAAACTTATCTTTATTCCCACCTATCTATGATACACATGTGCTGAAAACCATGATGGTTGCCAATGAGATAACAAGTCGGATGGAAGAGCAAAAAAAAAAAAAAAAATCCAGAACTTTCTTGATCAACGCAAACTCAAATTCTGTCTTAAAGGTTACAGATTGGTTGTACTTGTACATTATGGTGGTGAATGGCTGTCAAGCACGTAGGAAATCATGGATCGATGTGAAAGTGTACAGAATGAACTATGTGGTGCAAGACCGGCACTCTTGATCAACATCGAACGAGTTCCGCATTTCATACTTAGCACTTAAAATGTTTATACATTGAGAGTGATAAGTTCTGTGATGACCCTCAAAGGATGAAACATGCTACTCAGACAAACGTCAGACCTCATATATCCAATGTTATGCAACCTTCCACATTCACTGGAATTTGCTGACTGACGTTATTTATTGCATTTATTCACAGCAGTATAAATTCTCGTCTCTACTGTGTCCTTGGGCTGGCAGGATGGCCTCGATCTGGAGGTATGCACAAACCTGTCTAGCCTGGGTTTGAATCTCAGACCCAGCTATAAACTGCCATCCTGGTGTTTCACAAGCAAGGGGGGCTTGGTGTTGATTTAATGGTTGAGATGCTTGGCTTAAGATCCTAGAGTCTTGAGTTCAAGCCCCTGTTTTGCTGGGCCATTGAATTAACACCAGCTAGGGTTGGCTGAGCCTGTCATCCTGAGGTTGGCAAAATTTAACTTTCAAAAGGAGGACACCTTTGAAGAGTTTCCTTTTCGTATTGAGCAATCGTATCAGAAGTCTCATGAGGTGTGTTCCAGACCTCTATTAATTAATTAATTAATTAATTATTTTCTTTTGACTGCAAACCACCATCCTTCCAGTCAAAATCCTCAATTATTACTGGAAATATTGTGCTTGGCCGAGTCCACATGAAATTGTAAATCAATGGCACCTTTATTTGCCACAGAGACGTACGTACCAGGGAATTTTGTCTTAAGTTCTGCAGTGAATTTGCACTTTCGTTTTGGCATTGTGAGCATCTCTTGAAGAAAATCAAACAAGTGTGTACGGTACGGATTCAGAAAAAGACACTGAATTGCAGACTGAGCATCCCACTGGACTCCAGCTATCTCACTGCGAGGTTATACTGGAAGAGGATGCATGTGTCGATGTTCCAACACGTCCATTACACCATGATGGAGCATCACAGACGTGTATCAAGCTGTCCTGGTCCAAACATTACATAAGCGCATTTTATCACTGTAAGGAAATGTACAAAAATAGTTTAACCGTTTAAATAACATTAAAAAGTATCCTAAATCTTAAAATTTATCCCTTTAATAATGAAAAAGAATTTTTTTTTGCAAAATCCCAGACATTTTAAGATGCGGTATTTGAAAA
Source organism: Eptatretus burgeri (assembly GCF_056783735.1). Classification (NCBI taxonomy): domain Eukaryota; kingdom Metazoa; phylum Chordata; class Myxini; order Myxiniformes; family Myxinidae; genus Eptatretus; species Eptatretus burgeri. The sequence continues at coordinate 8,142,251 of NC_140970.1, read as the reverse complement.
ACCAGGCCGGATGGAGATACAAGGACCAAAAAGGAGGACATGTCCGGGAAAAACCGGACATATAGTAACCCGATGTGTACTGGTAACAGGGGCATTGTATTGGCGGCACAGCTGTGCCCCCAGAAAATGACGCAGCCAAGAAGCCACAGGCTGCATACGAATAAATAAAAACAGGCAAGATGATTCATCAGTGTGTGTCCTCCCTTGGATGGACATTAAATTGGGCGTCCAATTTGCCAGTATTAGTTGGTGCACGTTTAAGATTGTACGGTGTCCTTCGCGAAGAGAAGGTGAGCTATCACCGACACCCTGGCCAAATTCCAAATTCATGCCCGACTTCCTGAGCCGGAGTGGTGACCCTTCCAGAATTGTAGTCTAGTAACTGCTTCAGCAGCACCAATGCTCTACGTAGGGCATGATGATTATCCGCCTTATGTCCTTTGTGGAACAAAATATAATGGAGGGAAAGTGTGTTGTCTGTATGTATCTACTCCTGAGAGGATTTGACCAAGGAAGCTGAAACTTTCAGGGATTAATGAGGGCACTCTGAAGTTGTGCCTGTGCAAGTTTCGTTTGATCCCATCAAGTTTTGAGAAAAAAAAAATGTTTCACCCATCTTGACATTTTCTTCCTTTGGGGGGAGGGGGTGTAATTGGAATTATCCAAGCTACAGTGGTGAGAAAAAAAAGTTGATGAACCTTTTAGAATTGTCTTCATTTCTGCATAAATTTGACCTAAAATGTGATCAGATCATCTTCTAAGTTCTAATAATAGATTTTAAAAAAACTGATTGAACAAATAACAAAAAAATCTACTTTTTCATTCATTTATTGAGCAAAATGATCCAACATTCAATTTCTTTGTTGGAAAAAGTTTGTGAACCTCTAGGTTAATAATCTCAATTAAGGGGATGATTACAATCATTTGTTTCAATCAATGGGATGACAATTGGTAGTGAGTTTGGGTGGATCTGCTCTATATGAAAAAACATAAACTTTGTTCATCACCATCAGAGTCTGGTCTTCACGGCACAGGTTTGTGGAAGCGTGTCATGCCCAGATCAAAAGAGGTTTCTGAGGACCTCAGAAAAAGAGTTGTCTGCTCATTGGTCAGGAAAGGGTTACAAAACCATTTCTTAAGATGTTAGGCTCCACCAATCCACTGTCAGGCAGATCATGCACAAATGGAGAAAATTCAACACCATTGTTACTCTTTCCAGGAGCGGTCGTCCAGTGAAAATCACTTCAAGTGCAAAGCGTACAATAATCCAGGAGGTCACAAAGAACCGCAGGGTAACGTCTGAAGGATCTGCAAGCCTCTCTTGCATTGGCTAATGGCAGTGTTCATGAGTCCACCATCAGGAAAACACTGAACAAGAATGGTGTGCATCGGGGGATAGCGAGGAGGAAACCACCGTTCTCCGAGAAGAACATTGCCGTCCATTTCAAGTTTGCCAAAGACCACCTGGATGATCCAGAAGGCAATTGGAAGAATGTTCTGTGGACAGATGAGTCAAAAGTGAAACTGTTTGGCTTAAATGAGAAACATTATGTTTGGTGAAAACCAAACACTGCATTCCAACATAAGATCCTCATCCCAACTGTGAAGCATGGTGGTGGGAGTATCATTGTCTGGGGCTGCTTTGCTGCCTTAGGAACTGGGTATCTTGCCATCATTGACGGAACCATGAATTCTGGATTATACCAGCAAATTCTACAGGAGAATGTCAGGGCATCCGTCCATGAGCTGAAGCTTCAGAGAAAGTGGGTCATGCACCAAGACAACGATCCCAAACACACAAATAAATTAACAACAGAATGGCTGAAGCAGATGTTTTGGAATGGCCAAGTCAAAGTCCAGACCTTAACCCAATCGAAATGTTGTGGCAGAACCTGAAGTGAGCAGTTCAGGCAGGAAAGCCTACAAATATCTCTGAGTTTAATCAGTTATTTAAGGAGGAATAGGCCAAAATCCTCTTAGCTGATCTGCAAGACTGATGAGTTGATAAGACTGATGATCTGCAAGACTGATCCGGACCTCGACTTGTACTCAAAATCGACTTATCTATGGTTTAAGACATTAAATTTCATAAATTATTTTTTGATGCAAAGTGTGATATTTTCTCAAATAAATTGTATAATTGTTAATTTAAAACACTCGAGAGCAAGTTTCCACTTAACGTTATGAATATGTTCCCATAAAGGGTGAAATTAAGTAAGACGACGTTTAGCAGACGAGATATTCCCATGGACGGAGTGTTATAATGGGGGGATGCGTTCCCAGGGCACATTTTTGGTCACCTTAACATGATGTTAACCTCTCTTAACTACATATTAGAGGCAAATATCAATCAAATTAATAAAGAACTAAAATGAAACGCACAAATGGACAATTAAATGAACAGTTACAGGGGTATTCACCAAAATGTAGGGCCAATATTGCTTGTTGGGAAGGGAGAAATGCGTGTGTGGAGTGGAAGGGATTACAGGGAGGATCTCGTGTCTCGGACGTGTCTCATGTCTTGACGTCTCGGATGTGTGTTCTTGTCTCGGACGGACTGTTTGAATAATTTGTGCGCCTGGAAGGCAAAGAGGTAAAAGCTCAGAGCGATACGGTGTCCCCCTCGCGAAGGATGAATTGATTCGATTTTGGTTAAGATCTGAATCCGGATCAGGCCTATCAGTGTGATAAAAAAAAATGTAAACTGTTCAGCCTGGTTGAGGTATGCACTCTACCGAGTGCCACTGTAGTTACCACCACCACCACCAAAGGTGGAAGGATGTTATGTTTTCACCCTGTCTGTTTGTCGTTTATTTGAGTGCAGAATAATTCAAAAAGATGTGGATGGATTCAGATGAAATTCGATTTTGGGGAAGGTCCGGATTCGTATCCGGCTACTAGAATTTTTTTAAGTGATTCGTCGCCATTGAAAGACAGAGCCAAAAATAAGCACGATATCTCAAAAAGTTGTGGATGGATTAAGACGAAATTTGGTGGGCACGGTGGGTGTGGTGGCAAGGAAGAATTGATTCAATTTTGGTGAAGATCCGAATCCCGGATCCGATAATAAACTCCACCACCGAAGGTGAAGGAGGTTATGTTTTCACCCCTCTCTGTCTGCTTGTTACTTGCAAAATCGAAGATTTTTCAAGTCTATTGGTTCGTTGATTTTCTTATTCTGTCTGTCTGTCTGTTTGTCACCGACAGGTCATAATTTTAAACCGATCTTCACGAAACTTCACCACATGGTAGAACTTGTCATAAGAAAGAAGGCTGTTGTTTTTGAGGTGAACATGGACCAAAAGATAAACATAGGTCCAAGGTCAACAACTAAGGTGGGATTTATAAAATCCTCAATTTTCAACCGATTGACTTGAAATTTGAAGAGGGTTAATATTTCAGGTCACCTAATTCAACTAGCCAATTATTTTTGAGGTAAACATGGACCAAAAGGTCAACATGGGCCGAATTTCTAAAATTGTCAATTTTCATCCGATTGACTTGATATTTGAAGATGATTCACATTTCAGGTCAATGAATTCGACTAGCCAATTCTTTTTGAGGTCAACATAGGCCAAAGGTCAACAAATTAGGTGAGATTTCTAAAATCCTCATTTTTCATTCGATTAAATTAAAAATTTTAGAGGATTTTTTTTCAGGTCACTGAATTCAACCAGCCAATTATTTTGGAGGTCAACACGGTCCAAAATGTCAACATAGTCCCAAGGTCAACAACGAACGAGGTATTTCTAAAATCCTCAATTTTCATCTCATTGAGTTGAAATTTGAAGAGGATTTGTATATCAGGTCACTGATTCAACCATCAATTATTTTTGAGGTCCACATCGGCCAAAAGGCCAACATAGACCGACTTTCTAAGATTGTCAAATTTCATCCGATTGACTTGAAATTTGAAGAGGAGTTGCATATTTGGTCAATGAATTAAACCAGCCAATTACTTTTGTGGCCAACAAAGTCCCAAGGTCAATATCTAAGGTGTTTTTTCTAAAATCGTCAATTTTCATCCGATTGACTTGAAATTTAAAGAGGATATATATTTCACGTAACTGAATTCAACCACCAATTATTTTGGAGGTCCACATGGGCCAAACGGTCAACATAAGCCGAATTTCAAAAATTGTGAATTTTCATCCAATGCACTTGAAATTTGAAGAGGAGCTGTATATTTGGTCATTGAATTCAACCATCAATTTTTTTAGGTCAAATTTGTTTCATGGATTTTGCAAGTATAGTGCTCAGCCTGACAACCTCTTCTCATTTGTCTGTGTTTGTGTGCAGGATATTTCAAAACGTTGTTGACGGATTCGGACGAAACTTGGTGCACAGGTTGGGTGTGTCACATGGAGCAATTGATTCGATTTTGGTAAAGATACAAATCCGGATTTGGATACGAGAATTATGTATTTTTTTAAGTGATTCTTCACTATTGAGAGATGGGGCCAAAAACGATGTAAAGCATGATATTTCAAAAAATGTATGTTACATATGTTCTCGTGGATCAGGCATTACATGGCGGAGGTATACGCTCCACTGAGTTCCCTTCTAGTTTCTTTTAAGTGATTCTTCACCATTGAGAGATAGGACTAAACCGACATATAGCACAATATCTCAAAAAGTTGTGGACGAATTCGGCCAAAACTTGAGGGACAGGTTGGGTGTGTGACAAGGATGAATTGCTTCGATTCTGGTGAAGATCTGAATCCAGATCCGGATATGAGAATTTTTTAATTTTTAAAGTGATTCTTCACCATTGAGAGATGGGGCCAAAAACGATGTAAAGCATGAAATTTCAAAAAGATTATTGGGCTTGATATGTTCTCCTGGATCCAGCATTGCGTGGCGGATGTATGCGCTCTACCGAGTGCCCTTCTAGTTTTCTCATGTATTTCTGTGGTTATAACTGTCTGTCAAAATATGCTTGAGGATGTCAGGATCAGCTATATATTTTGTGTATAAATATATTTCAAAGCAAAGAAATGAATGTAGTTCGGAAGAGACAGAGTGGCTGCAGGAACCACCAACCTAGAAAATTGTCTGCTGACGAGTTAAAAGACTCACCTTCAACAGGGACAATCAGTGAGAATCGGCATGCACAGATGAAAGGCAGTAACCGATGGAACGCCACAGGTCTACAAGATTTTAAATTAATTTTCAAATGATAAAATGGATTAATGTGAATTGAAGTTGAATTGAACAGTTAGATTTATCGCTGCGGGGTAATGTAAATAAACTTGCATAAAAGAGGGATAAAGGGAATTTTCTCGGGATTACTTCTTTCAATGGAGTCATTCTGCAGAGGCTAATTAAGAAAAAGATTTCGGAGTACCGTAATATTGTAGACAAGACACGTAGTTGTCAGCTCAATGCCAGGTATTAATAATAAAAGGAAATAGAATCTTAAGATGTGTTTAAGAGGGGTATAATATACAAAGTAAATGAAGGTATATTCACAATCTCATGAAGACTTCATCGGCCACATGTATAAAATAGAGTATTGGATTCAATTATATGTACAATTGAATCCAATACTCTATTTTATATATGTGGCCTATTAAGCTTTCACTCTATTTGTTGAGGGCATGCAACAATTTTAGGACATGTATTTCGTCATCTTCATTCGCAAACTTCATGCCATCCAGATGTTCTTTGAGGTGTCTAAAGAGATGAAAATCACAAGGTGTCTGGGTCTGGGTGTCTGGGAAAATCTAGCAGTCTGGGACTGCTAGAGGTCCCAGGTTCTTTGAGATCTATTGGAAAAGAGGTCCTTTGCTTCCTACTTTGCACTAATTTCAACTAAGAATGAGTTATGGTTTCCATGCTTCCAACACTGATATCGAAGTCTACTGCAATTTCATTTGAAAAAATTATTTAAAATTAATCTGTTCAACACAGCGAAAGCTTGCTTGAGTGACAGAGGTCAGATACATGTGAAAATGCTCCGGGTTTCTCACCAATTTACATAAATATTTCAAACCATTCTGATCTTGCACTTCTCTTGATTCTTATCTTTGTTGGGCAAACTACATTTCAAGGTTGGCCTCCAAAGCCAGTTGCCGACTGAACATCCGCCGTCAAACAGAGTCCTTCCTTGGCACACCTGAACTCCTATCCACCGACCAGGCCTTCATCAATAGCTTGATGAAGCACTGTTCTCCCCTCTGGGCAGGCTCCCCTGCCTCACATCTCGCTCAGCTTGACACCATGGAAACAAAGGCCTTCAATATCATTGGATTCTCCCGCAATGAAGCGGAGTCTATGGGCTGATTACTTCACCATCAAAAGAAAGGTCTGTGGTCTGTCTTCTACCACTGCTTTTCATGTATCGCATCCTTTGCTCTTTCTGTGTCTTCACTCCCCCCCCCCCCCCCGTATCTGCAGGGTACACTCAGTCCACCAGCAATCCCCTTGAGGTGAAACTCTCAAAATACAGCATCACTGCTCACCTACCCTCATTTGTTCCTCTTGTTTTTTCCACTTGTGGAACAAACTTCCACATACTCTTCAATCTCATTCTTGCCTCCATGTCTTCAAAGACAGCTTATCACCCACCCCACCCCAATCCCTCCTCCTTCTAAATTTCCAGTTTTTCCTTCCTGAAAGTTTCTTTCTGCATCAATTTTGTCCACCCCACGTGTCCTGCCTTACCCCTCATTCCTCACCACACCCATTGCTTTATCCAAGTCTCCCTCTATTTTGGCCTTCAACTCAGCTGTTTGTGACCCCCCCCCCCCACCACCACCACTCCTTGGTACAATTCCTTCTGCCCCGTTGCATCCTGAATTTTTCAGTGTTCTAGCTCTTCCACAAGCATTGACTGTATTCAAAAAAATAACCATTGCATCAAGCTGTGAGTACAATGCCCTCTGAGTTTCAGTTGGGTTGATGTTCTCCTTCACAAGGAACTTAGTGCTCGATACACTTCAGTTCCATGTCACAGGTAAATATATTAGCCACCATCAAGGATTTGCACATTCAACTACCAAAGTTACCACATTTCAAAAGAAAAAAATATATTGTTGGAATTAGAATGGTAGTACACAGAGTGAACTCCACAATGGTGAGGCAAATGAAGCTCCAAACTGAATCATTATATTAAAAGGACTTGTCAGTCAGTCCAAGGCACACAGTGTAGGGTAGACAATGTCGTTGTGCAAATGTTTAGCATTTAACTATTATTTTTAAGCGGTGAAGCCGCTTCAATGTTTGGATATGACCTTCTTTCCATCTGTCCATCCATCCGTAAAAATGAAGAAGAACAACCATTATAACACACCGTGTTTAATTCGAAAGGGTAATTCTGGAGGGTTCTAATGGGAAATTTTAAAGGGTAGTTCCAAACGGTTATAAAGGGTAATTCTAAAAAGTTTTAAAGCTAATTGTAAAGAGTTCGAAAGGGTTCTAAAACAGTGCTACTCAAAGTGGTGGTACGTGCACCGGTGCCGGTACGCGAGTCATTGACTGCCGGTCCACGGCGAGTTTCCAGTTTCACATTATCATAATATATAACATGTATGTATAAAATGAAAATGTATAAAATGTTGAAAAATAATATATTTAAGCCGACAAATTCAAAATACGATAGGTCTATATGTATATACTACAAAATACATATTAAAAAAAGTCAACTTTTATTATATTCATTATATTTTAATATTTTTCAGGGAAAAAATTAATATTACTACGGATGATCAAACAATATTTTCTCGGATCATAAACAAATAATAATATGGCACAAATATGGTACCGGTCCCTGACACATAGGAAAAAACAACCTGCCGGTCTGCCACATCAGATAGTTTGAGAAGCACTGTTCTAAAAGATAATTATAGAGGGTTCTAAAGGGTAATGTGAAAGGGTTCTAAAAGGTAATTATAAGGGGTTCTAAAGGGTGATTCCAAAGGGTTCTAAAAGAATTATAAAGGGTTCTAAAGGGTGATTTTAAAGGGTTATAAAAGATAATTATAAAGGGTAATTGTCATGGGTTTAAAGGGTAAACTGAACCATTTCCTTCGGACATGGGTGCGATTTTTTTTTTTTTGCACATTTTACACTAAAATATCTACATGCATTAACCTTCAATCACTCTTGTAGTTAGTCTCACTTGTTCTAGAAAGTACAGGAGAGGTCATTGCAATTGGTGTGTGTCGTTGGTTATCTCCATATGTGGGTTTCAGAAGGTGAAACAGAGCCCTCCCAGGCGTGTGAGTGTGTTTGTGTGTGTGTGTGTGTGTGTGTGTGTGTGTGTGTGTGTGTGTGTGTGTGTGTGTGTGTGTGTGTGTGTGTGTGTGTGTGTGTGTGTGTGTGTGTGTGTGTGTGTGTGTCCATATACAGATCAACTTTAATATAGTGCTCCCGACTGACCTACTTTAATATCACACCCTAGTGTGTCAAAGAAGTGCCCTGGACAATCTCCGCATTGTTGAATTATCTGCCTTGTGGCCATTGCTTTACAAAGGATGTAGGAGGATGATTACAAGTACAGTAAATGTAAGTTTTAAAGCAATGACTAGATGACCCGTGAACCAGTTGGGTTCCTGTTGTGACAGCGGTTAATGAAAAAAATCAATTCAAGAAAAAAGAAGATAGCTCCAACGAACTATACCGCTGAGGTTGTTTGCATCGATCAAAAATACTCCCGAAGGGTACTTGACTGAATGGGGAATTGATTTTTTTCATAATTTTTTTCGTTGCCTGGTTTGAACGAAACTTGATACTGGACACCGCAGGAGAACGGTGAGGAAGGTGCCCCTAAATTTTTTGCACTATCGTGCACCGTTTTGGCTGTATTCTGGGAACATACAAACATATACATACATACATACATACATATATATATATATATATATGTATATATATATATATATATATATATGTAAATATATACACAAGATGAGAGTTTTAGTAATATATAGATGGAGTTAGAGTAAACTGTTGTCACATAGTCTATCATTCTTCACAAAGGTCTCACACTTATATGCCATGGTGCTCCTGCTGCTCCAAGGCACAGACATTTACTACAATAGTTTCCAAGTGTAAGGCACTCTTGGTTGGTCTGATACAAAAACTGTTTATCGTCGACATCATGGTGACGCAATTTATACACTCATCAGGTGGTCAGCTTTCCCTGATAGGATGTTATCACAGAATATTCTAAAAGAAAAACTATTTTGTCTAAAGAAAGACCCAATGACTCATTCTTTTCTGATTCTTCCCCATCACTCCTTCATCGCCCTCCCTTTTAATACTCAAAACTTCCATCTTACTCCTTTCTTACAACTCAAAATGTAATTTAAGTTGTATTTTAAAATGTTTCATCACCCCCTACTGTTCTTTCCAAATGCTTTTCTCCCATACTGATTCTTCTTATTCGCCATCTTTCTGTTTCTTGCTCACAAACCCCTTGTCTCGTCGCGTTCAAACAGCAAGCACTACAGGGTAGCCACAATGTCTTGTCACTCTTTGTAAAAATTGTGACATTACCTTTGTGTGCATAATGTTAATTGGTTTCCTTTTTTTTTCAGATTTCGTGAACGTAACCATGGGTAATACAAGCAATTGCACCATTAAACAACGGATTGTTGGCAGTGTTTGGGTTCACAAACATCCACAAACATGGAAAACAATGGGAGAGATGTGCATCGACTTCCAGCAACGATTCCACAAAGAAGCTCCCTATAAAAAGACACAGCATAAACTCTTTGCAACATGCTCCATAAAAGATATGCCCAAAACTGAAAGGCCATCAACCATAGGTCAGCAGTGCGAATTGGTCGAATAATCTGTTGCCAGGATGGTCATCAAAAAAGTCGACCTGTAAACGATGCAAGCAGTATAACTTGGAGAACCCTTCAGCATTGTCAGCTGATATGAGAAAAGGCAATGCCAATTTTTACAAGGGGTGACAAGACATTGCGGCCACCTTGGACTTTTCTTCAATCTTCCCTCCATCCTTTACATGATGATTTCCTTTGTGTGCGTGAACTTGAAATCCAGAAAATAAACCTGCTTTGCAACCATCAATTGTGGACACCCTTTAGTGTCTGCAATAGAAATGTTCCTCTTAGTTGGGCAGTGTCTTGGGCCCAGTCTTGTTCCTCATATACAGGACATCAACAACCTCTCCAATACTCTAGAAAACCCATTATTCAATTTTGCAGATGACTCCCCATTTAAAATGTCGTTGTTCGTATGCAGCACAAGGCTGCGGGGTAGCATCATTGGCTGAGGGTGTGGCTGTGCCGCTGATGCAATGCCCTTTGTAGATTCGGGCAGGGATTTGGAATTTGTTGAGGGTGCCGGCGACAGCTCGCCTCCTCTGCATGAAGGACACTGTCAGATCTTTAACGTCCACCAACAAATACCGGCAGATGGGACGGCACACGTTGATGAATCACCCTGACTGTGAAACAGCATGATGATAGCTTATAGCTGGGTCAAGATTCAAACCCAGACTCGACAGCTTGGACGCGAGAATGCGTACCTCTCGGCCATCCTGTCAGTTCGATTTAAATGCAATATATCATCCCAATCCCACCAAGAAGCAGACAGACCTGAGCCGTTCTCCACTCATCGGAAATTGATGAGATGCTGGTGTGATCGATGAAACGAACATGTCTTTCAATCCTGACAAATTCCACTTTCTCACCTGTCCAAAGGGTCATCAAACTACCCCGCCAATCTATTTCCATGCTCAGGTAATAGAGCAGGTCCAGTCTCTTGAACTTCTAGGTATCACCATCAACTAACACCTCTCCCCGATAGATCATAATACTATACCAAAGCTGGTCTCCAAAGCCAGGCACAGATTTAGCATCGGCACAAATTCTGTCTGTGAGGTGGTGTTTTGGTTCAGTGATATGTTAACGCTGGTATGTCTATGATTTGACACAGAGACCGTTGTTCATGATGCATAACAGTGTAATGTTTATTGAGGCAAGATGGTTGTTATAAAAGTGGAGTAAAGTAAAAAGGGAATAAGTTTTAATGTTCTATTATAAAATTTAACTTCTGTAGAAAGTTCGTCAGGGTTCGAGAGAGTTCTGGTTAGGCCTGAGTCACATTTGCTCTACGGCGAGGATACGGCGACCGTACGCTCTCTGAATTGACAGAAACGTGCGGCGGCCGCAGAGTTTCTGAGGTGGCCTCAGGGTGGCCCTACGCCGTATGGCTATATTTTACAGGCCGTAAGGTCGCCGTGGAATTTTAACGCGGAGTTATAATTTTTTTCATTTCTACGTTCGCCGTAGCAATTCGACAAGCCGAAAAAAAAAAATGGTTAAAAAAAATAACTTAATTAACCCATTAGTTACCGTCTGTCTGGCCGCACGTTCGCCTTAGGGCCCCCCTGCGGTCCCCCTGCGTCTGCCTTGAAAATTCTATGGCCGCCGCAGGAACGCCCTAAGGTCACCGTGCGACATCAAATCAAACACCGTATGGCAACCCCACGTTTTCGGTCTCCACAATTTCTAAATATGCCATGCAGCTCCCCGAAAAATAAAAACATATATGACTGCTACATTGTGTGACCATGGAAATACTGCGGCCGCCGTATAATTTCTGGTGGCCATAGATTTTGGAGACCCCACGGCCGCCGTGGCAAATGTGACCTTGGCCTAACTGCTGGATACCGAATCCTCTGGCGATCATAAGCGGAGGAAGGCACTTTTGTGAGTGGAGAACTTTCTGAGAATATATAAATAGGAAAGTGGAGTTGGGGTGAGGGAGGAGAAGAAGAACAAGCAGTCATCAGCGTTTACCACTTTTCCTTTGACAAAAACTGGTTTGGTGCTCACCAGCATGCCTGTTTGGACAATGATCAAGTGAAAAAACGTCAGGGTTTTGTGATCGGCATCATACATTGAGGCAAGAAAGCTGGCGCCATAGAAGGTCTTTTTTCTTAGCTCAGTGGAGCCCCCTCACTCCCTTATGGGTTGGCAACTCAACATCACATCTGTCCCTCCAGGAGTGTGTGAAATCTGATGCTCTCAACAATATTGGCATTTCCCATGATGAGACTGAAACACAAGGTCTCTTGCTCTCACGCCTCTGGATTTTCGGCCTCCTTTCCCCTTTTGCTTCCCTCTGCTCTCTCAACCCTCCAACCATTAAATGTCATCATTCCTTCGTTCATATGCAATACAAGGTTGCAGGGCAGCATCATTGGCTGCGGGGTATAATCATTGGCCAACTCGTTCATTATGTTGTTGCATCACTTACAACGTGTTGCATCACTTACAACGATCAACAAAAAATTTCTCTTGAAACACCTTTTTCAAAACCACAGATGTGGTTTGGCATGTTGATTATACAGTTATACAAATGATAGATTACCGATTGCAGACAATCAGGAAAAACGCGGCTGGAGTCAAACCTTTCCAGTTTTCTTCAATGCTGGTTCAATTCAGCGCAGCCAAATCAAAGGACGACACAAGGTGGTGTTTTCTCTTGCTTCCTAAAAGTAGGCAGAACAGGAATTTGGAATTTGTTCAGGATGCCAACAATAGCTCACGTACTCTTCGCAAAAAGACACTGTGAGATTTTTAATATCCACCAACTAATACTCACAGACAGAACACCCAGCTTAACACCCATCCGAAGGAATGCGCACTTTGTGATGCAAAGCCCTTCGAGAGAAGCATTAATTGGATAGTTTAATTGGGCTGTGAATCAAACCAACTCAAAACAACTCAAAGGTGAGTGTGCTCCCTCTGCACTACCCTTTCAGGCAGTGTTGCTTAAGGCCCAGTCACACCTTGACGTTTTAGCCAACGTATGCCGATTTTTGAATTTTTTTTCTAAAACGCTGGCACACGTTGAATACGTTAAGGGTAAGTTTTGATAACATTGAGAGCACGCTGAAAAACACTGCCATACGTCGTTGTACGTTGGCTTTAAACGTTGTACTTTTCGGTTGTCCTCAAATTTTTTCAT
>NC_140970.1:8017864-8105364 GCF_056783735.1 Eptatretus burgeri | reverse complement strand
TCTTTCGCAGTTCGGGAGTAATAAAGTGACTTCCAGTCGAGTCGTCATCGTTGGTACTCAGCATACTTACAAGTAAAAACTGTGATGACAAAAACAGAATGACGAGTAATCCCATACACAGTATTTAAATGGTGAGAAGTTTGTTTTATCAGTGATGGGTCGTTTATGTTGCTTAGGGTTATGATTTGTGTTGTCCGATCCTGCCACTGTTATCATTCATGGATAAATATTTCGATCAACACAATGTTTTGGCCAGTTCCTGATCTGTTTCAGACTTTCACCATCAATTTTCTGGTATCATGCATACCTAAATATCCTTTAACCTTCTTTGCAATACTAATTAGAGAGTGTGGAGCACAGTGTTCAAGTATATACTTCAATTCAAATAAAATAATGATTTTAAAGATTGTTTAAAAAAAAATACCAGAAGTTTAGCAAGATTGAAGCAGTCTTTCCACCACTCTATTTAACATATCAAATCACTGCGAAACAGAAGGGTTTTGAAAGTGCAAATAAGGAAATTTTCTGTTCTCGTGTTCAAGTATCCAACTATTAATTTGCAATTGGTCACTGGCCTTGACACCAATACAAATTTTTATTTTGAACCCTCGGCATCACAAAGCTACATATATCGAACAAACAATTTCAAATGGAGCACCTCATCACCATTAGAGCATTTAAGTTGCATCAGATGTGGAAATAAATGTGAATTGCTGCTCCTAGCTTACCAGCTCGGTGATAGAAGACACCATTTGCATTTTTGCCTCCCTCATCCCTACCCCCATTTAGAATCCTGTGCAGGCACGGGAAACTTGCTTGAATAATTCAATTTGAATAAAATAAAAATTGTAAAAGTCGTTTCAATAAATTAATTCCGGAATTTACGCCGTTGACACTGTCTATTACACCATCCGAACATGGTACCATGAGTTATTCGTGCCTGTCATATGTGTCCTTTATGACGTCATTAAAAGCAGTACGTTTCATGTTTACAATGATTTTCAATTTTGTTTGACTGCCAGACAGGCAGACAGTAAAAGTATTATCTCACTCCTCTGAAAATGTGCCATCGGGACAAATTCAGAGACAAAGTACTGTTAAAAGGCATGGTTGTGTTCCGATTCATGTTCAAAATATAACAATTGATTTAAATAAGTTGTTCCTCGATCATAAACTGACGTTTGTAGACAGTCAGACAGACAGACATGAACCAATTGCAATTAACCCCCCTTTTCGCTTCACGCGGTAGCAATTGAATACCTTAAATGTCTTTCCTGAGAAGTTCAAGGTTCCTAATCCTTGCTTTCCCATTCTCGACCCTTTCCCACTAAAAGATTGCAGAAGGTGAACTTTTCTTCTGCTAAGATTTAAAACTTTCTTCTTGATCTTGCCACCTGCACTGCAACTGCACCCTGATTAGATGGTATTGGATGTTTTATCCCAAGAAACTGCACTGCAGCCCAATCCACTCCTATTTTCTATCTCTTTCTCACCTGGTCCCCTCCATTCTTGTGAGGAAACTGTCAACATCACCCCTGTTTACGAGAAGTGTTCCAAGATCGATCTACTCAACTACAGACTGATCAGTCTTCCCCCCCCCCCCCCCCATAATAAGGAAATGATGGAATCTATCATTGCTGCAGACCTCAGGTATTATGTTTTTTTCCAACTCTGATAATAATCATGGTTGTGCCACCACAGCAATTCTACCATGGATACATTGCTTCTTTAGCTTCAATAACGGATAGATACTCTCAAACGAGAGGTCAGGGTCATCGTGGGAGGAATTTCACAAGTCTATTGAGCACTGAGCCCTACTTTCCAAGCTGTCTACCAAGGGTATTTGCATGTCCTCCTCGAATAGCTCTCTGATTTTTTCCATGAGTGGAAACAACGGGTCCTTGTGGACGGTCTTGTCTCATATATTCCTGTTGATGCTGGTGTGCCGCTAACTAGCATTTTATGTCCAGGTTGGTCAACAACCTACATCAATGAGCTCTCTTCCTTCTTGCAAAATCCTTTGTACCATTTTGTTGATCATTCCACCCTGTGCTGAACAATGCACCATGCTTAAGAGAAGTAAACCACCATGTTACATCCCTATCCTGCAGATCTAGAACAAGAATGACCGCACTATGGTCACAACCTTCGACAAAATCCGGTAACGAGCCAATTGGGAAACACGCATTTAATGCGCTATTCAAAGATCAACTCGACACCTCTTATCCATGTCAACCTCCTCCACGGTTATATCAGAACGAGCTAACTTATCACACGGTCACGGATTGTATAAATGCAATACAGGACCATTCAACCAGAGAGTTGGTGTCAAAGCCACCCAATGCTCGCCTGTTTATACATTTATCGTTATTAAAAGACTAGTCTAATAATATTTTTTATAAAGCATTGCAGTGAAGTCTGATCCAAATAATTTTAAAGCAATATATGTATTTGTATATTGTAATCAGTAAAAAATAGTGTGGTAGATAAAAACATGAGAAAGGAAAAAACTTTAACGTCGATGTGCTACAAAAAAGTTAAGTTCAAAACAGGTCAAAAATTTAAAACATTTTCAATTATTTTTTTATTTCAACTTCACTACATCAATTATATACCCCAAAGGAACCTCCATGCCAAATATCAGCATCCTAGTACACATATTAATGAATGGCAAGCTTCTAAATAACTTGCACCAAAAACTTTAACATTGATGTGCTACAAAAAAGTTAAGTTCAAAACAGGTCAAAAATTTAAAACATTTTAAATTATTTTTTAATTTCAACTTCACTACATCAATAATATACCCCAAAGGAACCTCCATGCCAAATATCAGCATCCTAGTACACATATTAAATGAATGGCAAGCTTCTAAATAACTTGCACCAAAAACTTTAACATTGATGTGCTACAAAAAAGTTAAGTTCAAAACAGGTCAAAAATTTAAAACATTTTAAATTATTTTTTAATTTCAACTTCACTACATCAATAATATACCCCAAAGGAACCTCCATGTCAAATATATATCAGCATCCTAGTACACATATTAATGAATGGCAAGCTTCTAAATAACTTGCACCAAAAACTTTAATTTGATGTGCTACAAAAAAGTTAAGTTCAAAACAGGTCAAAAATTTAAAACATTTGAAATTATTTTTTAATTTCAACTTCACTACATCAATAATATATCCCAAAGGAACCTCCATGCCAAATATCAGCATCCTACTACACATATTAATGAATGGCAAGCATCCAAATAACTTGCACCTAAAACTTTAACATTTTCACGCTCACGCTCACGCCAGGGGTATCGCTATAGCTCTGTTCTTCGAATAGGCGAGCTAAAAACTACCTCTTTTTGGTTTTTTTTGTAATTTACTGAACGGAACGCTTGATTACCGTGTGTTCTGACAGGCTTGATTGAACCTTACTATTATTCGACATATAAGCCTGGTGTTCGCTTAGTGGTTCTGGTGGCTGGCTTGGGATATTAGGGTCCTGAGTTGGACCCCCATTGGCCACTGATTTAAGACCAGGTGGGGTTGACTCAGCCTGTCATCCTTCTGAAGTCAGTGAAATGAGTACCAGTGTATTGGTATAGGGGAACAGCATCAGTCACATAGTCACGCCACAACAAAATGATAGCTACGTGGGGGCCAAGCTGCCATACACAAGAAGAAGAAGATTTAACATAACATTAGATTTTTGGGGGTCCTTCATCATGATTAACACTCGACCAAAAACAAAGCCAATGGAAATCTGACACAACAAACTCAAGCAATGTAGAACGAGTAGAGGCCTACGGGCCTCATGTGTTCGGTCCACCAGTAAACCAAGATGGTGGCCATATCATTTTGTCTGGGTGCCATGGTGGGTGGAGTGAAGCAACCAATGTAGGTGTGGTCCAGCAGCTGACCGACCAATGGGTGCACTTTCAAAAAAATCGACCCCCAACAAGAACCCCCACAACACCAACAGCAGCAATGCGGAGTTCCCGTAAATGTCGCAGGTAAAAACAAATAAAATAAAATAAAAACAGGTTTTTGGACAGCTACCTGGAACATGTATTTGAACACAGGAAAGTCCCAAATTCTTACTCTGAGATGCTCTCATTTACTTTTCTGGGTAACTGGGAAGAGATGCAATCACTGGTGCTCTTCGGCCTATCACATGCTGTCTTGAGTGAACCATATTTTCAAGCGAGTGAAATGTCTGGCCAACACCTTGTTATTCACCGCAGAGTTAAGTTCATTCCGAGCGAAGCAGAGTTCATCACAGTGCACAAGGTCTTCATCTGAAGTACCATTTGAAATCTGGCTCCTCACTCTGGGCTGGTGCAGCTGCTTCCCATCTTTCCCCTTCGGAGGCAGTCAAGACCAAGGATTTTTTAATCCCAGGGTCTGCTTCCCACCCACCAGAGGCAGGTTGGTGGACTCTCAATTTTTTATCACCTTGCTTCAAAAGCCTCACTCCAGATGCCCTCTTTTCTCTCCATTCACCCACAGTGGGCAAGATCAGTGAACAAAGAAGAACCCTCCCCCATTTCTAGGTAGCATGCGTTCTTCCAGAAACCTACAACTGGTTGCCCTCCATAAGTCTTCGGCTGGATGCTCACCTTCATAGATTCATCTCCCTTTGCTCTCCTCTGTGAAACCTTTACCCATCCTGTGCCTTGTCTCATGTTCTTTCAACATTAATTGACCATCACTACCTCAAGGATGCTGTAATCTGCACTTACAATCCCCCACCAATTCCAATTGTTCCAATTATTCACTTTTTCATTCCTGACATTGCATTTCTGTATGTACTTGATCGATCCTCTTTTACCCTCTGTTAGTCGATAAATACGTTGCTCTGTCACTTTGGTCCGAAACAAGCTGGGACTTCTGTATTAAAAAGATATATTAGTTTTAAGAATGAATACAATGTCAACAAGAAGGGCACTCAGTAGAGTGCATACCCCCACCAAGATGATTAGTTTACGTTTTGTATCCCACTGATGGGCCGGAACTGGATTCGGACCTGAACTAAAATTAATCGACTTGCTCTTGTCACCTAACTAACTCACCCACCAAGATTCTTTCAAATCCATCCCTAACTTTTTGAGATACCGTGCTATGTATAGTTTTATCCCCGTCACTCAATGATGAAGAATCACTTGAAAAATTCTCGGATCCAGATCTTCAACAAAATCAAATAATTTTGTCCTTATCACATACCCAAGCTCTCCACCAAATTCCATCCAAATCCGTTGATAACTTTTTGAGATATCCTGCTCACAGACAGGGGTGAAAACAAAACCTCCATCCATCTTCGGTGGCAGAGGTCACAAGTACCGAAGACTTGACTGTGTGAGAAAGCTTGAATAAAGCCTTCCAAACCCATATTAAATAAATGGTGATGTAGAACAATAAAACTTACATGAAATCAACCAAGAAAAAATAATAATGAAAAAAAAAAAAACAATTAGTTTAGGGGACAAAGTTTTGCATTCACTGAAGACGTTAACACAGCCACGCCCCGCTGCTTTATGGGACACGCAGAAGGGCTTTCTGTACTGGGATCAAAGACTTCGTTAACTGTTGGCCAAAGTTCATCGAAGAGGGCCAACATCTTGCAGGGTAATGTGACTTGAAAAAGGCGCTTCGATGGTATCATATCTATCATGTAAATGGAGTGACAGATAACACAAAGACTTGTAAGAGTAACAAAATGAGTAGATTTCAGATTCAAGAATTGGATTTTTTTTTTGGGGGGGGGGGGGGATGGTAATCACATATGCCTGGTATTGGCTTAATGGTTAGGGTGGTGGGTTTGGGATCCGATGATCCTGAGTTCAAACCCCACTCTGCTGTTGAATTAATACCAGGTGGGGTTGACTCTGCCTGTCATCCTTCTGAGATCGGCAAAATGAGTACCAGCTTACTGGTATACTGTGTCGGAGTGGCGACCCATCCAGGATTGTGCCCAATAGCCAAGGAGACTGCATAGGCAGCACCAACGCTCTGCATAGAGTATGGTCCCAATGGATGGATGGATGGTAATCACATACTAAATGCAAGAAAATTCAGTCAGAATTTCAATAAAAGGCTGTTTATTATTATCGGCAAATTGCACTTCAGGCCGTTGGTTCATCCCCCCCCCCACCACACCCTCCCTCCCTTTGCCTGAAAGTAAACATGCGTCATTGTATCCTGTTCAAAACAAATCATTATAAAACAGCCATGCTGGTACGACCTTTGTTCTCAAAGTTCAATCAAAGAGCACATCACGTTTAATTGAACCGAGGTACAGCTTCGGTAATTTTCACGTAATGCATCAATTTCAAAAAATACAGGAGCCAACTGAAAAAATATATACACAGTATACAATTATTGATATTGCAGTTATCTTCAGCAACTGTAGGACCTGCAGCACAAAAAAAAACACAAAAACGTGTTACATTCGTTCCAATAGAAGAGTCGACAAGAACAAGGCGATTAGATTTTGGTTAAGGTCAGGATGCAGAGATCCAGCCTATCAGTGGGACACAAAACGTAAACTGTTCAGCCTGGCGGAGGTATGCGCTCTACCGTGTGCTGTTCTAGTTCTTCATGCAACTCTTCCACGAGTATTCCTTTTGTAAGTAGTATATGTGTGTATGTGCATCTGTATCTGCTCACCATTTACTTAGCCCTTAGCCCCACCCAAACATACCTCAGAATCACCAACCACCACCACCACCACCACGAAATCCTCTGCCACGACCACCACCAAATCCCCTGCCACCACTGCCACCCCTGCCACCACCCCCCCTGCCACCAAACCCTCGGCCACGAGCACCACCAAATCCTCGGCCACGACCACGCCCGTTTCCACCCCGACCACGAAAGCCACCTAGAAACAACAGAATTGCTAAATAGCCTCCACAATTACTTACATCAACACATTTCCACAACAAACATACCTGCGTCAAATCTGCATTGAAATCTCTGTAAATCGAGTCAAATCAGTCGGTAGAGTGTCCATTATTCCTGTTAAAAATATTCCATTATTCCTGTTGAACCCAAACGCAATTTTTTTTTCTTTCTCTGACAACCATTGAGAATCGCCAGTGACGTCACAACACATTATTTGCCAATCAGAAAGTGTCGAAAAAAAGCCCTCGAGTGTCGATTTTCTATTTCGCCAGCGACGTCGCATTATGAACTCACCTTGATCCAAATGGCAGCTTCACATAGAGAAACAGTGCATGTCAAGCTCGGATTCCGACACCGATTCCACCGTCATCGGCAACTCCGAAGGTTCTCAGAATGTTGAAAGTGATCAGTGGGACTTTGAAGAAACGATTGGAGACAAAATTAGTGATGGAAACGCTTTCGGGGGAATTGGGGAGCCAAATCGTTTTGAATCTGGTGTGAGCGATTCAGAGGAAGAAGGCAGAAGTGTTACTAAATATGAAAACGCTGGTCACATGATCACTTCAGCTCGGTGGGGTTTGGTTTTTCGCTTCAATTGGCGGTTTACAAGGGAGGGATTTTGTATTAATTGATAAATCGGTGTGTATATTACTCGAGCAGAAATATCCGTTATTGCTCGGCAACATGGACACAGCCCAGGCACACACAGACATCATGGATAAAATGAGCGACAAATGCTTAGTCCCACCGTTGCAGGCTGACCAGGTGTCTTGTATGTTACGGGATCATCCCGTTTCATACTTTCCTCAGACACCATTTGTGTTCGTGCCATGTGTCGATGTCCCTCCCCTATGGAAGTGGGATAGGAGGGTAGAGGAGGTGTGTGGGATGGTGGTGGGTATTGTGGAGGTGATGGGGGATGGTGGAAGGGGGGTGGGTATTGTGGAGGTGATGGTTGATAGAGGATTGTGGAGGGATGGTGGACACGGGGGGGTGTATGGTGGCATGGTGGTGGGTATGGTGGCATGGTGGTGGGTATGGTGGCATGGTGGTGGGTATGGTGGTGGGTATGGTGGCATGGTGGTGGGTATGGTGTATGGTGGGGATGATGATTGATGGGGGATTGTGGAGGGGGAGTGGTGCTGTGAGCAGTGGGTGAAAGTGTGGGTGGGGGGGGTGTGAATCAATTATTTTCAGGTGGTCTTGTGGTAATTGCTGGGCAATGTCAACAGTTGTTTGATTCACCACTCAAATAATCTGTGTACATGTGCCAGTAGCTGGGTAGAGATGGTGTTACAGTTTCAAGCGACGGCTATTTCTTAAACTTAAGTCGTGGGGATGGCATCCTCTCTCAATCGCGGTGGATAACCAGAAGATCTCACCATCTCCTTTGTTTCACAACAGTTCTCTGTAAAATGTTCCGAGCACAAAAGTATACATTTTGTAGGCCCGAACAATACGAGGGTATTTCGGACAAAGCTCGTCCAATTTCTGGCAAACTTAGTGTCTTTCGGCCATTTGTGTAGCATGAAACCATCTTGGTTTATATTACTATACAAGCATCAAGGACGCATCGACTCGGCATACTTGTGGAAAATCAAAAATTATTCAACGTTTGAGTTACATCGTTCCACAATGTAACCTGGAGACAGTATGGCCATGATGTTCCTGGTGTGATGTCCTGGCTATTCTGAAGAAGAAGATATTGACTTTTAATTGCAAATTTACCTTCTTTATCATTCAGAAATTGGAAAAAGACACGTCATGTCTATCTTGTAGCGTATCAAAGGACAGATTAGCTTTGAGGTGGTCTGAGCGTTTGGGTTCCCCTTGAAAGTCAGATCAGTTGTTAAAAGCAACTCCATCCTGTACCACGTTTTATATTTTCAAGGTTTAACTGTATCATTCACATTTTATCATTGATCAATATTGTTTGGATTTCATACTTACAGAAAGAGTTATGACAATGAAAAGTTGCAAAACCAAAGGAGGAGCTGAGGTGTTACAAAAAGTGGTAAGACACACCTCGACCTCCTCGACCTCCTCGACCCCCACGCCCATTTTCTCCTGGCAAAAACCTTTGAAGAGGCAACAATCTTGCTGGATCGATAAAAAACTACAACAAAGAAATGTGGATATGTTCATATATATAATTATTAAAAACAATACAATAACAATCAAATATTGAGCAGTGATAGGTAAATGATTCAAGGTTATTATCGGTCGATTCTTCATTATTGGCTCTCAATTATCAGCAATAACACAGGTTTAATTTTCAGATATCTCACCGATAAATCATTATCGAGTATAAAGGCACTCGGTAGAGTGCGTACCTCCACCATGCTGAACAGTTTACGCTTTGTATCCCACTGATCGGCCAGATCTGGATCCAGACCTGAACCAATATCGAATCGGCTTGTTCTTGTCATCGAACCAATTCATCCACCTAGTTTAAGGCCCGGTCACACCGTGACGTTTTAGCCAGCGATGGCAACGTATTAAAATGTATGTAAAACGCTGGCTTACGTTGAACTTTTGATGTTTTTTTTTTAAAGATTCGGACGTATTCATAGCGACTTGGTCTTATGTATAACGCATTGGTAACGGACACAGAACGTTTCGTTGTGTTATAGATAACTTATACCAACGAATGCTGAACCTGTTGTCGGCCTACACAACCGATGCCCAACGATAGTCTAACTTTGGCATAGCGCGTTGCACGCATCGCCGACGATGTCGTGACGTAGCCTATTAAAAGGCTGACGCACAACGATTCAAATCATAACTGCCGTAGAAATGGAAGTGACAACATCGCGGTCACACCTTGGCGATCTTGCCAGCCTATGCCGACCTAAGAAAAATGTGTCTAAAACGTTGGAGCACGTCAAATACGGTATGAGTAAGTTTGGTATACGTGAGTAGAACGCTAAAGTACGCTATCATACGTCGTAGTAAGTAGAGTACGTCAAGAAATTTTAAACATGTTCAAAATTTTACGACGTACTCGGCGTATGACACACGTTCCGCATGCGATGGGGATAAGTTTTACACACGATATGCGGACGCTTACACACGTCCAGAAAGGCTACTTATAAGCTACTCATAAGTCGAAACACGTCGCGGTAATGTCTTTTTTACGCGAAACTTATTTCTAACTTATGTTTGACGTGCTTTGAACCAATTCTTTACGTAGTCCCAACACACATCAACGTATATAGACGTATTCCAATGACGTCTTCCGGTCGACAAAAAAAAAATTAACGTGTTTCTAGCTTACAACTGCCATATAAAGACGTGTTCCCAGCGGTTTTGGGAATTGGTATATAAAAACGCTGCTCATAAAAGGGGAACCCAACAGTGTTTTCGAGTCCTTTTTGAGTCGATGTCCATGTCAGCAGTAACAGTATCAGTATCAGTATTAGTAGTAGTTTGTTCATGTTGGCAGTAGTAGGTGAGTGTGAGGGGGAGGGTGTGGGTTATGATGGATCGTCCTTGCGTTTAACGATTTAACGATTTAAATGATAAACTCAACGATTTAAATGGCTGCATCTCCACTATTGAAAGTAGACGCTTGCGCTCAACAATTGGATTTTTTTTTACACTCAACGACTTTTAAACGGTACCACTCAACTATTTTCATTGTTTACAATGAACGATTTAAATTGCTGTCACTCGCCTTTGTTTTTTGACGCTGGCGCTCGGAAATTTTAATCGTTTTTATTGAACGTGCTAAATCGCTCAAACCCCACTATTGAAAGTAGACGCTTGCGCTCAACAATTGGATTTTTTTACACTCAACGGCTTTTAAACGGTACCACTCAACTATTCTCATTGTTTACAATGAACGATTTAAATTGCTGTCACTCGCCTTTGTTTTTTGACGCTGGGGTTTGGAAATTTGAAGCGTTTCTTCTGAACGTGTTAAAACGCTCAAACTCGACTATTTTAAATAGATGCTGCCGATGGACAATTGGAATCATAGCCAAGCTCGACATCGAAGTGTGAACATCCTCGTCGTGCCGAAGAAAAGTTTGAAGAATGCTGCAAATAAGTGTCCTGGCCGTGGCCGTGGACGATGACGCAAGGACGATCCATTATACCGACGTCTTTCAGCCTATGAGTAACTTAAAAGTAACGTCTGTCGATGTGTGGCAACGATCGCGTAACGTGCCAACAACCCGTTAATCATAGGTTAGAAATAAGTTTCGGGTACGCTAAACATTACCTCGGCGTGTCTCAACTTATGATTAACTTACAAGTAGCATGTGTTGACGTCTGTCAACAATCGCAGACCGTGCATACAACTTGTGGCCAGCGTAGCGGAACGTGTGAGTCATACGCCGGCATACGTCGTGAAATTTCAAGCATGAAAAAATTTGAGGACAACCAAAAAGTACAACGTTTAAAGCCAACGTACAACGACGTATGGCAGTGTTTTTTCAGCGTGCTCTCAATGTTATCAAAACTTACCCATAACGTATTCAACGTGTGCCAGCGTTTTAGAAAAAAAATAAAAAAAATCGGCATACGTTGGCTAAAACGTCAAGGTGTGACCGGGCCTTTAGTCATAAATTATCCACAACTTTTTGAAATATGATGCCATGTATCACTTTTGGCCCTATCTCTCAATGGTGAATCACTCAAAAATGATCGGATCTGGATCTGGATCCGGATCTTCACCAAAATCGAATCAATTCGTCCTTGTCAAACACCCAAACTGTCCACAAATTTCGTCCAAATCTGCCCTTAACTTTTTG
Source organism: Eptatretus burgeri (assembly GCF_056783735.1). Lineage (NCBI taxonomy): Eukaryota > Metazoa > Chordata > Myxini > Myxiniformes > Myxinidae > Eptatretus > Eptatretus burgeri. Next base: position 8,093,711 of record NC_140970.1, on the reverse strand, counting down.
AGATTTTTTTTTTAATTTTTTTTTAATTTTTATAAAAAAAAATTTTTTTATATTTTTTATAAAAAAAAATTTAATTTTTAATTTTTTTAATTTTTGATAATTACTTTTAAAATTTGAGTATCTGATCCAGATTCATATTTTCACCAAAATTTAATCAATTCTTCCTTGTTGCACCAAAAGCTGTCCACCAAATTTCATCTGAATCCATCCACAATGTTTTGAGATCTGCTCTCAGACAAAAAAGCCAGCCAGACAAACAAGAAATCACTCATAGAGCGACACTGGCAAAATACTTTCGTCAAGTAAATATATTGCTGTTAATTTGTGTTATATTTGATAGACTGTATTTTGTTTGCAAACCTTCAGTGATAAAGTTGTGTTGCAGTTTTATTTCTTTTATTTTATTTTAAATTTGTTTTTATGTTTTTATAATGGCGATCATCTGTTTCTGAGAAATTGTCAAAAGTATGAATTTATGTCCAATTGCCAAATGTTAAAGGATCATCAAAAAAAATTTAAAAAAATTCCAGGATCCAAATCTGGATCCGAAAGGTCCTCAAGCAAACTGATGATTTCATCCTGAGTTTTGCGAAGAAGGGCATTTTTATTTCATATCTCCAATACTATTTTCTGTTTGGGGAGAGGGGGAGGGGGGGGGAATTAATTGCTTAAATAATAAATTTAACAAACAAACAAGCAAACTTGTATGCTGGCTAGAACTTAAATTCATCAATTCTAATTCACCTGATCTTCCAATGCTAAAGGATCATTAAAAAAAATTCCCAGGATCTGCATCCGCATCCGGATTCTGACCAAAAATGTACGTTGCTGTCCATGGCCCGTCACCAACACACCAAAAAAATTCAGAACAATTGATTCAAAACTGTGGACAAAAATCGTGTGACAAACAAAAGGACGCAACAAACCAAAATACTTGGCGAAATACTTACGCCAAGTAACAAACAAATGAACCCAAATGCAATACCATCTCCTCTGGCGAGGGTAATTATCACAACAAGGTTGTGAGAAGTAAAAATTCATTACGAGACTGGAAATTACACATTCAGTAATTGGAAGAAAAATTCCGAATTACCTCTATTGCCGGGGTTGGCATTCCTGGAAAATTATTCAGACAATGACCAAAAAGAAATCATAAAGAAAATGAAATTATTTAATTGCCAGAACACAAGACCCCAAAAAACCAGCCTCCCCCCTTGTTTAAACTGATTTTCATTGAACTGCATTATACCTTGCTTACCTCTCTTGCTCTCTTCTCCTCAGCACTTTTTTGTTAATTTGTTCCAAGAAGAATGTGCTTTGAGAAGCGAAAATTAATGGCTAAGGCAAGAAGATAATGATAATGCACCTGATGAAGGACAGGAAGGCATGTTCAGATTGGTAGGCAGCATCCACAGACATGTTGAAAGTCATTTTGTTTTGAAACCCCCTCCAGTGGGGCAAGTTTGCTAAATATAGCAGAACAATTGTGCATTTTGTGAGGAAAGCACCAAATTTGGCACACTAGTAGCCAATCATATTATGAACAGATTTGGATATTGGGCTATCTCAAAATTTTTGATGGCAGTGGAAAATGGCTGCCACAGCCATCAGCGGCTGAATTTGAGATGGCCCAATATCCAAATCTGTTCATAATATGATCGGCTACTAGTGTGCCAAATTTGGTGCTTTCCTCACAAAATGCACAATTGTTATGCTAAGTTGCCCCACTACTCCCCAAAAAATATTTCTCACAATGCTTCTGGAAAAATTAAGCGAACGATCTATTAAATTGGGCACTTAAACAAGTACTGATATAGCAATTCAACTTAAACCCCAACCATCCTCTTCTTCACAACTCTCCCTTCCCCTCCCTCCTCTCACCCATCTCCACCCCTCACCACCTCAATCACTCCTCAGCCTCCCAAATGAAAAAAACCCCACAAACATCTAACTCAAAAGATTAATAGAGTCAAACAACCCCCCCAAAAAAACACAATTCCAAACAATCAAGTTACGCAGTTAACTCCGCCACTAAAGGTGGACAGAGGGAGGTTATGTTTCTACCCCTGTTTGTCTGTGAGCAGGATATCTGAAAAAAAATTTGGTGGGTGTGTGACAAGGATGAATCGATTATATTCTGATGCAGATCAGTCCTATCAGTGAGATATAAAACGCAAAGTGCTCAGCCTGGCAGAGGTATGCGCTCCAACGAGTGCCGTTCTAGTTTTTACTATGTTACAGCAACAAAACTTTTTGGCTGAATTGCCATTAGTAAAAGGAAACGGGAAAACAAAATAAGCAGAAGACCACTACTGCATGCAGGTTACATCATAGTTACCCTCATTAGGAAGGTAAAACTTTTTTAATTTTATTTTTTACAGCTCCTACTTTTGATTCCACAGAAGAGGGTTACTCTAATCAGAAAATTCAATGAACACTTTAAATGCAGTGTCATCATGAAGAACTTATCAGAGTAGTTCCGGGTGGAGTCTGGACTTCACCAAGGTTGTATTACATCACCTATCCTCTTTCTAATTACTATCGACTGGATCATGAGGAACAACATAGCACATAGACCGAGAGGCATCCATGGACCCTTTCCACCCAACTTGAAGATCTGGACTTTGCTGATGATTTCGCTGTTTTGTCATCAAGGAATACCCATTTGCAAGAAGAAAAAAAAAAAAACTTCACCAGGACAGGTCTTAATATTAATACAACCAAGACCAAGATGATGAATATCAATGCCACACCTGTATCCATGAATGACAATGGAGAAGCCCTAGAGACTGTAGAGGAGTTTACATGCTTAGGCAGTCTCATCAGCAAAGACAATGGAGCCAAGAAAGGCATCAAGGAAAGACTCCGCAAAGGTTGTAATGCATTCGCTCAACTCCATTCTTTCTGAAAGTCGAAGCACTACAGCCTGAATTCAAAGATAAGACTTTATCGCAGCAATGTCACGTCTGTTCTTCCATGTGCAGTGCCGATAGAAAGTCTACACCTCCTTTCCAAATTCTCACCTTTTGTTGCCTTATAGCCTGGAATTAAATTGCATAAAATCAGACTTTTTCCACCTATATTTACACACCATAACCCACAACTTCCAAGAGAAAAACAAATTCTACAAATTTCATAAAATCAATTAAAAATACAAAACTGGAATAAATTTGTTGGATAAGTGTTAACCCCCCCTCCCCCCCCCCCCCGAGTTAACAGTTGGTGGAAGCACCTTTGACAGAAATTGCAGCTGTGAGTCTGTTGGGATAAGTCTCTACCAACTTTGCACACCTTCATTGGGCGATATGTGCTCATTCTTCTGCACAAAACAGTTCAAGTTCAGTCAAGTTTCATGGGAAGCGTTGATGGAAAGCAATCTTCAAGTCATGCCACAGATTTTCGATTGGATTTAGGTCGGGACTTTGACTGGGCCACTCAAGGATACTTATCTTTTTGTTCCTTGGCCACTCCAGTGTAGCTTTGGCGGTGTGCTTCGGTTCGTTGTTATGCTGAAAGGTGAACTTCCACCCCAATTTCAGCTTTCTTGCAGAGGGCAGGTTTTCCTCTCGGATTTTTTTTGTATTCTGCTCCATCCTTTTTCCCTTCTATCCCGACAAGTGTCCCTGTCCCTGCTGATGATAAACATCCCTATAACATGATGCTGCTACCCCCACGCTTCACAGTGGGGATGGTGTTCTTTGGGTGATGTGCTGTGTTGGGTTTGTGCCAAACATAATGTCTTGCATCAAGGCCAAAAAGTTCAATCTTGGTTTCATCAGACCACAAAACTTTTTGCCACATGGCTTCAGGATCTCTGGAATGGTTTTTTGCATACCTCAAATCGGACTCAAGGTGGGCTTTTTTGAGTAATGACTTCCTTCTTGCCACCTTAGCACAACAGGTCAGACTTGTGGAGTTATTGGGATATTGTTGCCACATGCACACAGTGCCCAGTCTTTGCCATAAAGGCATGTAGCTCTTTCAAAGTTGCCAATGGCCTCTTGGTGGCCTCTGATCAGTCTCCTCCTTGCTTGGTCATCCAGTTTGGAGGGACAGCCTGATGTCGGCAGGGTCTTGGTGGTACCATACGCCTTCCACTTCTCAATGATTGGCTTGACTGTGCTACAAGGGATATTCAAGGCTTTTGAAATAGTTTTTTTTTACCCATCCCCCGATCTGTGCCTTTCCACAACTTTATCCCGGAGGTCTTTTGAAAGCTCCTTGGTTCTCATGGTTGAGACTTTGCTGTGAAATGCACTACCCAGCAGAGGAACCTACAGAAACAGCTGATTTTATTCTGAAATAATCAGAATCACTACAATTTAACACAGGTGGAGGCCAATTAACTTGGTGGGTGATTTTGAAGGAGATTGGTTACACCTGAGCTAATTTAAAATTCATATTATAAGGAGATGGACAATTGTCCAACCAAGATATTGTTGCGGTTCTCGGAACCGCATGCATCCAACAGATAGTGGTCCCAAGACAGTTATTCCATTATTATTCGTGTAGATAGTCCCTTTCCTTTTGTGTAGCAGGACAACAAGGGAGTGCGTTGCGATGATCTCATAGCTAGGTTTGCTTACATCATTTTTTCTTCATTTCGTCCCTACTCACCTTTTTGTCTGATTATTCCTGAGGTAAATCAGCCACGTGCGCCTTCGCTGTGAGGTGGGCCTTAATGGAGGTTAGCGCGTGCGGCACCGCTGTGAGGAAACCACGGAGCAGAGCCCTCGTTCCCAAGCAAGCCCTAAACCCAACGTGTGCAGCGAGTCATATTGTGCGCTTCACAGTGCGGGATTATCGACTCGAGCTTCCGATGATCTGGGGAAGATTACCGGTTGCATTAAAAAGGCATACGAATGAATACCCCTTAAGAGGCTGCACGAATGGTGTTTTTCACAACACAGGAAACACAACCAGCACCACGCCCACGCTGCACAAAATGCGTACGGAGGCCGATAAAGGCGACTCCACGCCACGTTGGGCGGGATGCGGGTGTGCGAGGTAGAAGCGGCTTGTTCCTTTTTGACCAAATATCTGATACATGTCGGTGTTCGCCCCGCGCACACGCTATCAGAATCGGGCGAATGCGAGCACTCACCACGTGCGAAATGGCCGAACCCCGCGCACTGTATAGAATGTGCTCGAAGGCAGACACGTACACCGCTCGCGAAACATGCATGGATTTATCCATAATGATGTACCTTCAGCCCTCACTGGCAGCAGTGGATTCCCCATGGATGGTGAACGTCTTCTCTTTTTTTTTTGGGGGGGACGATTTGCCTGCCAATTTTGGTGTGGGCGATTCATGTCATGTCATGGGGTCGGAGCGAAATATGTTCGCTGTCTGGGATGACCTCGCCGTAAACGAAGTGAGGCAGTTTCCGGCCAAAGTTAGCGAGCCACTTGAGGGGTCGGGGCCCAATCGGAGCGCCCGATTCAGGTGATGACTTATCACTTTGGGCTGGCCCCTCCCCCCACGCTGCAAGTCCTATAAAGGTCGGAGTAGTCCCTCCGCCTCTCTCTCTTTTTCTCTTTCGCTCGCTCAATCTGGCCTCGCTCTCGTCCCGACCCGCCTCCTGCTGTCTGGACTCCGCCTCCTCATCTCCGCCCACACGATGTTAACCCCACCCACCTACCTGGTCCTGCCTACCACTCTGTCTACGCACCCTGGACTCCGCCCCTTCTCCACTCAAGTCCCTCCTTCCCAAACACGGTTTACACACACTCTGAAGCCAGAGACGGATGCCAGCTGTCGGGTGCCGCACTATGGAGCACCTCCCCCCCCCCCCCCGAAACGTATTGGTGGCGTGTCGTGCTATCAAGCACAAAGGTACCAAGAATGTAACCTTAACTTCTTTCCCTTCTTGTTCCAACACTCCCCCTTAATTGGGTTTTCTGTATGTGTGTGTGTGTGTGTGTGTGTGTGTGTGTGTGTGTGTGTGTGTGTGTGTGTGTGTGTGTGTGTGTGTGTGTGTGTGTGTGTGTGTGTGTGTGTGTGTCCTGGTGCCTGTCTGCTTACGTAAGACTACAGATCGTTATTGTTATTATTATTATTATTATTATTATTATTATTATTATTATTGTCCTCGCATTAAGTCTGCTCTGTGTCCCCTTTTGTAAATTGCCTGTTTATTTGCTGCACCACACCTCTCTCTCCCCTATCGCTGCACAACACACCCCAATAAATCCTGATCGTGCCACAAACCTTTCCTCGCCCATTGGTAATAGATTATTATTCAAAATGTTCCCTGCTCGTTTTTGTCTTTTCTTCCATTGATCCAGCATGGTCCGAATTACTTTATTCCCAACGATCCATTCCTTTTAGCCGGTACGTCCTTGGCAGTGTCGCTCGGCTGCATCCGATCCGGTAAAGTGATCCAGTCCAGTGGAGTGATCCAGTTCAGACAAGGCGTACCGAGGGCGTGTTCCCCGGTAATTAAACCACGTGATTAATGAGGTAACCCGATTAACCCATAGACGGAAGGACCCTAGGTCACGCGGTTGAGTTATTGGCGTCCACGGTCGGTTAAGCAACCCGCCGCGTCACGGAATTATCCGTGTGTGACGGCCGACAATTCCGGGGAGTCTGGTGGGAACCGAGATATGCGTACGGAGGCCGATAAAGGCGACTCCACGCCACGTTGGGCGGGATGCGGTGGTGCGAGGTACAAGCGGCACCTCATGGTCTTCTCACCCGACCCCCGGCCCGCAACAATATTATAGTTTTGTATTTTTAATAAATTTTGTGAAATTTGTAGAATTTGTGTTTTTCTCTTGGAAGTTCTAGGTTACGATGTGTAAATAAAGGTGGGAAAAGTTTGATTCAATGCAATTTAATTCCAGGCTACAAGACAACAATGGGTGAAAATTTGAAAGGGGGTGTCGACTTTATTTGGGCACTGTAACTCTGAGTGCTGGCAAGTTATTAAGGCAGATATAAGCTAGGTAGAGTCTTTCTACAATGGATGCCTTGGCAAAATCTGCCACATCTTCTGGCCCAATAAGATATCCAACAAAGACCTGCATGAAAGAAACTGGTTGCCACAGCATTGTGCTTGAAATAAAATGTCGCCACCTTTGATGGGTTGGCCACGTGCTTAGAATGTCCCCTAACCAAATCTTCAGGTTGCTTTGGGATGGACACGGTCAGGACGGAGGAAACCAGGAGGCCAAAAATAACTTGGCGTAGGACTACAGTATGTTAGCTGATCTGGAGAAGATAGGTCTGTCATGGTGTGAGTCACAGAATGTAGCAAAGGAGAGAGATAAATGGCAAAAGCTCATAGCAGCCTTATGCCCCATTGGGATGAAGAGGATTAAATTAGTACTTTTGATCTAAATTTTATCAAACATTTAAATCCATTTTCATGCACAAAGTTACAAGTGAAATAATTCAACACATTACCATGCAAGTGAACACAGAATAATTGTGTTTACAACAAAGCCAACACTGAAGTTTATAGATGAGCATCAATTTAACCCAAAAATGAAATGGGTACTCGCATTGTAATAGCGACCGTCTCGCCTTCATTGTAAGCTGACCTTCTGAAGTTTCTTGAATGAAGATGCTTTCATGTTGTTTGCAAGCTTTACAGAGAAATACTGAAGTCGGGGTTAAAAAAAACAGTCATAGTTTTGAGATTTCACTTACAGACTGTGTTGGCAACATCAATGGTTCTCATAGGGGCCCTATGTCCTATCTGGATTCCCACGATTGTCATAGGGGCCGGCCCTTTGTCCTGTCTGGATTCCTATGATTCTCATAGGGGCCCTTTGTCCTATCTAGATTTCCATAGGAGTCCTATGTCCCATCTGGATTCCTACGATTCTCATAGGGGCCTATCTGGATTCCCAATCTGGATTCCCATGATTGTCGTTGGTAACCAGAGCCCTTTAACCAATGCAGGTTCACGACAGAAAAAAAAAAAAGCACGCATGCACACACACACCACACCGAGAGGAAAGATACAAAATTTCGTAGCTGTCCAAAGATTTCATCCACTTTGCCAATGGACTCCTTGTTTTCCAGGTAAACGGGTGCATTGAAGTACGGGACTTTTCCTTCAATCGCCGTGCACTTGCAAACCAAGTCATCTTCACATGGATGCATCGCGTGCCCAACTTCTGCTCACCACACATCCCCCTCATTATTATTACAGTACAATAATAAATATGCAATGACATTATTATTAATAAAATGAATACTTGTGATATTTCAAGAAAAGTCAAGAACAAAGAGAAGAAAGCACACTCACCAACTACCACTTCTGGCGGTCCTTGGTCATACCAACCACCACCACCGCCGAATCCACGACCTCGACCTCCACGGAAGCCTCCTCCACCACCTCTTCCATTGAAACCTCCACTGTGGTTGAAGCCCCCTCGACTGTTACCACCCCTACCACGGCCAAAATTCCCACGAAAAGACATGTCGACAAGACGTTCTGAAACAGAAAATTCTACAATCATAAGCTGTTATGCACTTCCATAAAAGGTGGTAATTTTAGAATGTTCAAGACATATTCCAAGGATACACAGTATACATTTATGTCCACGGGGGCTGCAAGACCAAAGCGACACAGCTTCAAAGGTAGAGGGGTCAGCCTATGCCTCAAAATTACCCCGATCCCATAGACTGATTGGGCCAAAATTTGCAATATCCCATAGACTGACCCTAATAATGCCGTGGCAGCGCCACAAGCAGGGCTGTCTGTCGGCTTTGTACCCCGACGATCGTCCAGAGTTCCAAAGGCGCCTCTCCGCCTCAATTTGTAGCTAATACTCATATATTCATGATCTTTGTATTGTTTACTAGTGTCTTCATTACTCTTATGCTTGGTGTTGGCTTAATGGTAAGGGTGGCTTTGGATCCTCGAGTCCTGAGTTCAAATCCCGCTAAGCTGTTGAATTAATAACAGGTGGGGTTGACTCGGCCTGTCATCCTTCCGAAGTTGGCAAAATGAGTGCCAGCATGCTGGTATACTGTGTCAGAGTGGTGACCTGTCCAGGATTGTGCCCAATGGCCAAGGAAACTGCTTAAGTAGTACCAACGCTCTGTACAGAGTATGGTCCCAATCTCCTCCTCCTCATTACTCTTGCACTCATCTTTAATGCATGTTCACACTTAATGGGAGGGTGGAGATGTCAGGTATTCATGCATCAGATAAACCGGAAGCGCGGTCATCACGAGGCGGGAACATAGCTGAACGATGAAGCTGGCCTCACGAATGGTTCTGAGGTTTGTGTGTGTGGAGCACAATAAAAGATTGATGGTGCATTCAAACCGTTTTCCCTGCCCGATACATAACATGTACTGTAAAACAGGAAGCGCACGTTGGTGGGTTTGCTTGACTTCTCTGCACTCGTGAACCAATCAATGCACTGAAGGAGATGAAAACTCGTGGTTGTACTCGGCATAACAACTGTTGGTGATGATGATGATGATGATGGTGATGATGGTGATGATGATGATGAGGGTGATCATGATAGTGATGATCATGATGGTGATGATGATGGTGGTGATGATGATGGTGGTGATGATGGTGTTGATGGTGGTGTTGATGGTGGTGATGGTGATGGTGATGATGGCGGTGATGGTGGTGATGGTGGTGGTGATTTTGATGATGGTGGCGATGGTGGTGATGATGGTGATGGTGATGGTGGTGATGATGGCGGTGGTGATTGTGATGATGGGGGCGATGGTGATGATGGTGATGGTGGTGATGATGATGATGATGATGATGATGATGATGAGGGTGATGATCATGATGGTGATGATGATGATGGTGATGATGGTGGTGATGATGGTGATGATGGTGATGATGATGGTGGTGATGATGGTGGTGGTGATTGTGATGATGGTGATGGTGGTGATGGCGGTGGTGATTGTGATGATGGTGGTGATGATGATGATGATGGTGGTGGTGGTGGTGATGGTGATGATGGTGGTGATGGTGATGATGGTGGTGATGGTGATGATGGTGATGATGATGATGGTGGTGATGATGATGATGGTGGTGGTGGTGATGATGATGATGATGATGGTGGTGGTGATGATGAGGGTAATGGACATGATGGTGATGGTGATAATGATGGTGATGATGATGATGATGATGATGATGATGATGATGATGATGATGATGATGGTGGTGGTGGTGGTAATGGTCATGATGGTGATGGTGATAAATGATGATGGTGGTAATGGTCATGATGGTGATGATGATGATGATGGTGGTAATGGTCATGATGGTGATGATGATGATGGTGATGGTGGTGGTGATTGTGATGATGGTGGTGATGATGATGATGGTGGTGATGGTGGTGGTGATTGTGATGATGGTGGTGATGATGGTGGTGATTGTGATGATGGTGGTGATGATGGTGGTGATTGTGATGATGGTGGTGATGATGATGATGATGATGGTGATGATGATGATGGTGATGGTGGTGATGATGATGATGGTGATGGTGGTGATGATGATGGTGATATTTTTCTTTAATGGCCACACATATCCAACGTTCTCGAGGGAACTTCGGCCTCAGTCTTTCACGAACCAGATGTGCAGTCCTAACGTTCGACTGAAGTGAGAGCAGGAATTTGGAATTTGTTCAGGGTGCCGGCGATAGCTCGCCTACGATTCACGGACATCATGCGATCTTTAACATCCACCAACCAACACCTGCACACGGGACACCACGGCAGGACCACGAATACCTCTATTTAAAGAGTGCGCGGGGATGGGACAGCATTACACGTCGAACTAAAACCAAATTGTGGGACAATTAACCGGTCCGTACAGACGGGTTCTTCCGCTGGTACAAAATACAAAACTTTTCTGTAAGAAAGGTTCACAAAACGACCCCAAGCGAACCCTCGCAGACATCCGTGCGATCAGTGATGGTCAACGTTCGAACCTCCGGCCAATTGATTGTAAATTCTGTTACAATATACAATAGTGATGACGTACCGAGCCTTGCGATCTCTCACCCAATGTATTAAATAAATGGGCCAACACACGTGGAAACGGAATACCTCACGTTTCCGGTTTTCCTTCTTCACGTGGAATCACGTTTCTTCACAATTAAGATTTAATATAACTGAGAAACAAAACTCCTGAAAAAGAGTCCATTTTACAAAACACGAAACGGCATGATGAGTAGAAGCAAATAATGCCGAAATCCCTTGAATAACAAGCGCGAACTACATTGCCATGGCCCGTGAAATTGTACAATGTCTTGAAATGTTATTGTGACGTATTGTTGTGATTGATATCGAATGTTTGTGTTGCCACAACCTTTTCAGAAAGACGATTCCATGTATTTACTGCTCTTTGAGTGAAAGACTTGGGATGTACTCAAGAAACAGGGACGAAGGCTCTGAAGTAGGAACAGCAGGTTTTATTCGGACACAGCAACAACACAGCGCATCATCGGAACACGGGCGGGTCACATGACTCGCCTTGACCACGCCCCGGTGAACCCATGGAGACTTGAACAATCCACATCGACTGAAATCTACTGCAATCTACTAGAAACACCGGATACTGAGGAAGCGAAAAGGGAGGGTTTTTCAAACTCGTGGAGGATCTCAATGTCTTACTCACGTTGTTGTTCTTCATCTTCTTCTTGTGGACTTATTTTGTTTCACAGCCTACAGTTTTCATCGAAACTTCCTGAAACTTGGCATATATATGTAAAAACTCCCTGCGCAGACAGTAACCATCTCCGATTTTGAAAATTCCTCCGAGGAAAAAAAGTTATGACGTCAAAATATCTCCGCTAATGGAAATCACCGAAAAAATAATCTCAAACGAGGCAAGCTTTTTGAATTCTGTTTGTGGGAATTGAACGGGGCATTAGCAGAGATGAATTACCGCACATATGATACATCACTCTGATGTCATATCAATTTTTATGACGTCATTTCTATTTTTTGACATTTTTTGTTTCACAACCCAGAGTTTTCATCGGATCTTTGTGAAACTTGCCATGTATATGCAGAAAGCCCACGCGCAGGCAGTAACCAACTCCGATTTTGGAAATTCTTCCTAAGAAAAAAAGTTGACGTCATAATATCGCCACTAATGGAAATCGCCTATACCATTATCTCCGAAACTAGGCAAGTTGTTTGAATTTTGTTTGCGGGAATCAAGCCGGGCATTAGCACAGATAATTTTTCGCAAACCTCATACATCACAATGACGTCATATTCGTTTTTATGACGTCATCATTAAGAGGACGAGGATCTTAGCTCATTTGAGCTTGTTTTCACAGATAAATTGGACAACTTCTGGGAGTTTGATTTATTATTTAGCGATAACATCCAATTTTCACGTTATTCTGTCCATTGTTCCTGTTCATATAACATCAACCAAAAAGAATACATATATTCAATTTATATGATTTTAATTAAAAACAAACATCTCAGTTTAATCTATCTATATATTAGTAAAACTCTCATCTTATATATATATATATATATATATATATATATATATATATATATATATATATATATATATATATATATATATATATATATTGTTGTGGTTACCAAATTCGCAAACCACCATTCAGGTCCCTTAGGTGAGGTATCTCGGTAAGTACATGTGTAGTTAGGCCCAAACCCGTTGTCTAGTGGGAATACATGTCATTTATGCGTGCTGCGACTCTTCAGGATAGCCGTTTTTCTTTTACTATCTTTAATTTGGACCAACCGCCATTATTACCACCACCAACCACAACGCCGCTTCACCACAACCGCCACGACCTTCACGTCACACCTCGCAACCGTCGCATCGCCACCGTTCTTGCGCCGCCTGTGGGTACCGGTGTTGGACTCGTGCAGGGCGAGCGCCGAACAGCGTGTACAAAATCACAGATTTTGTGCTTCAAAAACGGATCAAAAACGACACACGCCCACTTTTTGCCGTCCAATCGGTGAGCGAGGGGCGATTTGGCCCCGCCTCCAGGGCGTTGGAGGGCGATCGATATATGCAAATTTATGGATCAAAAAGCATTCACGCCCACTTTTTCTCGGGCCAATGGGGAGCGAGGTGAAAGGTCGAAGGGAGGGGGTCAAGGATGAGAGGGCGAAGCTACGGGGCTGATAAAAGCGACCGTGTTCGTCAGTCCAGTGAGTAGTAGAGTCGAGACGGAACAGAGAGTTAAGACTTCGCGGGCGGTGGAGTTGGCAAGAAGGAGCTGGTCGTCGTGTGCGTTGGAGTCGGAGCGGAGGGGACGGAGCTGTGGAGAGGCGGCGAGGGCAGACGAGGGGGTGCTCGCGTCGTGCAGGGAGCTGGACCCCAAGGAGGCCGACAGCGCGACCTGGCCGAGGTGGAGACGCTCGTCGCGGGACAATAAAAATCCTCTATACCCCGAGCATCAGCAACCCCCTCCTGTTTCCCCCCGCGCTGAGATAGTGCGACCAAGGGGGCCCCTTTCCCACCCCCTACCAGACACTGCCCGCGAGGCCCGCGGAGTTGAGGCACCATCGCCGCTCCGCGTCTCATCACCAGACGGGTAGGCCCGACCCGGTCTCGGCCTCAGGCCCGCCTCATCCTTGAGGGTATTCTTTCCTTGGTTTTGGGTATGTGTTGTCGGCGCCGTCTGTGAAGTAAAATTGTATAAGTGTTGCCGTGTGCTCGTGTAATCGGTATTAGATCTGCATTGTCGCATTTGCTTTTTGTGTAAATTGCATTGTGTTTTTCTTTTCTGTGTGCTTTTGGTGGAATTGAATATGTGTGCTTTCCGTTCGTCGCGAATAAATGTACTTTGTGTTGAACTGTTTCCCGCTTCGCTTCGTCATTTCCTTCATTGAATCCTCATCTTGCTTCACGTAAAGGGTTGGTAGTGGGCTGAATACGCCCGATAATTAATCGAACCGTCGAGGTCGACGAATAACACCGCTCGGTTATCCCGATAGTACGGAACGGGTCGCTTAAGTGGCCCGTGTCCGAAGTCGACCTGCGGCGAGCTGCGATCGCCCAGTCTACCCTCCGCGAGGGTACTTAGGTAGGTCGAATTTGGCGAGCAACCCTATCCCACGCGGGGGCTGATTGGCTCGATCGCGGTGAGACCGAAAGGTCCACCCGTGACTGGTTCCCGGCGTTAGTCCGAGAGGGTCACGACTGGATTGTCCGTCCGGTGGGCGACGTGCCGCGATTCGAGTTACGTGGCCATCAGCACGCCGGCGGGCGCGAATCAGCAACAATATATATATATATATATATATATATATATATATATATATATATATATACATCCATATGAACATATATATATATATATACATATATATATATATATATATATACATCCATATAAATATATATATGTATGACTGTATGTACTGTATGTCTGCATGTTCCCAAAATACAGCCAAAACGGTACACGATAGTGCAAAAATGTTCAGGCCAACTTCCTCACCATTCTCCTGCGGTGTGCAGAATCAAGTTTCGCTCAAATCGGGCAATGAAAAAATAATTAAAAAATCAATTCCCGATTCAGTCAAGTACTCTTCGGGAATATTTGATCAATGCAAACAACCTCAGCGGTAAAGTTTGCTGGAGCTATGTTTTTATTTTTTTTATTTTATTTTATTTTTTTGAAATAATTTTGTTTTATCAACCACTGTCACAACGAGAACCCAACGGGTTCACGGGTCGTCTCGTGAGTTATGTCGCTCTTATCATAATTTCACAAATCAGTTTCTTTCAATTATTTTGTCGTGAATGGTTCTCAAATTTAAAATTATCTTATTCAAAGTATCCAGCCATGTTGATGTTTCAATGGGTGACTGTTGGTCTTCAAATAATTTCAGCTACCTGAGTACTATTTTCCCAGGCAGCGTGGGGTACCTCACCCCCCCCCCCCTCCCATCCAAGTATGTTTTCAATGTAAAGTTTAAAACATTTTCAGGACTTACATGTAAAGACGAGTATGTCGGTTCTTGGAAGAGCACATCCCTCTGACAGGCTGAACAGTTTACGTTTTGTATCACACTGATAGGCCGGATCTTGATCCGGACCTGAACCCAAATCGAATCAAACGGTTCTTGTCACCGAACGAACTCATCTACCGAGGTTTGTCACAAATCGTCCACATCTTTTTGGTGTCATGCTTCACTCTGGAAGTGAAGTATCATGCTTCTCTATCATGCTGGGGAAGTAAACGATACATATCATTTTTGGCCCCATCTCTCAATGGCGAAGAATCACTTGAAAGATTAAAAAAGAACACTCGTATCTGAATCTTCACCAAAATCGAATCAATTCGTCCTTTTCACACACACCCACCCTGTGGGCAGTCCACCAAGTTTCACCTGAATCCATCCGTAACGTTGTGAGATATCAACCTATCACATGCTTCATGTCGGTTTTCGCCCAATCACTGAATGGTGAAAAATCACATTAAAAAATCTATACTATCCGGATCCGGATCTTCACCAAAATATAATCATTTCGTCTATCTCACACACCCAACCTCTCCCACCCAATTTCGTCCGAATCTTTCTACAACTTCACGAGATATATTAAAGATTCAAGATTTTTATTGCCATTTATCCTCCTCGGTTGATCGGAATTACCTTTGGAGCGTGACAACAACCAACAATCATCCATCATTTTACAGGATGTAAAACAGAGTAGAGACAGATTACAATGCAAAATACAGGAGACAATCAATGTGTATTGTCGTACTAAGTGTGTCAATATATTAGCTGAATATTAAGTGCCTGGGTGCTATTTTTCACGATTAAATTTGTTTTAATTTTCCTATTCACGGTAAAATAAACAAACAAACAAATAGATAGACGGGGGGTGAAAAACATAACCTCTGTCCCCCATTGGTGGTGGAAGGAGAAAAATAAATCATCATGAAAACGTGATTATTCTGCTTTAATTTTGCATGGAAGACCGTCTTCGAATTTACAAATTAAGGTTTAAATTACCAAATCCCCCTCCTAGCACCTGCCCCCATCAGTCGCTTTGCTCCCTTGCACCATGGATCCTTTCAACCTCCCTCTTTTTTTCGCTTTTTTAGTATACATGGTCTAGGCTCATGGAAGAGCGAGAACATAGAACAAAACATGACAACATCACAAAAAGTACAGCAGGAGAAAGTGAAAACACTAAGAACAGACTGGAGGGAAAAGGTAGTTGGAGACAGACAAACAACGGATGCAGGTAACAAAACGAGGGGTTGGGGAGAACACAAGGAGGTTGTAGGGGGGGTGGGGGTCAGGGTCATGATTGATACGTAAGTAAAATTTCAGGAAGGGTGGGGGTGATTTAACGGATGGAGAAAGGATCATGGCTTTTGATGCGGTTCGAATGAGATTGAAGAGAGTGCGGAAGGTAGTTCCACAGGCGGGAAAGAAGAGGAATAAATGAGTAGAGGTGAGCAGTGGTTCTGGATTTCGAAAATTTCATTAGGAGATGTTTGCTGGTGAACTGTGTGCGTCCTGCAGAACTGGAGAGATATCTCACAGACCCAAACCAGACATTAAGACGAAGTGTGTAGTCCTTCTTTTGCGTATGGAGGTTTTTGAAACTTTTCAAGATGAAGGTTGGAGATATCTGAGAATTACCTGGAGAAGAGTGAGGAAAGAGGAGAGGACAGAGCCGAAGCACAATTGTTGAGGTTTGCAGTTTACGTGCCACTGTGTCTACTCATGGAGGACGTGTCAAGATCGATTTGGAACCTTTCAACCTTTGTGGGTGAGAAGTCCACGAAATGCAGAGAACAATCTGATATTGGGGAAAGGGTGGGAAGGGAAGGGAGGAATTGGACTAAATTGGAGACCTTGGTGTTTTCATTCAAGACAGTACGTATTAAAATATTCAATTTTTCCCAGAGCAGTTGAACCTAACTCCATCCTTTTAGAGTGAAGGTACAGAAGGGGAATATGCTCCAGACACAGACTTGATGAACTGTCACCTGGCTTTGGAGGATGGTAAGAACTTGAGAGGTATGACCGCAGGTGAGCTTGATGTTGAGTTCATGGCTTTTTGATGGACTGATACACTGGTTGTGGACAACGCAGAAGGAGCCTCAATATAATTATATGGGTGATCCTAACCATTGTTCTTCATGAAATAATCATCTGTCTACCATCAAGGTCATGCAGGCATTACTGGCAATATGTGCCAGCTGCCGACATGGCAATACACC
This sequence comes from Eptatretus burgeri, assembly GCF_056783735.1. NCBI lineage: Eukaryota > Metazoa > Chordata > Myxini > Myxiniformes > Myxinidae > Eptatretus > Eptatretus burgeri. Next base: position 8,076,533 of record NC_140970.1, on the reverse strand, counting down.
ACCTGCTCTCATGGCTTGATGTAACCCTGATCAGGAGGCTAAAATGGAGAGTATACCTTACCCAAGGGTGGCCCATGGGTTAACGAATGCAAAGGACACCTCCTTTAAGAAGAATTTCTGCCTTTACCCAGTTAAACCCTCAGCCTTTGGTGTCGACACCTGAACCGCAAGGCAGAGGTGGATTGGGCTTCAAAGTTTCCTCCCAGATGAGCTGCCTACCAATGCCAATATGCCCCATCTGCCCAAATCAACTGCTTTTAAGGTGCCAGTGATAACGCCTTTCACCTCTCCACTCGGGTGAAAACTACCCCACATCGAGAAGGGCTGGTTTGAGGCTGGACTTTCAGAGGCTGTTTGAGATGTTGAGTCATTGGAGTATTTTCTACACTTTGAGAGCTTTTCCTCGATGTCACTTCATGGAATAACACTAACAATTCATGGGGTAAGAAGCAGTGGGTAAATTGGTCCACACAATGTGTAATCCACACAATGTATTTCCTTCATATAATATGTGTATACATGCCCATGCACATGTAAAATACAGTTTGTAATACTGTATGTAATTCCAGGTCATGTAAAATATAACTTCAATATCTTAATTCTCCCTCTCCCCACTCTCTCGCCCTCCACTCTCTTCCTCTCCCACACCCTCTCCTCTCTCTCCTCCCACACTCTCTCCACCCTCGCCCATCACCCCCCTCCCCTTCATCACACAGCCTGCACAAGGGAGAGGGAGAGATAGGGGGTGAGGGGTGGGAGAGGGTGGAGAGTGACTAAGTCAGACGTTGACTTGATTGACTTTATTGACATGGGAGGACTGACTTGATAGACTTGGGAGGATTCACCTGATGGACTTGACTTGAGAGGGGGAGAACCTGCCTTGACTGTCTTCTGTCATTTATTTTTAGCTGATCTGTAATTGAAATTCCAGATAAGGTGTTGTTGTTGTTGTGCAACGTCTGTCCATCTGACCCTCCATCCGTCCGTCTCTTATTTTGACTTCTCCGGCCAAATCGCTGCGCCTATCTGGATGAAATTTGGCAACAACGTTCCGCTTCTAGTCCAAGAACATTAGGGTTTAACCTGGACGTTTTTGGTAACAAGCTGATTTTTTTCAGGAAAGGTCCAGGAATGTGTGTGAAATAACATACTAAAAGTCCTCATGAATCCTCCTTGAGCGTTTTCCGCAATCCAAAATGGCGCCAAAGATGGTTGCAATTTCCTGTTTTTCTCATGACCCTGTGACTAAGTCACCTCAATATGCACTTTAAATCTCTAAATATATTATGTCTTGAGAAATAAGGAACTCATTCAGATACTTTGAAGTACAAAGGAAACAATAAAACCGCTGAAGTTCTTTCTGAAATTCAAATGGTGCTCAAAATGTCCGCCACTTATCAACACACTGCTGTTTTAGCCTGTTTCAAGAGGAAAAGACATTCAAAACAAGATCATGCTAGAGATTCAAACCTCAAAAGTTTCAGATGAATCTTTACCTTACGCATGCACACACCTAGTTACATCAGTCATTGTCTTCATCGTCGGATGCTGTATCTTCAATGTTGATGTCCTCTGAAGTTGGGGTAATATCATCGTCGGCATCTATAAGAGTTGGTGCTGTATTGTTGCAATTGAGACCACTGCATTTACTGCACATTGAGGTACAAAAGAGCCCAAGTTTCTTGCAGCTACATGTCATGCTTCTGCAACCATCTGGTTTACACCCACATGCCACCATGTTCAGCAAAGTGTCGGGTGCAACAGCAATGTCTGTTTCTTCCGGGGTAAGAGTCCCGTCCTGAAATCGCCAGCCCCATTCTGTTGGAGATAAGGAGTTACCCATCCATTCCTGGACGGTAAGATAGGCGCGATATGAATGTTGCTTTGCTGCAGCACTAGTTGGAGGTAGACTTTCTAGCTGAAAGGATGAACTCAGGGAACTGCGACCGATTGCCCGTTTGTATGCGATGTGACGGTAGTCATCAAGAGATTCAAAACTGCTGGCTCCATAAAGCTTAATAATGAAGCCTTCCCCAGCTTTTTCCACCTCGTCATGGGTGCTTCCACTGTTTGTGAAGGTATCCAGCAAGTCGTAGTCCCGCTTCTTGTGCACCATGTTGAAAGCTTTACGCTTGCCCTGACGATAGATCGCAGAGACCGTGTCACATCCCGTCACAGCATGAAGAAACATCAAGTGATTTCTTGTGTCCCCTATGGCATGCTGAATCTCATGAATGTTGAAGACCGTGACAGGATTACTGCGGCATAGCATGTACACATCTGTGGAAGAGGTTGACCGAGCAACTAGCATTACCAGTAAGTCTGTGTCCGTACCAACGACAGCAACTGGCACATGTTCTGACTCTGCCAGTGCTAGTGCTGTGGAGACAATCAGGGTGTCGGCGTCTGCTTCTGCCTGGACTTTTGGAATAACTCAAGAGGTCTTATTGGTACTTGCATGCTTCAGCATCTCTTAAGATGTATTCTAATGAGTTCCTCATACTTCAAAACATATATGTAGACATTTAAAGTGTGTTTTGGGGAAACCTGCTTGCAAAGTTATGAGAAAACCAGAAGAGGTGGCCATTTTGGACGCCATCTTGGATTGCGGAAAACGCTCAAGGAGGATTTATGAGGACTTTTAGTATGTTATTCGAGACATATTCCTGGACCTATCCTGAAAAAATCAGCTTGTTACCAAAAATGTCCAGGTTAGGGCCTATTTTGACCTAATGCTCTTGGACTATTCTGCCTGGTAAGGGGATTGCAAAGCTTCATTCCTGGAAGGTGATTCAAAATGGCCGATTTTCTTCAAAAAATATTCTCCTCCAGACCGATCAGTCAGAATGCAACCAAATTTGGGTTACGACATCAGGCCAGGGGAGTGTCGAAGATTTCCTTTTTGATAAAGTTCACGATATTCAAACATCTCTTCGCTCTGTCTAAATAAAACCTGAAAGTGAGTAACAGAATTGATGAATGATTACATTTATTTCTCCATGAGAAAATTCCCAAAATAAACGTTCAACATATAATGACAATGATACCTGTTTCCAGTATGCAATTTCATAAATATTAATTTATTTATTGATCTGAGACTTGTGACACATGACATAATTTCATTTATGTAAAAAATTTTAAACTTAAAGACCTGCGATTTTGGTTAACATTGAGAAGCATTTTAAAAAGCTTTGTGTTGCCATGACAGCAATACATTGGGGCGTGGCTGAGATCATTCGCTTTTTTTTTAAAGCATTATGACGTCATAATGGTGATTAATAAATCCCACATGCAGTGCATTGTCCAAGGTCATTTGCAGACAGCTTTCGTGGTGGAAACAACCATGTCGCATCTGCTCTGCCTCATTTTGGCTTTTTTCGCCTCCAAGGAGGACAAGACGCACCGTGAACCTGTACGAAAGAACCACGTACCCATGTACCGAGTGTGTTCAAACATTTTGACTGAGAATATACCTCACCGGGTAAGTGGGAAGGAGAAGTGGTTGTGGTTTTCACGAAGACTCGGGTAAAGTATCAAATTGATGATGACAGAATACACAGGGTGTATAAAAATGCTGGAATCGTGGGTCGGCGTTGGGATTCTTGACAAGTTTCTCTCTGGCTTAAACCTCCAGCAAGTAAGAGGACCAGTTCAGCTTTGTTTTCAATGGTACCATCCTGACAAAAAACCCCTAAACAATTAACCCATGATTCCAGAATTTTGTTCCACCCTGTATAGTAAGGGATAAAAAGACAATCAGAGCAGTTTATTGGACATTTTCAGATTTAGAACATGTGATACAGATGATCAGAAAGTTCAATGTATTATATATTTTGAATGCATAGTGAAGGCTTGTTGAAGAGCTAGTACGAAGAGCATACTGAATGGATCAGAACACAACAGGACAAAAGGAACAGCAGAGTGAAATTCAAAGATAGAGGGAGACTTGGACAAACAATGGGTGTGGGGAGGAATCGGGGGGCAGGAGAGGATGCATAGGGTGGACAAGGTGGATGCAGAAGGAAACTCTCAGCAGGGAAAACTGGAAATTTGGAAGGAGGAGGGATTGGGTTGGAGTAGGGGAAGTGTTGGTGGGTGGGGGGGGGATCTTGGGTTAACGAGGGAAGAAAAGATCCTGGTTTTGAATTTGGGATGATCTGAAATGGTGGTGAACGGCTTTGTTGTGGACATGGAACGAAGAATGAGATTGAAGAGAATATGGAAGTTGGTCCCCACAGGGGAGAAAAAACAACAACAAATGAGTGGAGGTGAACAGTGCTCCTGGATTGAGGTAGTTTCAATAGAAGGAGGTTGATGGTGGACCGTGAGTGCCCTGCAAAAACCTTGAGGGTGGACAAAGCACAGAAAGGGCAGAGGGTGCAAGACCCCAAAGGAGATGAGGGAAGACAGAGAGACACCACCAACCTGTCTGCAATGACGACCCAATGACTCAACCAGCTTCATCGCAGGAGATTCCAATAAGTATGAAGACCTTGGTTTTCATGGCATCAAGCTGAGCAAGGGGTGAGGGAGAGTCGCAGCCAAGAAGGGAAAATATTATGTCCTCAGGCTGAGGTTGAAAGTCTTGGCGGTGGAAAGGATTTCTGATGTGCCGAGGAAGGACCTTGTACGACGAATCGGAGGCTGGCTTTGGAGGCCAACTTTGAAATGGGATTCGCTCAGGAAAGATCATGGCTGATCGTGAGACCCAGGAGTTTGAATGTCTGAACTTCATCAAGAGGAGGGCACAATGGTAAAACTGAAGAGGATTGTTTAGAAAGTTGAAGGGAGGTTTTTCCAGGTGGTCCTTTCAGAGAGAGATTGTGAGAGCGTGACATTTGTCAGGGTTGAAAGACATTTTCAAAGTGTTTGATCCACTGCAGACATTTGGACAGCTTTGTTTTTTTGTACTGATACTCCTCATGTCCGTATGCTCACAGGTCGTCCGGGACAATGGTCGGCAATGGGTTGAACAAATTGAAGGACAAGTTGACCTGCTGAAATATTTTGAAGTTGGAGTCATTCTGATCCTCGCCTCGTTAACGCTCATCAAATTTTTGATGACGTGGACACATGCCCGATCATTACGAAATAAGAAAAGGAAAGAGTGCGTCCATCTCTGGTAAGGAACCATTTACTTCCTGTTTATCAATCATATTATTTAATCTGAACAGATTTCTCGCACCCCGTGTTGGTACATTTTGTCTTTTGTTGTATAGTTTTTTTTTCCTCTGTTTCATCATTTTGTTTTTTTGTCTGTTGGTACAACTATCTGGGTGACCCACAGGCTGAGTATAAAATTATCCAGATGATCAGATAGCTCAGATGGCAGAACACTGGTATGGTTTTACAGAGGACCTTAGTTCAATTCCTGGTCTTGGTATGTAATTTTTCCCACATGTACATATAATTTTTATTTCCTGTTCATTTGTAATTGAGTCAAAAAGAAGTTTAAAAGTTAATCATCAGCTGGAAAAGTGATAATCACTTTCCTGGGGTTCACGAGGCCCAATTTTGGAACACCATCAATAGGAGAGCACAACGGCAAACAGTGTCCCTTATTGTGAAATGCTCCGTGACCAGATGAAACCAGATATTTGATGGAATCGCTGGAGGCTACTGTCAAAAGTTGTTGCATTGTTGCACGACATTGCGCATCCACACACTGCAGCCCATACATGGAAACCCTCTGGTAACTGAACTTTAAGGTGTTTGAGTATCCTCCGTCTAATGGTGACCTGTTCACTTCAGACTTTCACCTTTTTGGTCCACTCAAAGATGCTTTTCGAGGGCGCCACTTTGCCAGTGACCAACAAGTAACAGACGCGGTGCATGTGTGGCTCATCTCTCAGACAAAAACTTTTTATCTGAGCGCACACAGAAGCTTGTGAACCGATGGACGAAGTCTGTTGAAAAAGAGGGGGACAATGTGGTAAAATTTTGCTCTTGTACATGCTCAATCCAATCCATCCATTGGGACCATACTCTGTGCAGAACATTGGTCCTGCCTCAGCAGTGTCCTTGGCCATGTCACCACTCCAACACAGGATACCAGCAATCTGGCACTCGTTTTGCCAACCTCAAATGGATGACAGGCAGTCAACCCCACCTGGTATTAATTCAACAACCTAATGGGATTTGAAATAAGGATTCCATGATCCCAAGACCACCACCCGAGCCATTAAGAAAACACCAGGCATAAGCATAATTGTAGTTATATTATTTAAATAAAAATATATTGCGGATACTTTTTGACACCATCCACACACACACACGTAAACATATGCATGCAAAAACTCATACATAAACTCGAGGGGGAGCACTCGGTAGAGTGCAAAACCTCCGCCGACAATACTGCAAGGTCACTCAAGTGAACCTGATATCCTATTCATTCAATTTGACGTCAACAGTGCTCACAGAGTTATAGTTTGCAACTTTCCCTTTTACTTTTAACTTGTACATACTCAATTCATTCGTCATAACTAGATTCTTTGAGACAGAAATTGATTTTACGTGGGTATATCCACCTGAAGTTCCAAAATCAGCCGCAGTTATAATTTTGGCATGTTTTTTAGTTGGAAATCACTTATAACATGTAGAAATGCAAAAAAAATCGAAATTTTGTTGAAAAAAAAGTTGCAAATTTTTTTTTTTTCCAACAATTTTTTTTGGGGGGGGAGGGTGGGTTGGAAATCACTCAAAACATGAAGAAATGCAAAAAAAAAAAATTCTAATATTTTTTTCAAAATGCCCGCGACAGTGGCCATATTGGATTTTGGACCAAGTCCAAAATCTAATGGCATGATCCTTGAACCAGACCTAATCCCCCCCACCAAGTTTCGTCGAAATCCGTAGAGGAGTTTTTCCGTAATACTGTTCACAAACAAACAAACAGAAAGGGGTGAAAACAGTAACCTCCGATCTTCGATGGCGGAGGTTAACAACTATACACACAAACACACACACAAAAACGCACACGCACACACACACACACACACACGTACACACACACACGCGCACGCACACACACACGCACACACACACACAAACGTACACACACACACATGCACGCACACACACACGCACGCACGCACACACACACACATACACACACACACACGCACCCACGCCCGCAGCCGCACCCACACATGTACACACACACACACACACGCCCGCACGCACGCACACACACACACACACACACACACACACCCACGCACGCACGCGCACACACACATGTACACACACACACACGCACGCACGCACACACACACACACACACACACACGCACGCACGCGCACACACACATGTACACACACACACACACGCACGCACGCACACACGCACGCACGCGCACACACACATGTACACACACACACACACATGCACGCACGCGCACACACACACACACACACACACTCATCTGTTTCCAAAAGGAGAAGCATCCGTTCATGTGTCCATCACGCTTCATTTGAAGGGGATTCTGTTGTCATATAATTATATATAAATAGTGCTGTTGGAAAGGTAATGATAGATTTTCTTGGTTGGAAAGGTAATTATCGATTTTCTTGGTTGGAAAGGTAATTATAGATTTTCTTGGTTGGAAAGGTAATTATAGATTTTCTTGGTGAGAAAGGTAATTATCGATTATCTTGGTTGGAGAGGTAATTATAGATTTCTTGGTTGGAAAGGTAATTATCGATTTTCTTGGTTGGAAAGGAAATTATAGATTTTCTTGGTTGGAAAGGTAATTATAGATTTTCTTGGTGAGAAAGGTAATAATCGATTATCTTGGTTGGAGAGGTAATTATAGATTTCTTGGTTGGAAAGGTAATTATCGATTTTCTTGGTTGGAAAGGAAATTATAGATTTTCTTGGTTGGAAAGGTAATTATAGATTTTCTTGGTGAGAAAGGTAATAATCGATTATCTTGGTTGGAAAGGTAATTATCGATTTTCTTGGTTGCAAACGTAATTGTAGATTTTCTTGGTTGGAAAGGTAATTATCGATTTCCTTGGTTGGAAAGGTAATTATCGATTTTCTTGGTGAGAAAGGTAATTATAGATTTTCTTGGTTAGAAAGGTAATTATCGATTTTCTTGGTTAGAAAGGAAATTATTGATTTTCTTGGTGAGAAAGGTAATTATCGATTATCTTGGTTGGAGAGGTAATTATATATTTCTTGGTTGGAAAGGTAATTGTCGATTTTCTTGGTTGGAAAGGTAATTCTTGAGTTTTTTGGTTGGAAAGGTAATTATAGATTTTCTTGGTGAGAAAGGTAATTATAGATTTTCTTGTAGGAAAGGTAATTATCGATTTTCTTGGTTGGAAAAGTAATTATAGATTTTCTTGGTGAGAAAGGTAATTATCGATTACCTTGGTTTGAAAGGTAATTATGGATTTTCTTGGTTAGAAAGGAAATTATGTATTTTCTTAGTTAGAAAGGAAATTATAGATTTTCTTGGTTCGAAAGGTAATTATCGATTTTCTTGGTTGGAAAAGTAATTATAGATTTCCTTGGTGAGAAAGGTAATAATACATTTTCTTGGTAGGAAAGGTAATTATCGATTTTATTGGTTGGAAAAGTAATTATAGATTTTCTTGGTGAGAAAGGTAATTATCGATTACCTTGGTTTGAAAGGGAATTATGGATTTTCTTGGTGAGAAAGGTAATTATGTATTTTCTTGGTTAGAAAGGAAATTATAGATTTTCTTGGTTCGAAAGGTAATTATCGATTTTCTTGGTTGGAAAGGTAATTATAGATTTTCTTGGTTAGAAAGGTAATTCTCGATTATCTTGGTTGGAAAGGTAATTATGGATTTTCTTGGTTATAAAGGTAATTAGAGATTTTCTTGGTTAGAAAGGTAATTGTAGATTTTCTTGGTTATAAAGGGAATTATCGATTATCTTGGTTGGAAAGGTAATTATGGATTTTCTTGGTTATAAAGGTAATTATAGATTTTCTTGGTTAGAAAGGTAATTATAGATTTTCTTCGTTGGAAAGTTAATTATGGATTTTCTTGGTTGGAAAGGTAATTAAAGATTTTCTTGGTTAGAAAGGTAATTATAGATTTTCTTTGGTTGGAAAGGTAATTACAGATTTTCTTGGTTGGAAAGGTAATTATCGATTTTCTTGGTTAGAAAGGTAATTGTAGATTTTCTTGGTTGGAATGGTAATTATTGATTATCTTGGTTAGAAAGGTAATTATAGATATTCTTGGTTTTAAAGGTAATTATCGATTATCTTGGTTGGAAAGGTAATTATGAATTTTCTTGGTTAGAAAGGTAATTCTAGATTTTCTTGGTTAGAAAGGTAATTATAGATTTTCTTGGTTGGAAAAGTAATTATAGTTTTTCTTGGTGAGAAAGGTAATTTTAGATTTTCTTGGTTGGAAAGGGAATTATCGATTTTCTTGGTTGGAAAGGTAATTATCGATTTTCTTGGTTGGCAAGGTAATTATAGCTTTTCTTGGTTGGAAAGGGAATTATAGATTTTCTTGGTTGGAAAGGTAAATATAGATTTTCTTGGTTGGAAAGGTAATGATAGATTTTCTTGGTTGGAAAGGTAATTATAGCTTTTCTTGGTTGGAAAGGTAATGATAGATTTTCTTGGTTGGAAAGGTAATGATAGATTTTCTTGGTTGGAAAGGTAATTAGAGATTTTCTTGGTTGGAAAGGTAATTATGGATTTTCTTGGTTGGAAAGGTAATTATAGCTTTTCTTGGTTGGAAAGGTAATTATAGATTTTCTTGGTGAGAAAGGTAATTATCGATGTTCTTGGTTGGAAAGGTAATTATCGATTTTCTTGGTTGGAAAGGTAATGTGGGGGAAAAATTTATATTAATGTATTCTAAATTGTAACAAATGGAGTTTCAGAAATGTAACTTTTATGCTGCAAATTGAATTGGCTGTCATTTCTGGCCAAAAGACTTTTGCCCTAAATGATAAGAAATGTGTTGTTCTGGAGCAGAGTGACCGAGCTGATAAACGAACCTTTGCTTAGAAAATGTACGAAGTGGCTTTTTGTCTTAAGGACACGTCTACAGTCTGGGTGAATATCCCCCAACCTCTCTCTCATGGAAGTATAAATATTTTGAAAGGCACATTGTTCTCAGTACGAGCACGTGAGGAAGTATACTTTCTCAGTGGCTCGTACTCCTTGGAACTGACCAAGTACCAAGTTAGAATAAAACTCTCTGATGTAATGTAGAAGTGAATTGAATCGGGTTGGTCTAACTGTTAACTAAAGTAAGAATAAATGAAATAGAACCAAATAATATTGCAAACAAATGGGGATTTTTAAGTTCATTGTACAAGGGTGAGAAGTGTATGGTGTATAATTAGGAAATAAATTGTTTCACAAGGAAGGACTTGTGTGGACATCAGTTTTATCAGTGTCGATATGGTTTTTTTTGTAGGATTTTATAATCAAATCGGACAAGCGTTAAACTCTGTCTGAAGTCAAATAGGATTCCACAATCGGCCAGTTAGAATCCTTCAAGAGGACAACGATCACAACAAGGTGGGTTTAAAAAATCCACATCAGTTGGCACCGAGACTCGGATTCGAACCAACGTTGGTGCGGTGCTCGTGACCGGAGGTGCTTATTCTGCCGGAGGCAGTGCCTGGAGGAACGACAAGTGCTTGAGCGAAGGTAAGGGAGAGCGCTCTCCGCAGGTAACGCATTTCGAACAAAGAAAAGTTCATTGTCAGATAATTTTATTGAGAGAAAGAAGAGGATCCGGCGGAAGGAGTCCGTTTTAAAGTAAACGATAAGTACTGTAGTTGTTTTAGAAAAGTGCTGGAGAAGAAGAGGAGTCAGATGACAAGAAGAGGCTCGTTAAGGAGTCAGATGCGTAATTAAATAGGCATGATGAAGCGACATGCCACATGTTTGCATTGATACGGACCGGCTGTGAGAGAGACGCCGAGGACACGGCTGAGACGCCGAGATAGGGTTAAAATAGATAAACATTGTAAGTTACCTGTTTGTAAGAGTTACTTTTTGTTCATTGAACTCACTGGAAGTTTGTTGGCAGTGAGGTTGTTATATTATATTGTGTGGAGGTTTTACAGATTTGTAAATGCAATGATTTGCACGAAACGTTTTGTAGAGTGCAGGAGATGATTAACCAGCTGGGAGCATGGTGGGTGATTTGTTCCTGAGAGTAAAAAAAAATGAAACTTGTGCGATTCCAATATTCACTGCAATGAAACGTGTTCTGTTGGGATTTTGACGATATTTTAACTCGTGCTGAGTTGAGCTGTGGGTCTGTTTGAAATGGCATGTTATGCATTCTTTGCGTTGTATTTCCACGCGAAGGTCGCAAACTACACTGTGTGAGACCCCCTCCACTCGATCTGTGGGGGGTGGCCTATCTTTACACTGAGTCTTTGTTCGAGCCTTTGCTTTAGGTGTGAAATTCGATTCATATGCAGATTCAAGAGGACGAGATAGAAATGTGATTGGTATTTGTCACGTGATCACACGCGAGTCTATGAGATGCAATGCTGTCTAGTGTATGTGTTGAAGCCATGACAGAGTAATGCAAACTGTGGGTTTTGCCTGTCAGAGTTTTTTTCCTTTTTCTTCCCACTGGATGTGGAGAGAACTTCCTGTTCCTCGTTCCTTGATGTTTGTGGCGCACCCTCTGGACTGAAATTGTTTAAAGTGAAGTCCATTTAGGAAAAAGTGTTGAAGTTTTATTTTACAACATAGGGATTTTGAATAAATTGTGAAATAACAATTGTGAATGTGGATATACTGTATGTGATTTAAATGTAGAAACGTGATTTGGAATGATTTTAATGATTTGATGATGTTTAGCACGTGGGGCAATTCACAGATAATAGATGATTCCCTCGGATGGACGTTGAAATATTGTTTTATTCGTCTGCGAATGTTGAGGTTACCTGAACTTGTGCTGGGAAGGCAATGGCAAACAACCCAGTGTAACCATTTTATCGATTCAGTCAAGGTAAATTCATGATTTAATTGGATAGATGCTGAAGATTAAATTTTTCATTTATGGATTTTAAAAGGAAATATTTTGTTTTGACCAAAAAGTTGTTTAAGAGAGTTTGGATGTTTATTAGTCTGAAGTTTAAGATGCTTTTCCAAGACTGGGATAAAGATTGTGGAGGGTGAAGCTGCATGTTTAGACAGAGTGTTTGAGCTGCAATATAAATGATATTTGATGATAACAGATTTGACAAGTGATTTGACAATTTTTGAACAACTGTTTAAAATGATTTATTTGTTTTGATGAAAGAAAATGGATTCGTAATTGAGAAGGTTTGAGGAAGTGATAGATGGTTTGTGTATGTGAATTGGAAAAATGGCAGCATGTTTGCTGTTTTGGTGAGAGAGAAGTGGACAGATGGAGAAATGTCAGAGATTTAAAATGTCGATGGAAATAGCAAATGAGATGGATGTTTTGAGTATACGTACAACTGGGATTTCTGTATATTTTAGCATGTTGTTTTGGGCAATAACAAGGAAAGGGATTAAAATATTGATATGACATATAATGCAAGTTAAATGCTTCCATAACAATCTTTGTTAGTCTTGTAGAACTACATGTGCCCATGACGTTTATTGATTGGTGTTTAATTGATGCTTTGTTTGTTTCGGAGTGTTGAAAGCAGTCTTTGAAGCAATGTACGATTTCATCTAAATGAACTTTGGAATGAAATTCCACACAAAGATTGGACGATGGGAGAACCCAGATTTGGGTGATTGAGCATTCAACACATGATTATCCCTCCCCTTCCTGAGGAGATAAGATGGACCAATGTGGGAAAAGAAAGAAAAAACCCACTGAGGAGAAGGTTGAGCAAAGTCTTAACGTCGGCGTTGTGTGGTGCCTGCATGGAGGAATGTTCTCAGCCACACTCTCGATTGCCGCTCTGCAAATACATCGTGAACTTGCTGTGGTCACTTCAATGTACGACAGGCCTGGAGTTCCACACTGCGCTCCTTCAACCCAGTGTCCGGCCCAAACTTGTACATGCCCACATCTACCTTCTCCTCAGCTCAAGGAGTGCTTCGATTGTGTTTCCCGTTGGGTGCCACTCTATCCACACCCTGACCTGTTTATCTTCTGACTTCGGGTAGCATGTTTCCAATGTGTGACACATGCTGATGAACAGGCATTATTTTTTAAATGGAAACACACTCATTTTCTGATATGAGCACTCGCTGCCATTGTTGATTGAACTTGAATAATGGAAATCTTTTCTCCTTCAGGAATGGGACATGGTAATCATGTGTAAGAAAAATTATTCAAATTTTCCTTAAAAAAAAAACGGGGGAGTGTGGGGGAAAAATTTATATTAATGTATTTTAAATTGTAACAAATGGAGTTTCAGAAATGTAACTTTTATGCTGCAAATTGAATTGGCTGTCATTTCTGGCCAAAAGACTTTTGCCCTAAATGATAAGAAATGTGTTGTTCTGGAGCAGAGTGACCGAGCTGATAAACGAACCTTTGCTTAGAAAATGTACGAAGTGGCTTTTTGTCTTAAGGACACGTCTACAGTCTGGGTGAATATCCCCCAACCTCTCTCTCATGGAAGTATAAATATTTTGAAAGGCACATTGTTCTCAGTACGAGCACGTGAGGAAGTATAGTTTCTCAGTGGCTCGTACTCCTTGGAACTGACCAAGTACCAAGTTAGAATAAAACTCTCTGATGTAATGTAGAAGTGAATTGAATCGGGTTGGTCTAAGTGTTAACTAAAGTAAGAATAAATGAAATAGAACCAAATAATATTGCAAACAAATGGGGATTTCTAAGTTCATTGTACAAGGGTGAGAAGTGTATGGTGTATAATTAGGAAATAAATTGTTTCACAAGGAAGGACTTGTGTGGACATCAGTTTTATTAGTGTCGATATGGTTTTTTTGTCGGATTTTATAATCAAATCGGACAAGCGTTAAACTCTGTCTGAAGTCAAATAGGATTCCACAATCGGCCAGTTAGAATCCTTCAGGAGGACAACGATCACAACAAGGTGGGTTTAAAAAATCCATATCAGTAATTATCGATTTTCTTGGTTGGAAAGGTAATTATAGATTTTCTTGGTTGGAAAGGTAATTATAGCTTTTCTTGGTTGGAAAGGTAATTATAGATTTTCTTGGTTGGAAAGGTAATTATAGATTTTCTTGGTTGGAAAGGTAGTTATAGATTTTCTTGGTTGGAAAGGTAATTGTAAATTTTCTTGGTTGGAAAGGTAATTATAGATTTTCTTGGTTGGAAAGGTAATTGTAGATTTTCTTGGTTGGAAAGGTAATTATAGATTTTCTTGGTTGGAAAGGTAATTATAGATTTTCTTGGCTGGAAAGGTAATTATCGATTTTCTTGGTTCGAAAGGTAATTGTAGGTTTTATTGGTTGGAAAGCTAATTATCGATTTTCTTGGTTATAAAGGTAATTAGAGATTTTCTTGGTTAGAAAGGTAATTGTAGATTTTCTTGGTTATAAAGGGAATTATCGATTATCTTGGTTGGAAAGGTAATTATGGATTTTCTTGGTTATAAAGGTAATTATAGATTTTCTTGGTTAGAAAGGTAATTATAGATTTTCTTGGTTCGAAAGGTAATTGTAGATTTTCTTGGTTGGAAAGGTAATTATCGATTTTCTTGGTTGGAAAGCTAATTATCGATTATTTTGGTTGGAAAGGTAATTTTAGATTTTCTAGGTTAGAAAGGCAATTATAGATTTTCATGGTTGGAAAGGAAATTAAAGATTTTCTTGGTTAGAAAGGTAATTATAGATTTTCTTGGTTGGAAAGGTAATTACAGATTTTCTTGGTTGGAAAGGTAATTATCGATTTTCTTGGTTGGAAAGGTAATTGTAGATTTTCTTGGTTGGAAAGGTAATTATAGATTTTCTTGGTTGGAAAGGTAATTATAGATTTTCTTGGCTGGAAAGGTAATTATCGATTTTCTTGGTTCGAAAGGTAATTGTAGGTTTTATTGGTTGGAAAGCTAATTATCGATTTTCTTGGTTATAAAGGTAATTAGAGATTTTCTTGGTTAGAAAGGTAATTGTAGATTTTCTTGGTTATAAAGGGAATTATCGATTATCTTGGTTGGAAAGGTAATTATGGATTTTCTTGGTTATAAAGGTAATTATAGATTTTCTTGGTTAGAAAGGTAATTATAGATTTTCTTGGTTCGAAAGGTAATTGTAGATTTTCTTGGTTGGAAAGGTAATTATCGATTTTCTTGGTTGGAAAGCTAATTATCGATTATTTTGGTTGGAAAGGTAATTTTAGATTTTCTAGGTTAGAAAGGCAATTATAGATTTTCATGGTTGGAAAGGAAATTAAAGATTTTCTTGGTTAGAAAGGTAATTATAGATTTTCTTGGTTGGAAAGGTAATTACAGATTTTCTTGGTTGGAAAGGTAATTATCGATTTTCTTGGTTGGAAAGGTAATTGTAGATTTTCTTGTTTAGAAAGGTAATTATTGATTATCTTGGTTAGAAAGGTAATTATCGATTATCTTGGTTGGAAAGGTAATTATGAATTTTCTTGGTTAGAAAGGTAATTATAGATTTTCTTGGTGAGAAAGGCAATTATAGATTTTCTTGGTTAGAAAGGCAATTATAGATTTTCTTGGTTGGAAAGGTAATTAAAGATTTTCTTGGTTGGAAAGGTAATTATAGATTTTCTTGGTTGGAACGGTAATTATCGATTTTCTTGGTTGGAAAGGTAATTATAGATTTTGTTGGTGAGAAAGGTAATTTTAGATTTTCTTGGTTGGAAAGGGGATTATCGATTTTCTTGGTTGGAAAGGTAATTATCGATTTTCTTGGTTGGAAAGGTAATTATAGCTTTTCTTGGTTGGAAAGGGAATTATAGATTTTCTTGGTTGGAAAGGTAATTAGAGATTTTCTTGTTTGGAAAGGTAATTATGGATTTTCTTGGTTGGAAAGGTAATTATAGCTTTTCTTGGTTGGAAAGGTAATTATAGATTTTCTTGGTGAGAAAGGTAATTATAGATTTTCTTGGTTGGAAAGGTAATTATCGATTTTCTTGGTTGGAAAGGTAATTATCGATTTTCTTGATTGGAAAGGTAATTATAGATTTTCTTGGTTGGAAAGGTAATTATAGCTTTTCTTGGTTGGAAAGGTAGTTTTAGATTTTCTTGGTTGGAAAGGTAATTGTAGATTTTCTTGGTTGGAAAGGTAATTCTAGATTTTCTTGGTTGGAAAGGTAATTGTAGATTTTCTTGGTTGGAAAGCTAATTATCGATTTTCATGGTTCGAAAGGTAATTGTAGATTTTCTTGGTTGGAAAGCTAATTATCGATTATTTTGGTTGGAAAAGTAATTATAGATTTTCTTGGTTGGAAAGGTAATTATAGATTTTCTTGGTTGGAAAGGTAATTATAGATTTTCTTGGCTGGAAAGGTAATTTTCGATTTTCTTGGTTCGAAAGGTAATTGTAGATTTTCTTGGTTGGAAAGCTAATTATCGATTATTTTGGTTGGAAAGGTAATTATAGATTTTCTTGGTTAGAAAGGTAATTATCGATTATCTTGGTTGGAAAGGTAATTATGAATTTTCTTGGTTAGAAAGGTAATTATAGATTTTCTTGGTTAGAAAGGCAATTATAGATTTTCTTGGTTAGAAAGGCAATTATAGATTTTCTTGGTTGGAAAGGTAATTAAAGATTTTCTTGGTTAGAAAGGTAATTATAGATTTTCTTGGTTAGAAAGGTAATGATCGATTTTCTTGGTTGGAAAGGTAATTATCGATTTTCTTGGTTAGAAAGGTAATTGTAGATTTTCTTGATTAGAAAGGTAATTATTGATTATCTTGGTTAGAAAGGTAATTATCGATTTTCTTGGTTAGAAAGGTAATTATTGATTATCTTGGTGAGAAAGGTAATTATAGATTTTCTTGGTTCGAAAGGTAATTATAGATTTTCTTGGTTAGAAAAGTAATTATTGATTATCTTGGTTAGAAAGGTAATTATAGATTTTCTTGGTAAGAAAGGTAATTGTAGATTTTCTTGGTTAGAAAGGTAATTATTGATTATGTTGGTTAGAAAGGTAAATATAGATTTTCTTGGTTAGAAAGGTAATTATAGATTTTCTTGGTTGGAAAGGTAATTATAGATTTTCTTGGTGAGAAAGGTAATTATAGATTTTCTTGGTTGGAAAGGTAATTATCGATTTTCTTGGTTGGAAAGGTAATTATAGATTTTCTTGGTTAGAAAGGTAATTATAGCTTTTCTTGGTTGGAAAGGTAGTTTTAGATTTTCTTGGTTGGAAAGGTAATTGTAGATTTTCTTGGTTGGAAAGGTAATTATCGATTTTCTTGGTTGGAAAGCTAATTATCGATTATTTTGGTTGGAAAGGTAATTATAGATTTTCTTGGTTAGAAAGGTAATTATCGATTATCTTGGTTGGAAAGGTAATTATGAATTTTCTTGGTTAGAAAGGTAATTATAGATGTTCTTGGTTAGAAAGGCAATTATAGATTTTCTTGGTTAGAAAGGCAATTATAGATTTTCTTGGTTCGAAAGGTAATTATCGATTTTCTTGGTTGGAAAGGTAATTATCAATTTTCTTGGTTGGAAAGGTAATTATAGATTTTCTTGGTTGGAAAGGTAATTATAGATTTTCTTGATTGGAAAGGTAATTGTAGATTTTCTTGTTTAGAAAGGTAATTATTGATTATCTTGGTTGGAAAGGTAATTATAGATTTTCTTGGTTCGAAAGGTAATTATCGATTATCTTCGTTGGAAAGGAAATTATGAATTTTCTTGGTTAGAAAGGTAATTATAGATTTTCTTGGTTAGAAAGGCAATTATAGATTTTCTTGGTTAGAAAGGCAATTATAGATTTTCTTGGTTGGAAAGGTAATTGAAGATTTTCTTGGTTAGAAAGTAATTATCGATTTTCTTGGTTGGAAAGGTAATTATCGATTTTCTTGGTTGGAAAGGTAATTATCGATTTTCTTGGTTAGAAAGGTTATTGTAGATTTTCTTGGTTAGAAAGGTAATAATTGATTATCTTGGTTAGAAAGGTAATTATAGATTTTCTTGGTTGGAAAGGTCAGATCAGGTATGGGAGCATGTGCCAGAACAGCGCGTCGCTGCGTCCACTTTCCGCCGGTACTCCAGGGGCCTCCGTCTGGCCTTCCCCCAGGCAGATGCCAGGCCCATCCCCATCTCCTTGAGATGATGGTCAACCTGCTGCAACCATGAGGCACGTGGTTGGCCCACTGGCCTCCTCCACTCATGAGACTCCCTCGCTGAGAGAATCTGGTGAGCAGGGTCAGCGTCAGGAAAACGAGCCACATGTCCATACAGCCGCAACTGACGCTCACGGACTATGCAGGTAACAAATCTCATCCGTGTCTCTCTCAGCAACCGCTCGTTGGATACAAAATCCGACCAGCGATAGCCAAGGATTCTCCGAAGAGACCTGGTACCAAAGGAATTAAGTCTCCGTCTCAGATCCTTGGTCAGAGTCCAAGTCTCACACCCATAGAGCAAGACTGGAAGTACCAAGGACCTGAAGACTTGGACTTTCGTCCTCCCGCACAGGTACCGGCAGCGCCAAACCCCATGATCCAGTGAATCCATGACTCCCCAGGCCCGACCCAGACGTCTATTGACCTCTGACTCGCAGCCAGCAGAGACATGAATATCACTGCCAAGGTAAGTGAATCTCTCCACGACCTCAACATCCTCACCACAAACAGACACAGACAGGACAGCAGCATCCAAGATGTCACCGAAAGCCTGGATCTTAGTTTTGACCCAAGAAACCCGTAATCCCAGCGGCTCCGACTCCTCATTCAGCACCTCGAGGGCCCCCAAAAGGATGTCTAAAGTCTCCGCAAAGATGACTGCATCGTCTGCAAAATCAAGGTCCGAGATCTTGAAATTCCCAAACGATGCACCGCAACTTGATCTCTCCGACATCCTCCCTAAAATCCAGTCCATACACGTGCTGAAAAGTGTGGGGGCAAGTACACATCCCTGACGAACTCCAGTAACAACTGGAAATAAGTCAGAGGTGGTAACACCACACTTCACAGCACTCTCAGTACCAGAGTAGAGTTCAGACATCAGATCGATCAGTTTTGGTGGCACCCCACGAAGACCAAGAATCCTCCAGAGGACATCCCGATTAACTGAATCGAACGCTTTACAGAGATCAACATAGGCTGCAAGCAGCCCCTGCCGAAACTCTCGTCTGCGTTCGGTGAGGACACGAAGTGCAACGATACGGTCAATCGTTGACCTCTTTGGTGTAAAGCCTGACTGCTCTGGACGCTGGTGCTCAAGCAGATGGTGGCGAACCCTATCAAGAATTATCCGAGCAAAGACCTTGCCCGGCACTGAGAGTAGCGTCACCCCTCGGTAGTTGTTGCAGTCTTGGCGATCACCCTTCCCTTTCCAGAGAGGGACAACAAGGCCCCTCTTCCAGTCAGTTGGGATGATGCCTGTGTTCCAGGCAGAGCACAAAACTGCATGCAATGACACGAGTGCAGCATTTCCACCAGCCTTGAGAAGTTCGGCATGGATGCCACAGATCCCTGGAGCTTTGCCCCGTTTCAACTGGTTCACCGCAGCCCGTGTTTCCACAAGCGAAGGTGGACCACAGTTGATTTGAGGGTCAGCAACAGGGATTGTAACACCCTTGATGTCCAACTCGACAGCTGGGGGATCAGCCTGGTACAACCGCTCAAAGTAACCGGCCCAGCGGGCCTTCACTTCAGACTCCTCTGTCAAGAGCCTACCACTCTCTGCTCGAACTGCAGTGCTCCGAGGGATGGGCTTGGATGAACGTAATGCGCGAATTCCCCTGTAAGCAGGACGAGAATCACCTGTCCACAGGTGATGCTCTACCCCCTCACAGATTCCTCGCACATCGGCCTCCTTGTCCACCCTCAGTGCACGTACAGTTTTATGCCTCAGCTCCCTGAACAACTCAGCTCTGCCATTCAGCCTGGCCCTGCGACTCTGATCAATGGTATCCAGTGTCCCTCGAGAGACAAAATTATTTGCCCTGCGGTGAGTTCCAAGACATCCACCGGCAACATCAAGGACGGTGGTCTTGAAGGCGCTCCACAACTCTTCAGGACCCCCCAAAGCACCCAGACCCCCCAAGTGTCCACTCAGCCTGTTCGCAAACTCCTCAGCTACTCTCTCATCCCTGAGCTTGGCAACATCCAGCCTAGGCTGGGATGGTACCATTCTCCAGGATTTAAGGTGCAGCTTTAGAGTTGCTACAACAAGCCTGTGGTCAGTATTGAGGAACTGAGCACTCCGGTAGACCCTGCAGTTCTGGATCATCCTCCAACGACCGTCAATGAGGAGATGGTCAATCTCCTTTGCCACACCGCCAGCATTGGAATACCAAGTCCAGTGATGAGCTTCTGGGCGCTGAAACCATGAACCAGCCACCGAAAGTCCATGACTTCTTGCAAAGTCAAGGAACTTAGTGCTATTCTGGTTCATAGTTCCTGACCCATGGGGACCAACACACACCTCATAACCATCCCTATCAGTTCCAGTCGATGCAATGAAATCCCCCAAGACTAGAAGTGTATCTCGTCTGGGGCACTGATCAACCACAGACTCGAGTGTGGCGTAGAATGCATCCTTCACGGTGAGATCACTCGCCTCAGTCGGAGCATAAACAGAGACCAGGGAAATGACACCTAAGGAGTGACGAATCCTTAGTCTCATAATACGCTCGTTGACCGGTGTTACCTCAATTATCATTGGGGTCAGCTTATTGGACACAGCTACAGCAACTCCTTGGGTATGGTAACCATCAGAGCGACCAGACCAATAGTAGGTGTAACCACCCACTATTATCTCGCCGCAATCCGGTCTCCGAACCTCAGAGAGAGCTGCAATCCCGATGTCCAAACGCTTGAGCTCAGATGATAACAGAGACAGGTGATCATCCTCTCTTAGGGATAGGACATTCCAGGCACCCACCCGAAGGGACCGCCTCAGGTTAACCCAAGGAGACCGCCGTCTGGTGGACGACACCTCAGCACCACTCCGACACACTCTCCCGCAATCTGACCCAGGGATGTTACCCCGTGGTTTCCCTCCGTGGTTGGAAAGGTAATTGTAGATTTTCTTGGTTAGAAAGGTAATTATTGATTATCTTGGTGAGAAAGGTAATTTTAGATTTTCTTGGTAGGAAAGGTAATTATGGATTTTCTTGGTTGGAAAAGTAATTATAGATTTTCTTGCTGAGAAAGGTAATTATCGATTACCTTGGTTTGAAAGGTAATTATGGATTTTCTTGGTTGGAAAAGTAATTATAGATTTTCGTGCTGAGAAAGGTAATTATCGATTACCTTGGTTAGAAAGGTAATTATAGATTTTCTTGGTTGGAAAAGTAATTATAGATTTTCTTGCTGAGAAAGGTAATTATCGATTACCTTGGTTAGAAAGGTAATTATGGATTTTCTTGGTTGGAAAAGTAATTATAGATTTTCTTGCTGAGAAAGGTAATTATCGATTACCTTGGTTTGAAAGGTAATTATGGATTTTCTTGGTCAGAAAGGTAATTATGTATTTTCTTGGTTGGAAAGGTAATTATAGCTTTTCTTGGTTGGAAAGGTAATTATAGATTTTCTTGGTTGGAAAGGTAATTATGAATTTTCTTGGTTGGAAAGGTAATTTTCGATTTTCTTGGTTGGAAAGGTAATTATAGATTTTCTTGGTTGGAAAGGTAATTATAGATTTTCTTGGTTAGAAAGGTAATTATAAAGTTTCTTGGTTGGAAAGGTAATTATAGATTTTCTTGGTTGGAAAGGTAATTGGAGATTTTCTTGGTTGGAAAGGTAATTATGGATTTTCTTGGTTGGAAAGGTAATTATAGCTTTTCTTGGTTGGAAAGGTAGTAATAGATTTTCTTGGTTGGAAAGGTAATTATGAATTTTCTTGGTTGGAAAGGTAATTTTCGATTTTCTTGGTTGGAAAGGTAATTATAGATTTTCTTGGTTGGAAAGGTAATTATAGATTTTCTTGGTTGGAAAGGTAATTATAGATTTTCTTGGTTGGAAAGGTAATGATAGATTTTCTTGGTTGGAAAGGTAATTAGAGATTTTCTTGGTTCGAAAGTTAATTATGGATTTTCTTGGTTGGAAAGGTAATTAAAGATTTTCTTGGTTAGAAAGGTAATCATAGATTTTCTTGGTTGGAAAGGTAATTATCGATTTTCTTGGTTGGAAAGGTAATTATCGATTTTCTTGGTTAGAAAGATAATTGTAGATTTTCTTGGTTAGAAAGGTAATTATTGATTATCTTGGTTAGAAAGGTAATTATAGATTTTCTTGGTTAGAAAGGTAATTATAGATTTTCTTGGTTAGAAAGGTAATTATAGATTTTCTTGGTTAGAAAGGTAATTGTAGATTTTCTTGGTTAGAAAGGTAATTATTGATTATCTTGGTTAGATAGGTAATTATAGATTTTCTTGGTTAGAAAGGTAATTGTAGATTTTCTTGGTTAGAAAGGTAATTATTGATTATGTTGGTTAGAAAGGTAAATCTAGATTTTCTAGGTTAGAAAGGTAATTATTGATTATCTTGGTTGGAAAGGTAATTATGAATTTTCTTGGTTAGTAAGGTAATTATAGATTTTCTTGGTTAGGAAGGCAATTATAGATTTTCTTGGTTCGAAAGGCAATTATAGATTTTCTTGGTTGGAAAGGTAATTAAAGATTTTCTTGGTTAGAAAGGTAATTATTGATTATCTTGGTTAGAAAGGTAATTATAGATTTTCTTGGTTAGAAAGGTAATTATTGATTATCTTGGTTAGAAAGGTAATTATTGATTATCTTGGTTAGAAAGGTAATTATAGATTTTCTTGGTTAGAAAGGTAATTGTAGATTTTCTTGGTTGGAAAGGTAATTATTGATTATCTTGGTTAGAAAAGTAATTATAGATTTTCTTGGTTAGAAAGGTAATTGTAGATTTTCTTGGTCAGAAAGGTAATTATGTATTTTCTTGGTTAGATAGGTAATTATAGATTTTCTTGGTTAGAAAGGTAATTGTAGATTTTCTTGGTTGGAAAGGTAATTATAGATTTTCTTGGTTGGAAAGGTAATTATAGCTTTTCTTGGTTGGAAAGGTAGTAATAGATTTTCTTGGTTGGAAAGGTAATTATGAATTTTCTTGGTTGGAAAGGTAATTTTCGATTTTCTTGGTTGGAAAGGTAATTATAGATTTTCTTGGTTGGAAAGGTAATTATAGATTTTCTTGGTTAGAAAGGTAATTATAAAGTTTCTTGGTTGGAAAGGTAATTATAGATTTTCTTGGTTGGAAAGGTAATTGGAGATTTTCTTGGTTGGAAAGGTAATTATGGATTTTCTTGGTTGGAAAGGTAATTATAGCTTTTCTTGGTTGGAAAGGTAGTAATAGATTTTCTTGGTTGGAAAGGTAATTATGAATTTTCTTGGTTGGAAAGGTAATTTTCGATTTTCTTGGTTGGAAAGGTAATTATAGATTTTCTTGGTTGGAAAGGTAATTATAGATTTTCTTGGTTAGAAAGGTAATTATAAAGTTTCTTGGTTGGAAAGGTAATTATAGATTTTCTTGGTTGGAAAGGTAATTGGAGATTTTCTTGGTTGGAAAGGTAATTATGGATTTTCTTGGTTGGAAAGGTAATTATAGCTTTTCTTGGTTGAAAGGTAATTATAGTTTTTCTTGGTTGGAAAGGTAATTATCGATTTTCTTGGTTGGAAAGGTAATTATAGCTTTTCTTGGTTGGAAAGGTAATTATAGATTTTCTTGGTTGGAAAGGTAATTATAGATTTTCTTGGTTGGAAAGGCAATTATAGATTTTCTTGGTTGGAAAGGTAATTATCGATTTTCTTGGTTGGAAAGGTAATTATAGATTTTCTTGGTTGGAAAGGTAATTATAGCTTTTCTTGGTTGGAAAGGTAATTATAGATTTTCTTGGTTGGAAAGGTAATTATAGATTTTCTTGGTTGGAAAGGTAATTATAGCTTTTCTTGGTTGGAAAGGTAATTATAGATTTTCTTGGTTGGAAAGGTAATTATCGATTTTCTTGGTTAGAAAGGTAATTGTAGATTTTCTTGGTTAGAAAGGTAATTAGGGTATCCAGTCATTAGGGTTTCCAGTCAAATGGACTGGATAACCTATTGTTTTTCTTCTGTTTATTATTATATTTCTTCCGCCGTAAATTTGCAAAATTTCCAATTTTTTTCGCTTTAAATGCCATTTTCTCAGAAATGGTAAGACCAATCTACACAAAATTTTCACCAAATATGTATCTTTTTTGCTAGCATACATAATTGATAATTGTGACGTCATAGGTCATGTGATACGGGCGCCATCTTGAAAAAACAGATAAACTTTGGACCTCTGTATCTCGGAAACCTTCTAGGGTAAAACAATTTCGCTTGATACATTTGAACAAGCTCCGTCTCGGGAATACGTGTGATTTTTCTTGATGTCATCGGTGAAGAGGTATCCCAGTGAAAATTCGTCAAGTAGAACGCCACATGGCAAAAATTTGAAATTTCTTGAGCGTCATCTACACAAAAATTCATCGCAGAAAAAAATATTTTGACGTCATCGGTGACGTAATTCGGCCGCCATGTTGTTTTGAAAAAAAATTTTTTTTTAATCTTCTTCTCCAGAACGGCTGTGCAGATTGAGGCGAAACTTTACACGCACATTCTACCTGAGGTCCTCTTTCAAGTTTGTTAATTTGTTGTTGATATGTCACAAGGTTTGGCGGCCATCTTGAAAAAACCCTAAAACCTTCAAACATCTTCTTCTCCAGAAGCGCTGGTCCAATGAAGGCGAGATTTCAGAAGTATATTCGGGACATGTATGCGATGCAAGTTTGTTAATTTCAAAGTGATAGGTCACATGGTTTGGCCGCCATGTTGGATTTAAGAAAATATTAAATAATGTTTTCTCTGGTATTTCATAAGCCATTGAAGCGAAAATTTGCAAGTGCCTTCCTCCCTCAAGTCTGCATACAAGCTAAAAAAAATTTACCTCAGAAGTCACATGGTTTGGCGGCCATCTTGGATGGAAAAATAGACTTTATCCGATTTACACAAAACTTCACACACTTGTTCGGGTCGACGATGCAAAGCAGAATTTGAATTTATGATATCATAGGTCACAAGGTTCGGCAGCCATCTTGGATTGAAAATGAATAAATTATTAAAATCTTCTTCTCCAGAAGGGCAAGACAGATCAAGACGAAACTTAACACATATATTCCCCATGAGGTCCTTTCTCAAGTTTTTTAATTTGTTATTGATCGGTCACATGGTTTGGCGGCCATCTTGAAAAAACCCTAAAACCTTCAAACATCTTCTTCTCCAGAAGCGCTAGTCGGATGAAGGGCAGATTTCAGAAGTATATTCGGGACATGAAGGCGATATAAATTTGTTAATTTCGAATTGATACGTCACACGGTTTGGCCGCCATGTTGGATTTAAGAGAAATATTAAATAATGTTTTCTCTGGAACCGCTTAACCTAACGTATCGAAAGTTTGGAATTATCATCTACCATCATGTGTGCACGCGTGGCAAAAATTAGGACGTCACACGTCACATGGTTTGGCGGCCATCTTGGATAGAAAAACGCACCTTCACCGATTTACACCAAACTTCACAAACATGTTCCAATACCCAGTTGGAAGCAGAATATAAATTTATGATGTCATAAGTCACATGGTTCGTCAGCCATCTTGGATTGAAAAATAATATCTTTAAACGTCTTTTTCTCTGAAACGGCTAAACAGATCCAGGCGATACTCCACCACTATGACCGCCTCTCCATGACGAATAAAAAGTTCTCACCCTCTTTTGAGGTACGAATCAACGTTTGGCAGCCATAGTGGATTGAAGGAAAAATATTAATTAATGTTTACTCTGGAACTACTGCATCAATAAATGTGAAGCATCACCTTTATGGTGGAACAGTCATGCGGAATGAGGGTTTGAAATTTCAACGGGATCGGGCCCAGGGTTTGGCAGCCATGTTGGTTTTAAGAAAAATATTAAATCATGTTTTCTCTGGAACTGCTTAACCTAGCGAAGCGAAAATTTGCAGTTAGCATCTACGATCGTGTTTGCACATGTGGTGAAAATTATGACATCACAAGTCACATGGTTTGGCCGCCATCTTGGATTGAAGGATAAATATTAATTAATGTTTACTCTGGAATCGCTGCTTCTATATATACGAAACTTCAAATTTCTAATTTAGCCGACATGAGAAACAAAAGTTTAAAATTTCAACCTGATCGGTCACGCGGTTTGGCAGCCAGAATTATTTAATTATTTAAATCTGTTCGCCAGTAATAAGGAAATTGAACGCTTTGTGCTGCCCGGTTCACAGCTCTTCAGTCCGATGCCATATTGAAGCAGGCCTCTGTTTGCATCACTCTTCAATAATGTTTTTTCTGGAACCACTTTCCCCATGAATGCGAAACTTTGCGACTGTCATCTGCAGAAAGTCCCATGTTGTATCAAAGGCGGACGGACTGGGTACCCGGTCATCACTGCCAGCAGTTATAAAGTGGCAGTTCTAGTTATTGATTATGTTGGTTAGAAAGGTAAATCTAGATTTTCTTGGTTAGAAAGGTAATTATTGATTATCTTGGTTGGAAAGGTAATTATGAATTTTCTTGGTTGGAAAGGTAATTATAGATTTTCTTGGTTGGAAAGGTAATTGGAGATTTTCTTGGTTGGAAAGGTAATTATGGATTTTCTTGGTTGGAAAGGTAATTATAGCTTTTCTTGGTTGGAAAGGTAATTATAGATTTTCTTGGTTGGAAAGGTAATTATAGCTTTTCTTGGTTGGAAAGGTAATTATAGATTTTCTTGGTTGGAAAGGTAATTATAGATTTTCTTGGTTGGAAAGGTAATTGTAGATTTTCTTGGTTGGAAAGGTAATTATCGATTTTCTTGCTTAGAAAGGTAATTCTTGATTATGTTGGTTAGAAAGGTAATTATTGATTAATTATCTTGGTTGGAAAGGTAATTATGAATTTTCTTGGTTCAAAAGGTAATTATAGATTTTCTTGGTTAGAAAGGTAATTATAGATTTTCTTGAAACAAAAATTTGTGCCCCTTCAATAACAAACAGGCTTTTTTTAAAAGCCAGTATTTACTCTTTTGAACAAAAAGCAGGATTGCTGAATTTTGATTAAACCCATCAGCTCAGTGACGAGTTGGCATGCCGAGTACAAGAAAGTTTTAGTCTGATGTACTGATCGATACACACATGCATCTCACCTTCTGTTTTTATGCAGTTTACGATGTTTTCGAAGACATAAACGGAGATGTAACGTTTGCAGCAATCAAGAAGAAGGAAACAATGGTGATGCTGCAAAGGAATTGGATGAAGGAAAGAAAAAGGAAGAAGAAAACGGAATGAACAATGATAAAATTGAATGTGTTGTAAAAAGCACAGAAGAGGAGAGTGAAACGATGCTCATACCTGAAGCACAAGTCACCGAAGTTCCTCAAAATGAGGATTCCAAGGACAGAAAGTCCAATGATTGGCATGAAATTGTTATTGAGGAAAACTTTTCAGATGAAGAAGGAGTAATTATGGAGGATCATAATGATCACACGATGCAGCTTGATGAAACGGCTGTCCATGCCATTCAGCTGGAAGATAACATCACCCCTGATTGTAGCAACGATGTAACTGAATCAATTCAGGAAAAGAATGAAATTGAAGGAACCAAGAGTTCAGAAGGGGAACCAAACATTGAACTTGTATTGAATGAACCTGCAGGAATCATTGGTGACGTAGATGAGGTAGATCACACTGTGACGCGGGAAATGGAATGGGAAACTGAACCATGTCGAGAAGTCTTTGGCGACAAACGAGACTCGCATGGAATTAGGGATACAGAGCAGCAGATTGATAATAACGACGACACGATACAGATTGAGAACCACGATGACACGATGCAGATGAGGAATAAAGATGACATAATGCAGGCTGAAGCGATTCAGTTGGAAGATAACATCACCCCTGATTGCAGCAACGATGAAACTGAACCAACTCGGGAAACGAATGAAATTGAACGGATCGAGACTTTCCAACAGGACCTAAAGATTGAACATCTATTGAATGAACCTGCAGGAATTATTGGAGACAAAGAGCAGGTTGATCACACTGTGATGGGTGTGGGGGAACGTGAACTCTTTGGCGACAAACGACACTCACTCGTAATTGGGGGGAAAGAACAGCAGAAGGAGAAGAAAGATGTCATCAAGCAAAAAAAATTACAATTTCATGAGAAAACAACTGTGGTGACGTTTGACCGTGAAGAAGAGCCAAAGGAAGTAAAGAATGCAACAAAAGATGTCGGGAAATTGAACGAGGAACCGCGAGAGAAGAAACGTGTTCAAGTGAACGTTGCTGGCTGGAAACATTTCAGAAAGAGTCGGAGACCCATTGAACAAAGTGAACCTGATCAAGGTTCAGGCACAACCGGGAATGGAGCAACTTGTTCTCCTGTGCCAGGTATGCTGAAACTCCTCGTTCGCCAGAAAACTGTCCAAAAGGAGGACTTTTGTGGATTTGAACGAAGGGAATATACACCTTCTAATTCTGCTCGAAAGGAAATGAAGGAAACTTCGGTGAAAGACGTACGTCTTGAGGAGAGAGGATGGAGACCTGAACGAAAAACAAGATCAGGATGGACCCTGATAAAGATCCATCTTCAGCAGAATGGCAATGAGATAAAGAGGGGCCGAAGATGATGATCTGAAGGTACTGGGCTGTACTATTTCCATCACAGCACTCACAAATCTCTTTGAATACGTTTTTAGCCTTCAACAGGTCTGAGCTTTCGTTCAGTTTCCTTCCATTGGAGGGGTGCTACTTATCCATGCTTAAAAATGTTTCATAAATATATTTTCTCATCAATATAAAAAGGTTGCACTTGAACTGTGTCCAATACTGAGTACTCACCGTTAACATTCAGCACTGTTTTCTGATAGTGTCACCACTCACAGGCAGAGTGAGTTGGTCACACACAATAGTAGTTTTGACACCCAGCTAATCATCAGCCTGTATTGTGGAAAGTGCTCTATTTATTCAGCAATGGCTACCTCCATGAAAGGGGTGCATCGCAATGATGCTTTCAGAAAAAGTGCCCCGAAAAATGGCCCTCACTGTGTGTCATGCACATATCATCCTTCAGGAAACAAGAGATTCCTACCTTCACACAGGTTCAGTGGAGGAAAGTACCGTGGATGTTTGTCTCAGTGGATGGAGTTTCATGGTGAATGTAGTGAGATGGCGAGGTCACGTTGTGGGAGTCATGCCGGCGTTGACTTTTCGAATGTACCTCGTGGTGCCGGGTATCATGATACGTGTTATCAGCGTTTCACTGATTTAAAAAACAAACGGTTACAGGTGAACCAGAAATGTTGCAATCGAGCAAAGGAAGGTACTTCAGAACTGACAGCTGTGTCAGCCACCCTCAAACATCAATCTTCTCCTGCATTGTACTCGAATATCGAGGATGTTGAGAAAATTGTATTGGAGATACGAAACAAACATGTCCTTCCCAAAACTGGGAGTGAAATCATTCATTTTTTGGAAAACCTTTTGAACAACCAAAACCCAATGTAAGGGTTTTACATTGGAGACAAAACGAGTTCCACATTGATGATCCAGCATGAAAGGTCGACCTTGATGATCCACAAAAGGAGTTCCACCTTGATTATCCAGCATGAAAGTTCTACCTTGATGATCCACAAAACGAGTTCTCCATTGATGATACAGCATGAAAGTTCGACCTTGATGACCCACAAAATTCTGGAAAAATTCGGAAAGTGTTCTGCTTTGAAGGCTCACAATGTGAGACCTACCTCGCTCAGGAAATGTTCTGCCTTGATTGCTCAATATATGAGACCTGCCTTGGAGAATTACAAATTTTTGGAAAATCAGGAAAACAGTTCTGCCTTGGAGAGTCAAAGTGGGTTCTCTTTTGAAGACTTGGTAAGTGGGTGACATGAAGAAGGCTCTCTGGGTTCTCAACCTACCTTTGCTTGATGAAAGGGTAAGTGCAGTTAATTAAAAATAATTAAATGATATATTATCTTATTCGATATTAGATAAGTAATATATTTATTTATTTATTCTTTTTCAGCAATCTCAAGAAAGTGATGGTGGACCTAAGAACTCCTTGGACATATTTACGATGGAACCCCCCAACCCCCTCTTCGACTTCTTCAAACCTGAAAGAACTGAAACCTCATTCTCAAGATGGAACTGGAAGAAAAGAAAAAAACAAAACTTTGTTGAGTTCAAAGACTGAATTCACCTCGTATTAATATTGAACTGTTAAAAATAATAAATATATTTAACTGCAAAAATGATTTATGATCTTGGAATTGGGGTTGGCTTTGGGGTGTGAGGATTGGGTTTGGGTTTGAATGTGAGGGCTGGGTGTTTTCTATTTTCCGTTTGTTTTGTACCTAATTGTCCCCTGAGTATGGTACCCATTAACCACTGGCACAAAATGATCCAGAGTCACATGGTGAAGGTCATTTGTCATGGGGAAGTCTTTGTAGTCCAACACATCTGGGTTTGAATGTCAGGGTTGGGTTTGAGTTTGAATGTAAGGCTTAGGATTGGGTTTGGGTTTGAATGTCAGGGTTGGGTTTGGAT
The DNA here is from genome assembly GCF_056783735.1 of Eptatretus burgeri. NCBI lineage: Eukaryota > Metazoa > Chordata > Myxini > Myxiniformes > Myxinidae > Eptatretus > Eptatretus burgeri. Next base: position 8,045,846 of record NC_140970.1, on the reverse strand, counting down.
TTGAATGTAAGGCTTAGTGTTGGGTTTGAATGAAAGGGTTAGGATTGGGTTTGGGTTTGGATGTCAGGGTTGGGTTTGGATTTGCGTTTGAATGTCAGATTTAGGGTTCGGTTTGGGTTTGGGTTTGAAAATGAGGGTTAGGATTGTTCTAAATTTTTATAAATAATTTCAAGTATTTGTGTGTTTGGTTGTGTGTTTGTTTGTTATTCTTTTATGGCCGAACTACAGCACCTAGAGGCCCAAATTTTAGGTGGAGATCCTTCAGAATCTGAGCTGGGTTTTCAGGTCCTATACATTGGCCTTCATGGCTGTTTGAGACGATCAAAGGTCGTCATAAAGTGTACATTGGGATGTGGGGTCAGGCAATGCTGCTGCTGGCTTGCAGGAAAAGGTAACCACCACGAGGCCAATAACTCCATCGCTTTTCAATGTCAAACACGTCCTGAAACCCCCGTGTCCATAAATATAATCTACGTAATAAAATGCAAAAAGTGCATGGTTAAGCAAAACAAACTCTCTCCCCGCTGTTTTTCACCCGCTGCAAACCGTCCCGATGGACTGGGGGCCCCCGCTCACGAAGGAGTGCGATATTTCGATTTTCTTGGCGCGGTCGTCGTAATCAAAGGTCATCTGCAATCTGCTATGGTGAACTTCTGCGATCCAGATCGAAAGAAATCTGCTGTGGTGATCTTCAGCATGTATGCATACATCATCATAAACTACTGATACATCTCATCTCTCCCCTCCCCATTATTTTTTATTATTTATTTTTACAAGTCAAGATTCTCAGGAGGCTTACAGACATGAGATGATCTTCTCAGGGCGAGTGGAGGGCTGTCCTTCCTTACAACTGCTGTGGGATTCTCAACAAGGAGTACAGGGTCGGGAAGGAGTTCAGGTACATTGATGGGTGAAAAGAAACAACCATGGAGTAAGGAGACCCTGCGCTCAAAAGGCGGAAGATTGGAGAATTCTGCGGTAATATTTCTTTGTTGGCCGAGAGCTCGTGACGGAAGATTTCACCCCATTTTCCCTCGAAGGTTTGACCCCTCAAAGTTACTCATGCCACTTAAGTCATTCACAAAAACTTTGTCAGCTGCGTCCCAGTCGGTGGGTCTGGACCCAAGACCCCCTTGAAAAACCCCCTTCGGGGGTTATATCCACCCCCATCGAATACATGGATCAAACTTTGTAAAAACAAAGTATTATGATGGTAGATTACAAAAATAATAAAACTGACCAAACTTCAGATGGTGGAGGTTTGGTCAGACCCCCCACCTACACAAAGTACCCCTTTTTGGGTTTTCATTTACCCCATAAATTACATGGACGAAACTTTGTCAAAATGAACACATATGATGGTAGATTACGAATGAAAAAAAAAGACTAAATTTATTTACGAGGAGGTTAAATTTATTTACGAGGAGGTTACGCATCGTCGTCACAGCTTCCACTATCGCTGTCACTTTCTTCGTCTTCGTTTTCACAGTCATGCACGTTCCCTGCTGTAACAAAATAAGTATTTTATGCCCAAAAATGCTTTCATATTTTGGGGAAAAACCAAATTTACCTTTTTCTGTCAAACATTTTCTTAAATGCATCATCAGCAACGAACTGTAATGGACAGACATTGTTTCTTACCTCCTCCATCACTTTCCTTGAAGATGTCATCTTCGCTGCAAACAACATCTAACGATTTTGGAGAAATATCACCATCAAACCATTGCAATGGGTAACATCCATCCTCCTGTTTCCAGCCAAAATCTAGTGTTCATAATGCCGATTGGTTGCATTGTGTAGAAGATAGCCACCGCCTCGCAACGAGACGAGTGCGCTTTATCTTCTGCAGTCGTACTCGTGAGCATGGTGGCAGAGCACTGCCATCAAACTTATTTACACACGAGAAGCTTTTCTCTCCTTTCTTCGGTTTGTATTTGTCCAAAAATATCTGCAGACGGACTTCATCGACTTCTTTTTTGCTGTACATCTCGCAAACAAACTTTTCTATGTTGACAACTGTGTCCTCGCTGACTTCTGTTTCACGTCCTAGCTGCCTGAAAGCTGCCTGTGCATCGTGGTTTTTCTACAGTAGTTTCAAATGGCCTTATTTTGCTTTTTTCTGTTGAATGAGGAAGTGTAATCACAACCTGTGAACGCGTGATATGCTGGGAGAGAGTTGCGTAACGTCTCGCCGAGTGCTGCGTGCATCTGATTGATGTATCTTTGAGTATTGTTGGTTAGCAATCCTGCTTCTATCCATATCTTCAACGACTGATAAAATAAATCTTCAGGGATTTCGTGAAATCACTGAGATATCTGGCCCAAAGTTTCACGATTGCACTAAATCATTGAAGCGGGGAAATCACGTAACGCATATGATGGGTACTTCATGTCTTTTTTTTTTTGAATGGCATTTAAGCAAAATCGTCAGTACCAATAAGTGAACCATTAATTTCGTCCGAAGAATTAAAATAAAAGTTTAGTTGAGTATATTTCTCTTTTTTTTGTTTCGCACAAATAACATACAATTACAAATTTATTTATTTCACATTTGCGTGCAAATGTGAAATTACCAAGTTCTGCAAAAAACAAAAGGACCAAAAAATTGTATGTGGTGCTGTTGCTCTCTGTCTTGCCATTGGTGCCACAGGTTAGTTAATTATGTTGTCAAAATAGAATGATGACGTCATGATTGACTTGATGTCAACAAGGTACAAAACATAACGCATGTCACATGAGCATCTAGAAGTGCACAAATGCTGAAAATTAGGTCGTAGATGTGATTTTTAATCTGCATGTGCTTTGTTTAAGGATAAGATTTCATGTCTGCTGTCATATCCAATAATTCCAATTATTCATATTTCACGAACATTGATGCTAATGCTCTAGTTTCTGACACAATGTTGTATTTCTTTTTAAGAACTGAGCAAATGGCATCAAACAGGAATTCAGCAGATGAGCCTGACCATAAACTCTATGAAGAAGAAAAAGAACAGCATTTTGGACTTTTTCAAGAGTTCCATAATCCCACAGTCCCCACGGCCAGATGCAGAAACTGAATCTGGTTCATCAGCAGCTAAGAACTCAACAGTATGTGTAGAAAGAGACCTGATGAAATCGGTCACAGAACATCCACCTGGTGTTGTATCTGTGCGAGTCAAAAAGCAAGATTCAGCTGATAAAATGAAATATCTGGAGATATTCCTGCCAGTCACAAGGAAAGTGTCTCGGAAGAGAGTAAGGTGTAGACTGTGCATTAACTTTCACGCCTTGCTGTTACAGTATTGTCATCACAGCCGACTGCCTGCCATATACACAGAAGAGGGAACAGAATATCGAAAAAAAAGTTGTTGAAAATCACATCCAGAGTGATGTTCATCAAACGTGTTTGAAAGCAAAGCAAATTTCTTCATTAAATGAAGCTGAAAAGGCATCTAAAGTTGCATTGCTGCGTATGGTAAGCGATGCAAAACAAACAACTTTGTGACAAAATTAGTGGATGGATGTATCGTGTGTATAATGATGCCAAGACACTCACACTTGCTGCAAACAACTGGCCATCTAGGATAGTAGCTTCTGAAATGCAGAAACTGTTTGACTGTAACAAGCCAATCACTCCATATGATGCTACTGATTTTGATCTTCAATACATCAATCCTGGTTTTCACAATGAACTCTTGGAAGCTATTGTCAAAAGTGATCTCGTTCGATTCTGACAGCAAATCTCGTCAGTTCAAGCTGCCTCCTTCAGATGTGATGCTTCAGCTGATGGAATGCAGGAGGACAATCAGTTTCTGCAACTAAAAATTATAGATGGTCATGGTAAAGAAGGTGCATTTTCCTTGGGAATTGGTGAAGTAACTGAATCTGGTGCAGCAGGGCATGTGCAAGCCCTTTTCAAAGGCACAGAGCAGTTTATACAGTTCAATGATGTTCTCAAAAACATAAATCATATAACAACCGATGGAGAGAACAAGAACACAGGGAGACACAAAGGCTTATGGGCTCAGCTGGATTATCTGAGGGAGTTGCTCGGTGGAGAGTATTCTATAGTGAAATCAGTATGCGCAGTACATACCTTGGCAATTGCATTCAAGGACGTCTGCAAGTCAGTCGCAGAAATTCAACATATGATTGAAAAGGTTGGTGGAATTGCCAGTTTTTTTTCACTCGTCACCACGACAAACTTCGGAGCTGGAGCAAATTGCAGCAACTGATTCATTCCCTCGAAAGCGACTTCCCCAATGGTTTGAAGTGAGATGGGCAGAATTTGCTTTGAATCTCGTGGATGCTGTTCTGGTTTCATGGAAAACATTAGTTACATATTCACAACAGAGTGATTCAAACCAAGCTCAAGGCTTCGGGAAATTTCATACTGATGTCGACAATTTGTGACTGATGTGCTTTACAGCAGATGTTCTGTTTTTGTTGAAGAATTTTCAGCACAGGCTTCAGTCTGACAGTCTTACAATTGTGGACCTTGCACCAGAAATTCAGGTCTTTATCAAAAAAACTCAAGGGCCTTGTGAAGAAACCACTACTCGGAGGTTGGGAGAAAGCACTGTTCTCTGAACTTGATGAAACAGAGCTAACACTAAAAAAATGTATCCCTGTGGATGAAAGAAAGGAGGACTGCCAATATAAATCAATTTGTCACAGATCGCAGAAGTTTTAGTGGCGTTTGTAATGAAGTAATTTGTGCCCTTGAAAACTTCATGTCCAACCGGTTTGAACTTGTTACATCTGACCAGCTCACAGACAGCATGACTGTCTTCTGCAAGCTGACGACAACTGATGAGGACATTCGTAATGTGGCAGAGCTGGCAGATCTGACAGAGCTGATTTGCCTAACAGATTTGGCAGAGCTGGCAGATCAATATGAAACAATAAGACAAAAATATCAGGGTACTGAAAATTTATGCAAACAAGTTCGACAAATCAAATGTGGACAGGATGAATTTTACATTTTATCAAAGATCTTGAGCAGAATTCTTGTATGCAAACCACAATCTGCTGACTGTTGTTGTGGAATTTATTTCTTTACTTTTTAATTGTTGCAGTTTAACTTACTTTTAGTTAACCGTTTTAACTGACTCGATGTAAATCCTGTTACTCAAATGAAAGACACCGATTAATTCACTGTCCACAACGTGAAAACACATTACATCAGAGCGTTTTATTCTAACTTGGTACTTGGCCAGTACCAAGGAGTACAAGCCACCGAGATGGTAAAACATCTTCAATGATTTGCACTAATATAAGATTACATTTTCTGGTATTTATATGCTTTCATGGGAGAGTGGAGAGGGCTGATAAACCTTAGCCAAAGAACTCCAAAATGCAATACGTGTCTTCTAGGTGAAAAGCGAATGACATAATTATGGCAAAAGTTGGTGTTATCAACCAGGTCACTTTGTTCCATAGCAAGACATTCCTTTTATCAACATTTAGGTCAAAAGTCTCTTCGGTAAAAGGAAGCATAACTGACAGCCAATTCGACTTAAAGCATAAAAATTAAATTTATAAAGCACCAGCAATAATTATATTTTAGAGTACACTAATATAATTATTTTCTCCCACACTGTGAACGTCTGATATCCTCATACAATTTGTTAAAATCACCTGGCAGATCTCTTCTGCAATTGCAAATTATTTGTACATAAAAATGAATATACCAGTGTTAACCAATTTTGACTCAAGGCCTGCCACCTTATATTGGCTAAACAAAAAAAAAACAACACAGACTTAACAACCCAGAAAAGGGTTACAAACAAAAATGGTTTTCAAACACATTTTAATTAGACCAAAATGACTTGACAGAAAAAGCTGAGAAGAGGTACAAGAAAACTTTCTGAACTAAGAGTTTTGCACTTTTCCTTCTAATAGTTATGACTTTGATACTGTGGAAGAAAATAATTATATTAATGTACTCTCCTTTGTAATTGTTGCTGGTGTTTTATAAATTTAATTTTATGCTGTAAGTCAAATTGGATGTCAGTGATGCTTCCCTTTAGCCAAGAGTCTTTTGCCCTAAATGTTGATAAAAGGAATGTCTTGCTATGGAACAAAGTGACCTTTCTGATAACACCAACTTTGTTATGATTACATCATTTGCTTTTCACCTAGAAGACACGTATTGCATTTTGGAGTTCTTTGGCTAATGTTTAACAGTCCCCTCCACTCTCCCATGAAAGCATTATCAATACCAGAAATTGTAATCTTGTTTTAGTGCAAATCATTGAAGATGTTTTACCATCTCGGTGGCTTGTGCTCCTTGGTACTAGCTAAGTACCAAGTATAATAAAACTCTCTGATGTGATGTACTTTCACGTTGTGGTAATTGAATTAATTGGTGTCTTTCATTTGAATAACAGGATTTGCATCGATTCGGTTAAACGGTTAATTAAAAGTAATAAAACAAATAAAACGTTAAGAAATAAATTCCACAACACTACTAATGTAGTAATGATTAGCTATACACAGGTGTTCTGTTTGTGTTAGAGAGTTGCTGTTTATGGTTAAACTTGGACCAGCCATTGTATTGTAAGAAAAACCAGATAATTTATCGATGGATGCCGTTGGATGGCATTTCTGATTAATATTTCGAAATATGTACCAATTATTTACTATTTAGAGCTAAAATGCTTGTAATCTACATGTAATGTATTTGTTAAAGTGCAAACCTTTTTTAGTGAAATATTTGCTCGTTTTTAAAATATTTTTTTTCAAATGATAATCAAGTGTAATCCCTCACTGTCTTGCACAATTGGAAGATGCACACATCTAAGACTAAAGTGATAAAAGTAATCATTAATCATAATCATGGTTTTCTGTGGTATAGGAATCGTAATATACTTTCGATCAGTAAGACACATGGTAGCATGCATGGTTGGTGAGAATAATCGTTGGAGCCAGCCACGCCAGAACATAGGATGCGCAAATTGTGCAGTGATCAATTTTTCTTATTTTATACCCTGGTGTGTGAACCCTGCTCGGGTTTGAATCGCATGAATCTCATAAGCGTGTGTTGGCATCTCAAAGGTATCTCTGACAAGTCTTTGGTGTTGATTAGAGGAACTAGTGGCTTATGATCTGTACATAAGGTGAACGTCTCAAGTCCTGCCAAGTAAAGTTCGAATTACTCACAAGTCCACACTGCTGCCAAAAAACTCTTTTTCAATTTGCACATCCTGCCGTTCAGCTTCCATAAGTGTTCTTGAACAGAAAGCAACTGATCGAAGTCCGTCTTCATGTTCTTGCAGCAAAACTCCACCAAGGCCATAGCTGCTAGCATCGGCACTTACTGTTGTTGGTTTTGCCGGGTCAAAGTATGCCAAGGTTGGTGCTTTTGTAAACATGTCTTTGATTTTGAAGAAAATTTCTGCCTGTTCTGGTCCCCAGGTCCATGCAGTTTTTTTTTTCAGCAGTTGGTTCAGTGACGTCAAGGCCGTTGACGAGTGAGGAAAATACCTGCCCAGGTAGTTGACCATGCTGAGTTATCTCCTCAACTCTGTAATGTGTGCTGGTTCGGCCATCTTTGCTATCGCCTCAACTTTGAACGAATCTGGATGCACGTCCTTTTCACTGATTAATGTGTCCCAGCAATGTTGATCTCAAACCTCAGATATTCACACTTTTTGTTGTTGAGTTTGGAGAGCTACTTCACTTAGTCTCTTTTTCACTCTGACCAAGAGCCGTTCATGTTCTTCAGTGGTGGACGTATGACAGATAATGTCATCGAAGTAACATAACTCCATCAATACCTGCTAGGATTTTAATCACTGTCCTCTGGAAAATCTCCGGTGCAGATGATATTCCAAAAGTAACTCGCTTGAAGAAGAATCGTCCAAATGGTGTTATAAACGTGGTTAACTTTGCGGTTGTCAGGTCGAGGGGAATCTGCCAGGATCCTGATGCAGCATCCAGCTGAGAATACTGATGACCTACGTAGCTGGTGGATTACATCATCAACTGTAGTAATGATGTATCTCTCATGTTTGACCGCTTGATTGAGTTTCTTAAGGTCGACACAAATTCTGATTTCTCCTGAAGGTTTAACAACAGGAACAATCGGTGAGACCCACTTTGTTGCCTCAGTGATTTCTTCAATCACCCCTCCATCCTTCATCCTCTTGATCTCCTGCTCCACTTTCTTGAGTCGTGGAATAGGCACGTGCCTGGCAGTTGTCATGTTGTATGGCATTGCCCCATCTTTAAGCATAATTTTGACTGGTTGGCACTTAACTTCACCAAAGCTGACTGAATTGATGCGTTGGACCAGCCCCAAGGTAGTGGCTGTTGTTCTACAGAGGAGACTGTCAGTGTCATTATCAATTACGTAAATGGTGGCTGACAGCTCTTCTCCCACTGATGTGTCAAATATTCCCACCACGTCCATTCTGCCTCCGGGACTCAGGAGCATAACTGAGTTGGCAGGACACAGGTCGGGTTTTCCAAGGAATGTCCACGTTTTCTTGCTGATTGCATTAACGTCAACTCCCTTGTCGATCTTGAAGTTCACTCTTCTGCCGCGTATCTCAAGATTTACCCTCCACGGTGGTTCATCATTGGTTTGTGTACGTGTTCGTGGTTCAGATGCATCAACTTCATTTTTCACTCTTTGTCCTGCAGACTCACGCAAAGTGTGAAAACTTCCTACATTTCATGCACTTCTTTCCTTCTGCCGGACAAGAGTCTCTCTTGTGCACGTAACCACATCTGCCACAGGTTGAAACTTTACCTTCACGCTTATACCTGTCCGTGCCACTTCTGTGTGGCTCATGCTTAACGCGTGCTGCATCTACGGACAACCCTGTGTATTCCTGAATCTGTGATTTGACCCGTTCGTACTGCCTCGCCATAGTCACTGCCATGGTAAAAGTCAAGCCACTTTGCAATTGAAGTTTTTCTGAAAGCTCTTTGTCATTTTATCCAATCACAAGCCGTTCTCTAATATTCTCTTCTTTGTTTGCAAACTCAGCGCACTGAGAAAGTTCATAGAAGCTTCCCACGTATTCTTCAACACGTTCCCCATCCTTATGGGTTCTTTGATAGAAGGTAGCTCTCTCATGAATCACGTTTCTTGTTGGCGTGAAATGGTCATTTAATTTACCCAGCACTGTATTGAAATCGTCGGCATTTTCATCTCCAGAAAACGTGAATTAGCTGAAATATCTGCTCAGCCTCCGCACCCATTGCACCCAACAGAGTACAAACCTGTACATTCCCTTCTTCCTTGTCGAGCTTTGTCGTTATTCTGCAGCGGATAAATCTCTGGCGCCATTATGGCCGTGCCGTCGGCGTGGAGAAGGAAAAGTCTTTTGGTGGTTTGAAAGCCATCGTTCAGTAACCTAGTCTGTACTTCACATCAATCTTCTTATCTGAAACTGCTTTCGTATCTTCGGTTTCCTTCTGACACCATGTGGCGCACCTCGGTGGCCGTAATGCACGTACTTATCGACTGGATTGCTCACGCGATCCGGTCAGAGTCTGACAATACGCCATGTTCCAATACGGGCTCGACTTGAAGGCCTCATTTTCATTGTGCATGCGCGAGGACTTCACGTGCTACCAGGGAGTTGCTAATCACAGAGCAACTCATGTACATTGCTAATCACAGATGTACATTGACACCGTAGGGTAACGTAACCTTTACCACGAGCTCGGTATACTTATAATCTCAACACACAGGTCACTCCAGACAGAAAGTGTCAACATGTCCCCCCCTCCCCCCCCCAAAAAGAACTGCACGTTAGTGCAAACCACTACAAGTTAACCGTTCAGGTCGATGCCTTCCACATGCGAGTAGAGCGTCGCAAAAGTGGTGACCGCGCTTGTGGAGTGCCGATAGCAGCAGATTCAGGGGTAGGTGCCCGAGAAAGAGAAGGTGCAGGATCCAACACTCCACAATCGGGTTCAGATCCATTGGGTTGTGGCACTTGGCTCACTACTGGAATACATACCAAAGGGTTCACCTTCAACGGGCTAACCATGCAGGGTTGGAGGATTGGGTTGGCAATGCCTTCGGCGGAGTTGGTGAACACGTTTAGGGTTTACGTACTGCATGTCCATTGGACAGTTCCACAAGGAATACAGAGTTGCCAATTCGATTGATAACAAAACTAGTCAACCATTTGGGTCCACGGGCAGAATTCAGCACGAAATCGGGATCGGAACATACCATGACACGTGGAACCGAGCTCCTGTCGCGGTACCACTTATGTTTAACCTTGTTGTCACTAACTCTGCACGAATCATTAGGATGGCTCAAACATCTCTTTAGCATTTGGCTGAACATAATTTACCTGGGTGTGCATCCAGTGGTAAGGTGGGTGTGTCCTATTTGCAAGTAATACAAGTGACAACCTGGTGTGCAGAGAAGAGCCGTCATTCACCCTTTTGAGACCACTCTTGATCACCCGCATCTCTCTATATCTCTATCTCTATCTCTCATTCTGACCATTAAAAGTGAGTTGAAAGGGAGAACTGTGACAGTGCTTGATACCATTCTGCTCCAAGAAATCCTGAAAAAACAGCACTGGTCAAACATGAGCCATTATCACTGTATAACCACACAATCAGGAAACATTGAGTGGCAAACATGGCTCGTAAACTCGAAACAATGATTTCGCCGGTACAGGATGATAAGGCTAAACATGCGATCCACTTTGAATGTCATCGATTACAACCTAAAACATCTTCCAGAAGAATGATCCAGCATCGTCTTCCATGAATTCGAGACAATGGTTTGGAAGGCCAGGACCACATGTGAGCTTGACGGGAGCTTGACACACGGAACAGAATCGACGAACGTAGCTTTCTGGATCTTCATCAACACCTGGCCACCAAGCCTGGCTCCTGGCAATTGTCTTCATGGTCACAATACCTGGATGTGATGTCATCCATGCAGTTCAAAACACACCTTGTTCCGACCTTTGGTGGGTGCAATAACCCTGTTGCCCCACAGCAGGTAACCAGAATGCAAAGACAACTCGTTCTCATGACTTTCTCGTGGCACTCAGATCGTACAGTTGACCATCTGCCACTGGTAACACATTGTTTCATGATAAACAGCGTCTGGTCCACACTCGTCCATTACTCAATGTGTCTGGAAGTTTCTCCTGTAGGCTATATCTCCCACCCCTGATGTTAAACCAGCTTGGGAATTTTCACAGAAGCCTGCTGTCTCCTGCACAGATTCATCCCATCTCGTCTTCAGTTATCTTACCCATCTTCCCGCTCTTGGTACTCTGAATTCTGTGGTGAGGGCCCCATTTATTTTTAATGCCGTGAACAAACTTTGGTATACGCTGGGAGATGAAGGTTGTGGTCAAGTTTCATAGAAATCGTGTGTGTATTTTCAGAGAAGAAGTTGCAGGTGTTTATGGACCGTCGGACGGACGACGCGCCATCCCGTAAGATCCCCAGAACTACGTTGCAGGTGAGCTAAAATGGTATGTGCTACTTCCTTGCTTGACCTTCAGCACTTCCAAAAGGATGAGAGCACAAACAACCAGAGGTTGGCATCCATCGGGAGGAGGACATTCCCGCTTCAGAAATGTCCCGCTGCGTGCGATGAGAAAGGTGGTGCCATTGTTGTGGAGTCGCTGGTACCCACAGTGTCCCGGGGAAATTACGGTACCCTCAGCGGCTGTCATTCTCGTCTAATGTACCTGTGTTTAATACCATCACAAAATCAAACTTGGTACATGGCTTTATTATCTCCGCCACTGAAGGTGGATGGAGGTTATGCTTTCACCTGTCTGTCTGTCTGTTTGTGAACAGGATATCTCAAAAAGTTGGAGACGGATTCGGAAGAAACTTGGTGGACATGTTGGGTGTGCAACATGGAAGAATTGGTTCAATTTTGGTGAAGATCCAGATCTGGCCTATCAGTGGGATACAAAACGTAAACTGTTCTGCCTGGCGGAGGTATGCACTCCACCAAGTGGCCGTTCTAGTTATGATAAGTTACATAACAAGTTCAGTTGTCTGGGTGTTTCTTCAATTCTTCAGTTACTGCTCTTTTCAAACTTAGGGTCAGTGTGCAACTGCCCTGACTCTACCCCACGACTGTGCGTACATCCCTTGGCTGGACAGCTGGCCTGACTCTACCGCACGACTGTATGTACACCCCTTGGCTGGACAGCTGGCCTGACTCTACCCCACGACTGTGCGTACATCCCTTGGCTGGACAGCTGCCCTGACTCCACCCAACGACTGCATGTACACCCCTTGGCTGGACAGCTGGCCTGACTCTACCGCACGACTGTATATACACCCCTTGGCTGGACAGCTGCCCTGACTCTACCCCACGACTGTGCGTACATCCCTTGGCTGGACAGCTGCCCTGACTCCACCCAACGACTGCATGTACACCCCTTGGCTGGACAGCTGGCCTGACTCTACCCCACGACTGTGCGTACATCCCTTGGCTGGACAGCTGCCCTGACTCCACCCAACGACTGTATGTACACCCCTTGGCTGGACAGCTGCCCTGACTCTACCCCACAACTGTGCGTACATCCCTTGGCTGGACAGCTGGCCTGACTCTACCCCACGACTGTATGTACATCCCTTGGCTGGACAGCTGGCCTGACTCCACCCCAGTAAAGTAATATACCACCAGGGCATGAAGCGGTACATAGCAGGCCTCAAGCCTGGTTTAGTCCATGGCCCAGTGCAATTGGAATTATTCCAAGTATATATAACCACAATGTATTGTTGCGGATCCGGGGTGGCGGGATTCTGACCCGGTCCCTGGCGCAACCCTCACCACCACCGTCTCCGGGAATCTATAATGCCGGCCGGCTCGGCACATGCCTTGGGTCACGCGTCTTCAATCGCGATACCAACGTACTCCTTGTACCTTGCCAGTTGGGGAGATAGAACCCCTGGTTACAGACTGGCTTTGTCAGAGACTGAGCGGAGTCTACCAGTCTGTAACCACTTTGGTTTTATATGTCAATCGAACGGATCGTTCCTCGACGGGACACAAATTAATCCATAGCGGCAACTTCATATGAATTAACCAGATTTATTGGGGAACATCAGGGATCACAACACAAGCAATAAACATGACAATGGTTTTATTAACAATTCTCAACCCGTTCTTAACTAGGGAACCACGGTCTAAAGGTTTTGAGGGGGTTGCTACTGAAATATTCCTTATACAACACGTGCAGACAAAACAGACAGACAGACAGCATGCATGCAGACAGAGTACTTGGTGATGTCCCATGGACGAGAGGAAAGCGTCAAGAAGCACGAATGTCGCTCGTAACCAGCGGGTGTCCACGGGTTCGAACTCCCAGTTCGAACCATGCCGCGTGGCAAAATGTTGGCGCAGTACCTTTCCTGCGCAAGTCACTGCGTGCGCACATTCTCCTCAGAGCATTCCGGCTCCGCGCAATGTCGACGATGCGAGACCGCCAAATCCACGATGGCCTCGGCCGATCTCTCTCTAGGGTTCGGCGTACAAATTCAGGCCTGGCCTGTCCTCCAGACAAGGTCCAAGTCGAGGTTGACGGGCTCCGGCAAACGTGTTGAGCCGTTGGTGTGAGCAGGGACCGTCAGACGCTCCGGCGTCTCCTCTCCTGCCTTCCCGCCTCGAAGCTCGACTCCCGCTTCGTCCTCTCAGTTCCTCTATTGCCTTCCCTGCCTTTCTTTTGGCTCGTTCCTCACGAAAAACCGACACAGCTGTCCCGTGTACAGCCGATTAGCGCCACCACTGCGCTCCCAGTTTCACCACCGTTTCTTTTTGCTCCACCAGCACGCCTCGCTCGGCAACTCATGACCAAAGGCTCCGCCCCAGGGGTTTCCTTATTTTTTGGAGTCGGAAGCTACCATTAAAAAGTAGCAGGTTACCATCACCGCGTGCGAAGCGAGCGCAGCTGTATGGCCAGGGTCCAGGGCCCTAGGTGGGCCCTGGAAGCCAGAGGATCCTAGATGGCTGGAGATGCATTCTGGCATGATTTCTGACATGAAATAGTTCTCAGATTATCATGCTGTTGGGGTGGAAAACTCCACAAAAACAGGTGGTTAGGCCTATTCTGGATGTAGTTGCATTAACATACTGACTGACTGGTTGACTGAAATTCAGCTATACTGAATAGTTAGTTCAAGTCTATGGCACATGCATGTACCTGCGGTACCAGTATTCAGTTGGCCAGTTCACAGCTGCTCATACTTGGCCTTCATTTCAGTGAATAAACGGAGATTTTCAGTGCAAATAACCACGAATAATAACATGTACAAAAGCTGCTTTAAGCTTATAGGCTAATTACTTTATAAATTAAAAAGGCACAACGGGTGACCGTGTATTTTGGAGCCGCATCACTTGACAAAAGCTCAAAATGGACGAGGTGAAACACGTGTTTCGTGAAACAACAACAACGTCGCACTCGCGAGAGTGCAAGTTTAGACCAGTTACTGATGGCCAGAAGTTTACCTCCCATGTCTTTGGACTTCTTCGAAAATCCAAAGTCAAAGAAGGATTTTCGTTTTGACGCCATCGTTTCGGCACCGAAACTGCGAGGCCAACAAAGTTTATTTTCTTGAGGTCATTGCTGTATGGTATCAGGATATCAGGCCAACAGTCCATAACGAGGCTAAAGCAGAGAACTCTAAATTGCAGGAGGCGTGTTTTAACTGCTTGTGTTATTTTTAGTTCAGTGTTGTGCTCGACCTGGCGAGAGTACTAACAGTAAAAGTAAGCCCGCTTTCATCGAAATACTCATGTGTTTTCGTCTCGGATTTCAAAACAGGGGGTGTGGAGATTCCGTGGTGACAAAAAATAAAAATAAAAAAAATCGAACACTCGGCGCTGAAGTAGGTGGCGACCTTTGACATTTTTTCTCTTAGTAGACGGCTGCTGGTCGCCGGTAACCGGCTTCTAAGGAAACCCCTGCGCCCAATCGCGTCACCTCCTCTCTCTAGCCACACCCTCTCTCCAGGCCACACCCTCCTTCACCGACTGAGTGGGGCCTATCCAGGATGAGGAAGGAATAAGAGCGATCTCTCGTTTCACCACCATATGAACATAAAAAACAGTCTTTTACACCTCCCGACACACATTTATCGTACACTTTACCAAACAACCTATCTATACATGAATTTATTGGGGGAACTGAGCTAATCCTATACTTAGTAGTCCCATTAGGGCCATTTCCGTAACACTACCCCCACCTTTCTCCCGAGGCTCCCTGAGCCTCCATCTGGGGTAGCCCATGGTAATGTTGCACATAGCCCTATGCATATTACTTTACATTCTAATTATGGATTTGAACGGGAGGGCATTCAATTTTACTTTTAACACAAATATTGGCATAGGAGCAGGACATTCAAAGGTTCAAAGTTCTTTCACGTGTTCGCTCCTTCATGCCCCCTCCTGGCAGTATTGTCCATTCACCCCTGAGGGTTTCCTCACGGGGCGCGGTAATTTGGTCACGGGAAACTTGGTCACGGTAAAACGGTCACAAGGTAATTTGGTCACAGTAAGTCGGTCACGAGGTAATTCGGTCACAAGGTAATTTGGTCACGGTATTATTATTATTATTATTATTATTATTATTATTATTATTATTCACTGCATTTTAGGCCAGTAAGGCCCAAGAGCAGGAATAAACATTTTCATTTCATGGCGGGCGAATCTTGTTGGCATAATGACGTATTGACCAAGTTTACTGACTACTATAATGGAATCGATTCTGTCTCTCTCAACTTTTAAATTCCGATTCCATTACAGTAGTCAGTAAACTTGGTCAACACGTCATTATGCCAACAAGATTCGCCGGCCATGAAATGAAAATGTTTATAACTGTTCTTGGGCCTTACTGGCCTTAAATGCAGTGAAATAATAATAATAATAATAATAATAATAATAATAATAATAATACTGTGACCGAATTACTGTGACCAAATTACCTTGTGACCGTTTTACCGTGACCAAGTTTCCTGTGACCAAATGACCTACATTTTTCCTCACTTCGTGGCCTTATTGGCCTCTCACCGGGTGAGTTCAGTCGGCCCAGTGGGCTAATCTCACAAAGTGTTCTTTGGCCCACTGAGCCCGCAAAATGGCATGAATCTTCAGCCGCAACGGCCCACAGAATGGCACTTTGGCCTCAATGGCCCACAAAAATGCTTCGGCCCATATGGCCTACTCACAAGCAGCAGCAGGCAGCAAGGCCTGCATTGGACAGCAGATGACACAGCAATGGTGGCACGGTGATATTGATGGTAAACAAATGCAGTTCGGAGGCGTTCTTGAGGACGCAAATGGGTGTGATGACCTCAGACCAGGTGAGATGGAGTGTACCCTTAACCTTCCTTGCTTGACTTGCTATGGCAGGACTTATTTTGGTTAAGTTCTCTTTTTTTTTTCGTTTACAGACAGGATGGTGTGTTTCTTACTCAACTGTTATCTTCGTGGATGTGTGCTCATGACATACTGGTGACCTCTCTGGCGCTTGGAAAGGGTGACCCAGCCTGGCCCTTGTTAACAAATTCTCCCATCAACACTACTCGTACCAGGTGTCACACATGAATGGTGCGGAGCAGAGTCCATCAAACCTAACCATTTACTTTTAGCTCTCGACAATGCAACAAACCCTGCTATGGCTAGAATGATCCCAATGACCCATTTTTCCCGACCTGGCACATTGTTCCATTCTGTGAAACCTGGGCAAGGCCGTTATTTGTCGTTTTCCATTTGGTGGTGCCAGGAATAACTCGCTGGTTGGGGAGTGTGACTATTACAAGGTCTCTTTGCCTGCTTCCAATCGGGGGTGGAGGACACTCAGCGACCTCGGGGTTCACCTGAGAATGCTTCTGGTGCTCCGAAGTAAGGGGTGGCTCTCTCTAGCCCCCATAGCACCCATACTGTGCTCTCAAAGCACCCATACTGTGCTCTCATAGCACCCATACTGTGCTCTCATAGCACCCATACTGTGCTCTCAAAGCACCCATACTGTGCTCTCATAGCACCCATACTGTGCTCTCATAGCACCCATACTGTGCTCTCATAGCACCCATACTGTGCTCTCATAGCACCCATACTGTGCTCTCAAAGCACCCATACTGTGCTCTCATAGCACCCATACTGTGCTCTCATATCACCTATACTGTGCTCTCATAGCACCTATACTGTGCTCTCATAGCACCCATACTGTGCTCTCATAGTACCCATACTGTGCTCTCATAGCACCCATACTGTGCTCTCATATCACCCATACTGTGCTCTCATAGCACCTATACTGTGCTCTCATAGCACCCATACTGTGCTCTCATACCACCCATACTGTGCTCTCATAGCACCCATACTGTGCTCTCAAAGCACCCATACTGTGCTCTCATAGCACCCATACTGTGCTCTCATATCACCCATACTGTGCTCTCATAGCACCCATACTGTGCTCTCATAGCACCCATACTGTGCTCTCATAGCACCCATACTGTGCTCTCATAGCACCTATACTGTGCTCTCATAGCACCCATACTGTGCTCTCATAGCACCCATACTGTGCTCTCATAGCACCCATACTGTGCTCTCATAGCACCCATACTGTGCTCTCATAGCACCCATACTGTGCTCTCATAGCACCCATACTGTGCTCTCAAAGCACCCATACTGTGCTCTCATGGCACTGAACCCCACGGTGCTCTCCTGGCACTGAACCCTACTGTGCTCTCAAAGCACCCATACTGTGCTCTCAAAGCACCCATACTGTGCTCTCATGGCACTGAACCCTACTGTGCTCTCCTGGCACTGAACCCCACGGTGCTCTCCTGGCACCTCTGACAGCCTTCACCTGCCATGAGCCCCCAAAGCCCTGGTGCCCTATTTCCCGACTCACTAACTTCCCATACCATGTCACACTCCCAACCAGTACCACCATACCTTGGCCTGCACTTACCCCTCGCAGTCCGTCTGCACAATGGAGCAGCAGCCAGAATCCATGTCAAATCCTCTAAGTCCCCCTAACCTACACTAACTTGGTTAGGAGACTCCTACCGACAGGGTACGTTGTTCGCACTCACTCTCCTCATTCGCACAATCATGCAATTCACCCCAAACACTTTAGTCATTCATCCCACAGTGCCACACACCCAGTCCACAATACCATCCAACACCTTCTACGTTTATGTGAAAACAAAAACACAGCAGTCCCTCGGATCCCCTTGGTCATCAAATTTAACTGATACACTTTTTCATCAAACCCCAATCAATTTGTCACTACGTCCGTTGTCCGCTAGCCTCCTCCATACTGCCCTAATCGTTTATTTCCAACAATTTAACCAAAACATCAAAATCTCTTCACCAGCCCCATGGAACCTCTACATGGTTCCAGCCAGGCATTTCAATCCTCCCTCAACCAAGCCACTCCTTGTCATCCACCTGTTTCAGGTGTGTTTAACGATCTGCCTGTAATGTCTCCATCACTTTTATTTATAATCACCCAAATCCACTCATGCCACTCTTATGCTTTCTGTCCTCTCCCAATTTGCAATCACTTTCGGTACAATTTTTAATCAATTTTCACATCCCAATATGGCCTGCTTCTTCGGCTCATTGGAAGGGGAGCGAGGGAACGAATCCCTCATTACCCATTACATGACCCCGCCGCCTTGCCACGGCTCAAGGGGGTCGTGATCTACCCCCTCCTTTTCTCCAGGGTTCGTGGAAGTCAGGCAAACCCCAATTAGGGAGGCGGCCTCCCTCTCTTCTCCATAACTCTCTGAAGACAGATAAACCGCACTCAGCTACCCAAACCACTCGTGTGCTCAGAAAGGTCCGAAGACCAAGTGACACACTCCAATGCCGCCTGGCACTCATGTGCACTCCACTCCAAAGTTCCTGTGAGGCTGATAGAGAAATTAAAATCCAATTTCTAAATTGCATTTCTAAAATCCAATCTAAAACTGCTCATGGATGCAGCACCTCCAACTCTGTAAGAACCCACGCGGATCTGTCCATTATGGTTTCCGTCCCCTGGCTCAAATTCTGTCCTGGTGGCATTTCTATTTCCTCTTGCACTTCAAACCTATTTCCCCTGGCTCCACTCATTCCACGCTCAGGACTCCCACACATCCCAAGGTTATGTGTTGACCTTCCACACCTTCAACCTTGCCTGCGTACTGAACAACTGCCTCACACTCCAGGGTTACATTCCCGACCGCCAGGTGAGTACAAACAGACACTTCGGTCTCGGCAGCACATACCGGTGCTGTAGTCTGGAGTGTGGGCTCACAGCATTCATTCACAGGCACTCCACACACACATTCAGGGGGCACGCATACGTGCACCCCATCGGACAGAGTCTCTTCGCTAACATAAAATTCACTTTCTACCTTAAGCTCATCGTCCGCACCATGTATGCATGTGCCCTCGTACCTGCTTTGTTCCAGACTCACCTCTGTCCGGTCGCTTCTCTCCAGCAGGTAACTCATCATCGGTTTGCCACTCTCCTCCGGGGCTGTCAGCTCCACATGCTGGACCTGCTCAAAATGTATCTCACTCGTCAACAACCCCGCATGCTCCCTCAATGTCTCAATCACCAGGGTTTGCTCTAAGTGTGGTGTCATCCGACGAGTGTTGCCAATCAAGTCCCGCACCACCAACATTCCTCCCTGTGGTGATATCACACATCCCACATCATTGTGCTGTCCTACTTCCTGGCTCCATTTTCTTTTCCATTCGAGTTGTTCTTCCTCTCCGAACCTTTTTAGTTGTTCTTTATCTTTCCGGAGTTTTTCCATCTCCACGTACTCCAACCTTGCTCTCTCCTTGAGTTGGTTAATTTAAAATTCGTTTTCTTTTTGTTTCCTCTCCCACCGTCTCTCTTGGTCCTAATTCTCCAATCTCACAGTTTCCTTCAATTGGTTGATCTCCCTTTCCTGCTTCATTCGTTGTTCCTTCACTACTCTTTCTTCATCTCATTCTTTAATCTTGCTTTGGCTTCTAACTGTTCGATCTGCCCAGTGTGGTTCCTTAAGTTTCATTCTCCATTCTCGTTCTTTCCTCCCTTAACATTCCCAGTTCGTTTTGTAATGCCCTCTCTCTGCTTTGGTGTTTCCGTAACTCAGAAGCTTTTTTCCATAATTCCTCTCATTTCATCCCTTCTCTTGCTCATGTCCTCACCTCTTTCACATGCTTCCTTCCTCAATTCGTCCTTTTTTTTTACCGTATTCCTTTGGGTGTTCCTGATATTTCTGTTCTCTGTTTATCTTCTCTTCCAGGCTTTCTCTTTCTTGATTGCCTGTTCGTACCTCTCGCTTCAGTAGTTCCAATTCCAAATCGTGTTCCCGTTTTTCTTTTTCCAGCCTTGTCTTTTCCAGTTTTTTTTCCGTTTTTCCTTTTCCAGCTTTGTTTTCCATTCTTCTTCCAAGTTCTCTCTATCCCGGGAATTACTAATTTGCTCTCCCTCTATTATTTTGTTCAGTTTGCTCTTCTCTTGTTCCAACTCATAGTTACTCCACTCCACTTTCCTCATTTCTCCCTGTAGTTCTTCGAACTGTCTTGACTTTTCCAATAATTCTTCCTTCCTTTGCACCAGATATGTCTCTCCTCTTTTTATCTTCTGTTCTAGGCTTTCTCTTATCCATTTGCCTGATCTTACCTCTTCCTTCAGATGTTTCAATTCCAAATCGTGTTTCCGTTTTTCCTCTTCCAGCTTTGTTTCCCATTGTTCCTCCAAGCTCTTCCTATCCTGGGAGGTACTAATTTGCTCCTCCTCTTTTCTTTTATTCCGTTCGCTCTTCTCCTGTTCCAACATAATGGTAAGCCACTCTACGTTATTCTTTTATCCACGTAGTCCCTCTACTGTGTTGGCTAAGTCCTTTTCCAGCCCCCGAATTTGTTCCTGTGCATCGGCCAATCGTTGTGACTCCCCGTGCACACAATCCTCCTGAACATCGTCTGCGTGCCGCTGTGCCTCGTCCAATTCAATCTGCAATTCCTCTATATAGTTTTCACCACACTTCCACTGCCCCAAAGCATCCGACAATCGTTCATGAAGCTCATGAATGTACGCGTCGTCATCCTGCTTCGTTTTCCCCGGCGTTTTCTGTGTCCACGTGGACTGAACCGGTGGGCAGGAGCGTTTCCTTCGTGCCTTGCCGTTCGTTGCGCTATAATTAGCCCTCTCCCGCTTCGTGTCACGCCGAGATGGAGCCGCGCCGCCATTTTGCGACTCAATTTGCTTTATAATTTTCAAGTTTTTCCTCCGATCCGCTCAAGCATAAAAACAAATCAAATTTGGACCGTTTATTTTTGGTAACCAATGTCTGGGGTGCAAAATGCACCACAAGTCCAAATATCCCACTCCTGACACCAGTTGTTGCGGATCCGGGGTGGCGGGATTCTGACCCGGTCCCTGGCGCCACCCTCACCACCACCGTCTCCGGGAATCTGTAACGCCGGCTGGCTCAGCACAAGCCTCGGGTCACATGTCTTCAATCGCGATACCAACGTACTCCTTGTACCTTGCCAGTTGGGGAGATAGAACCCCTGGTTACAGACTGGCTTTGTCAGAGACCGAGCGGAGTCTACAAGTCTGTAACCACTTTGGTTTTATATGTCAATCGAACGGATCGTTCCTCGACGCAACACGAATTAATCCAGAGCGGTAACTTCATACGAATTAACCAGATTTATTGGGGACATCACGGATCACAACACAAGCAATAAACACGACAATGGTTTTATTAACAATTCTCAACCCGTTCTTAACTTGGGAACTACGGTCCAAAGGTTTCGAGGGGGTTGCGACCGAAATATTCCTTCTACAACATGTGCAGAGAAAACAGACAGACAGACAGACAGCATGCATGCAGACAGAGTACTTGGTGATGTCCCATGGACGAGAGGAAAGCGTCAAGAAGCACGAATGTCGCTCGTAACCAGCGGGTGTCCACGGGTTCGAACTCCCAGTTCAAACCATGCCGCGTGGCAAAAATGTCGGCGCAGTACCTTCCCTGCGCAAATCACTACGTGCGCACATTCTCCTCAGCACGTTCCAGCTCCGCGAAATGTCGACGATGCGAGACCGCCAAATCCACGATGGCCTCGGCCAATCTCTCTCTCGGGTTCGGCGTACAAATTCAGGCCTGGCCTATCCTCCAGACAAGGTCCAAGTCGAGGTTGACGGGCTCTGGCAAACGTGTCGAGCCTTTGGTGTGAGCAGGGACCGCCAGATGCTCCGGCGTCTTCTCTCCTGCCTTCCCGCCTCGAAGCCCGACTCCCGCTTCATCCTCTCAGTTCCTCTATTGCCTTCCCTGCCTTTCTTTTGGCTCGTTCCTCATGAGAAACCGACACAGCTGTCCCGTGTACAGCCGATTGTCGCTACCACTGCGCTCCCAGTTTCACCACCGTTTCTTTTTGTTCCACCAGCATGCCTCGCTCGGCAACTCACTGACCAAAGGCTCCGCCCCCTCGCGTCATCTCCTCTCTCTTGCCACACCCTCTCTCTCCAGGCCACACCCTCCTTCACCGACTGGGTGGGGCCTATCCGGGATGAGGAAGGAATAAGAGAGACCTCTCGTTTCACCACCGTATGAACATAAAAACAGTCTCTTACACCTCCTGACACATTTATCGTACACTTTACCAAACAACATATCTATACATGAATTTAATGGGGGAACTGAGCTAATCCTATACTTCATCGTCCCATTAGGGCCATTTCCGTAACAGTATTATATATACACATAAGCGATAGGCATGTTTTTACTTCACTTATTGCATGTACATCAGGTTATTTTTAATATGAAATAGGTAAAGCTTTGAAATAAAGGAAACATGGTGGGTTGGAAGGTTCTTCTTCTTAATTTTTGTTCCGATACCAGCTCGAGCGCGCGTTAAAGCTAACTAATTTTTATCTCTGGTTTGTTATCGACTTTATTGGTTTCTAGTCTACAAAAGATATCTATAAATGAAAATTGCTTTTCCTTTTAATTGTCCGAACAGACCCAAACACAGTGTTATTGGGTTTCTTCTTCTTCATTTTGGTTCCAGTATCGGCTCGAGTGTGCATTAAACACAAACTAATTTTTATTTCCCAAACATTCATTGGGCCCAGAAATTCCCATTCTTGTTTAGATATGCTGACTACCTCATTGCAAATTTTTGTATCGAAATGGCATGTGACCAGGCTACTGTTGGTTGAACTAATACCCCCATGCTATTTGAGACAATTTGGAATTAGTCTCCACTTTTGCAACCTTGAAAGAACCTTAACCTCCAACCGACTCACCCTACTTTTAATCTCCCAACATTTACTCTTTTGTGTGCTTTCACCGAAAGCAATCATAGTACAGAGGACATCAGCAAACCAGTGGACATATTGGGTGGCCACAATGTCTCATCACCCCTTGTAAAAATTGAGATTGTCTTTGTGTGCATGTTAGTTTCCTTTTTTCAGATCGAGTGAACATAACCATAGGTAATACATGCAATTACACCATTGAACAACAAATTGTCATCAGTGTCTGGATTGCCACTTGATTGGCCACCTCGAAGCCTTGTGATAATTCCTTTTGGGACTTCATAAAAGAGATTGTTGCACAGCAGTGCTCCGAAACCACCGATGACCTCAAACAAGCAGTGAGACTTGCTTTTAATCGTATCACCCCACAAATGCTCCGGAAAAATGTCCCCCAGAACACGGCACAAACTGATCCACTGGCCACTTAAGGCTTATGTATTATGCTTTAAAATGTGTAAAAGTAAAAGAACTGCACCTGTATGTGGTATAACTTGAAGAACCCTTCAGTGTCATCAGCTAATAAATATAAGAAAAGGCAACATCACAATTTTTACAAGGAGTGACCTTGTAAGTTATCAGTGATAGGCAGGATAATGCATCTTAACAAAAATCTAATCGGTTTGTCACCGACCCAACTCATCTACAACCTTTTGAAATATGAAATATACGAGGTCCGTCTAAAAAGCAACGGGACTGACTTCACAGAAATTTTATTCCAAAAAATATATTGAAATCACAGCTTGTCCCCTTCAAAATAGTTTCTTCCAGTTTCACACACTTGTCCATCCTCTTCTTCCACGCTTCGATGCACCCCGGGAAGGCTTCTTCTCGAATCCTTCGGAGCTCCGTCTTCACGGCCCTTTTGATGGCCTCCACATCAGGAAATCGGGTCCCCTTGAGCACAGGGAATAGGAAAAAAAAATCACAAGGGGCCAAAGCTGGCGAATACGGGGGCTGCTCCAGAGTTGGCACGTTCCATCCGCCAGAAACTGTCGGATGCTCAGGGCACTGTGAGCAGGGGCGTTGTCATGGTGGAGCACCCAGGCGTTGTTCTCCCACAGATCCCTCCTCTTGTCCCGGACTGAGCTCACGAGGCGCAGGAGGATCTCCTTGTACAGGTATTGATTCACTGTTTGACCCTGTTGTAGAAACTTGATGTGGACGATGCCCTTGATGTCAAAAAACGTGATGAGCATCACCTTGACCTTCGACTTCAACATCCTTGCTTTCTTTGGTCTTGGTGATGCCAGACTTTTCCACTGACGACTCTGCCGTTTGGTCTCGGGATCGTATTCGAACATCCACGATTCATTGCCAGTAAGGACTCTCCCGAGCAGGTCTGGATCGTCCTCGAAGCGCTCGATAATGTATTGACAGACAGTGACTCTTTGCTGTTTCTGGTCCTCGGACAACAGCTTGGGGACCATCTTTGTGGACACCTTGCTCATTTCGAGATTTTCAGTGATGATGCTCCAGACAGTGTCCTTGTTGATGGAAAGTTCCTCAGCAATCATCTGCACTGTGAGTCGACGATCTGCGCGCACCATCTGCTTCACACGCTCGATCCGCCGTTCCGCCGTGTTTGTTTTTCCGCCGTTCTGCTCATTGAATATCTTCCAGACCGTGGATAGTCTTCAACCTCCTCCCGTCCATCTTTGAACCTCTTGTGCCATTGAACTGCATGTGTACATGACATTATTTCTTTCCCGTAGACTACTTGCAGCATTGCGAAGGATTTGGAAGGTGGTTTGCCAAGTTTGGCAAGAAACTTCAGATTGGCTCTCTGCTCACGACTCGTAGTGCGACAACTCAGACTAGACAACGTGCATAACACGACCTGTAAAAAAAAAAGTCACACAATGAGCGCAGTCAACAATCACCAATCATATATATTGCTGGAATTTTGTGAATGACCGTGATGCAACCCGTTCATTCAAGTTGTGTAAGTGGAGCACACAGCAGGCTCAGTCCCGTTACTTTTTAGACGGACCTCATATACATATATCGGTTTAGCCCCATCTCTCAATGGTGAAGAATCATTTAAAAAAAAAAATTAAAATGCTGCATCCCGATCTTCCCCAAAATCCAATCATTTCATCGTCACACACCCAACCTATCCACCACATTTCTTCTGAATCCATCCACAACTTTGAGATATCCTGCTCACAGCCAAACAAACAAGAAAACAACCTCTGTCCACCTGCGTTAGAGGTGGTAACTTCCACACAGAAAACCACTTTGTGTAACTGAATTCATGGTGTTGGCCGAAAAGCCAAAATGTGGTAGACAGCAACTGCTCAGGGTAGTACTACCGTTCTGAATTAGGAGCATTAAAGTGGTGCCTGGAATCATCTTACACTCACCGTATCAGGATTGCTGGTCTTACTTTCTGTCTCACTCAAACTAAAGCTACCAGTCTAGCTTTAATATCTCTTTCTTGCAAACAAACATCACACACTTTTCTTACTCACTCATTTTCACTCCTCACTTTCCATTCTCTTTTATTTCTCTTTATTTCAGGCCTGGCCTCGATGAGGACTATTTAGTCTGTGACTGGAGCCTTCAACATAAAATAAAATAAAATACAGGATTATGGTGGCCAGGGGCATGAAGTCTTAAAGTATGTATGAGAATAAAGATCCAAAACATGTAAATGGAGATCATCGGAATATGAGGTTGAACACGTTTTATTGAAGGATTTTTTTTCCCCTCCAATCTCAACAATGTTTTGATAAGTAATGACAATCAAGTGGATTTCATTTCTTAGTGTTTATCCTTTCAAAACCAAATAATTAAGGACCAAGTAATCGGACGATATATTAACAAGTCATTCCATTTTTTTTTCCTCTGCATAACATATTTGTAACAATATCATGAAAATAATTTCCTTTTGCAACATCAACACCAAAAGTGGCATAAAGTTCAAGAATAGGCACCACACCTCCAAATTTTTTAATCAGCTCTCCAGATAATGCTTCTTGGATCTTTTCAGGCTCGATTTTGCAAAGATATTTCACAGCAATGATAAAATATCAATAAAGTACATTTACAGTTCAATTTTCCACATCAGGTGACACCAGAGTGCAGGGACAAGGCACAAGAAGGGGAAGGTACATCTTCAGCTATACAAAAGCCTTGCATGTTCAAGCTATCCCTCAAAATAAAGCTCGTAAAATGGCACAAACAAGAAAAGGTCACTGGAATCATGATGGGCCGGCTTAAACCCAACAGCACAAGACCAGCCACCTGGACAGTTCATGGCACAAAAGTGAAAAAAAAAGAAAAGATTAACAATCCCAACGTAACAGCAATCTTGTGCAAGCAAAAGTTAACACATCGTTTGCTGGCTATCTTTCACAACTCGGGTATTTTCATTCACAATCACACTTGAATAGTCCTGCGGAAACATTGTGCACAATTATGCAAGAAAGATGAGGGACTTTTGACGGAAATGGAGGTCGAGGTGGCAAAACTAAATCTTTGGTAACTTTAAAGGTGTAACAACTGGATTGGCTTCACGGAGGAAGTGGCGAGCCAACGTCTTGTGATTAAAGCCACACTTGTGTGCTTCAGCATAGCGATGCATTCCGCAGAAGTTTCCACCGCATCTGCTCACAGCACAAAAAAAACCAATCCCAGAAACATGAACTTCAAGAACTCACACAATAGGCTAACTGTTGCTTATTCATCTTGGCGCTATGAAAACTTGCAGACCTTAGGAACCAGACGAGCATCTGATTGGAGACCGGTGGAAAAATAAAATAAAACGAGAAAGCATCCCAAAAAGCAAAGCTCGTCCACGTCCACTTTGTACTCAAACTAAACTTGAAGAAAACAGCTAAAAATAAATAAATAATAATAATAATAATATTATAATTAATTACTGTTCTCCACATGCTCATAATAAAGGATTTTTGAAAATTTGGTCTCAAATGGTTAAAATGTTATGAAGCAGGATAGAAACAATAAAGAGGACAGAAAGGACAAGATAAACAGGACAGAGGAGAGAAAGAGAGAAAGAGAACCAGAAGTGATTGCAAAACCCCATCTCCTGCTGGATGGGGTAATATAAATAAGTCAAAAACAACTAAGTGCTTGGATAGACAGGAGAGACTTTGGCGTAGAAAAATAAAATATAATATACAATACAAAATGACTTGACACAGGGTCGATGCAAAGGCAGCACAGGATGCAACAAGCATCAACATCGAACAGCGTTTTGGAAAACTCCAGTGACTGATCAAAATGCTGACAGGTAGCCTTTTGAATAAATAAATATATATTTTTAAAAGAACAACACTTCGTGCTTTCTTGCCTGTGGCAGTCTCTCCCTTTCATTTGTGTAGCCTTCTACAATTCTTTATTATTCTTAATATTAATATGGAATATATCAAGTTCATTACTTAAAACAAGAAAGGAAAGCAATTTCAAAAACAAATTCACCAACTCTCATGCTTGACCAGTCAGTACATTGTGGAACAACCATTTACCGGCATTGGAAGGTCGTGGCCAATCCCATTTTCCTTCTGCATTGCTGACAACGGCGTGTTCCTTTGTTCTTAACTGGAGAAAAAACCTTCATTGGAGAAATTGGTGGCAGTGGAGACTCTAAGAATACAGAAAAGCCCCCCAAAAAAAAAAAGGAACAAGAAGAAAAACAAGTGAAATCCTTCAATACAGCACGTGTGGTGAATCAAATGAGTGCACTAATGTTAAAA
>NC_140970.1:7947864-8010364 GCF_056783735.1 Eptatretus burgeri | reverse complement strand
ACAGCCCAGAGGACTGAAAACACTCCTTGCACCTCGCAGGATGTGTCAACACAGTTTTCAGGCATCTCAGTAATGTAAGGATCTGTGCTAGTCATACTGTTCAGCATCAAAGACTTGCACCAAGCCATATTCAAGCATACTTGCAGATTTCTTCTTGAAAGACATGATGGCCATGCACAGGTCTACAGAAGACGCAATGAGTGATGTGCCAGAGTTTATGTCCAGGAAGCTGCGAATTTTGGACGTGGAAGTGTCATAATGTTGGGGTTGCTTTGCCAAAAACTTTTGAATCAACTCGATCCACATCCTTGCAATCTGACAGCAGATTGACAGATTAATGAGATCTTACAGCAAAGTGTTGCCGACCCTTCAACCTCATGGTCCAGGAATAAACTTCACACATAATACTCCTGCTCACAGGGCCAAACAAGGAACGTTTTGTGAATGCCCTAGCCTGCCATTTCACCAGATTTAAATCCAATTGAACATCTTTGGGATGGGATATCATCAACCATCGCATTTGCACTTTGCCAAGACAGCCACAGACCCTTTAAGAGAGGGAACAGGAGAGGATTGAGCAGGGAATGCCATTCCACAGGCTCAGATTTGAGTGCTACAATTGTCAATGCGACGACAGTGCAATTCAGCGATTGCTGCCAGAGGTGGATGTATCTGGTATTGAGATCATTACTTCTACATATGGATCACTAGGTGAAAACATATGCCACAATGCAGCATTAGGTCACAATGAAATGGGCACGTAATTATTCAGCATTTATCTCTTCGAGGTTTGCACCTCATTTATGGGTCATTCCATGTCAAATCATCAAAGAATCTGCCGTCATCTCTCAGATTTTTGTAAAACTTTGGGAACCAATTGGGACCCATGAAAAACGGCAAGAACTCAAATATTTTTGCTAACAGCCTCTTAATTAGTGAGATACAGACTAACGAACTTTGGACTAATTAGCATGACGTCGCGGATTCAAATGGCCATATCTCTAAAAGTATAACACCTAGAGAGCAGGTTTTGGTGTCATTTTAAAGGTATTTTCATGCCCTATGAATTTGTCTGGGCAACATTTTCCTATCTCCAACCACAAAAAAAGTTATCACAAAATATAAACTTCAATCGTGAATCCCACAAAAAATGTATCCTTCAAATTTCCTCAAATTCATCCCAGAGGTATCTTATGATATCAAGAAGCTTCCACATAAGTTTTGTGATGGGTCCTCCAATAGTTTCTGAGATATGAGCAATAATGTACATGTACGTTTGGCATATAGGTTCGAAAATCAGCATTTGTAATGTATTATACAATCATTCTAACCTAGCCATGACAGGGGACACAGGGAACGACCATCAATTGCTTTGAAGTATCATATACTTTCATTTTCAACTGGGCCTGAGGGGAAGAAACAAGTGCTGCTGTTGCTGCATTGAAGAGGAAATTGAAAGCCGAAGTCAGGTTAGTGAACACTGTGTACTTGAACTCACTTATTGATTGTATAATACATTACAAATGCTGATTTTCGAACCTATATGCCATACGTACATGTACATTATTGCTCATATCTCAGAAACTATTGGAGTGCCCATCACAAAATTTATGTGGAAGCTTCTTGACATCATAAGGTACCTCTGGGATGAATTTGAGGAAATTTGAAGGATACATTTTTTGGGGATTCACTATTGAAGTTTATATTTTGTGATAACTTTTTTGTGGTTGGAGGTAGGAAAATGTTGCCCAGACAAATTCATAGAGCATGAAAATACCTTTAAAATGACACCAAAACCAGCTCTCTAGGTGTTATACTTTTAGAGATATGGCCATTTGAATCCGCGACGTCGTGCTAATTAGTCCAAAGTTCGTTAGTCTGTATCTCACTAATTAAGAGGCTGTTAGCAAAAATATTTGAGTTCTTGCCGTTTTTCATGGGTCCCAATTGGTTCCCAAAGTTTTACAAAAATCTGAGAGATGACGGCAGATTCTTTGATGATTTGACATGGAATGACCCATATGTTATTTCCATGTCACATAAACAAATCAACAATCACATGTGTATGGATGTGGATACCCAGCAGGATTACAAACAAAACCTGCCAAAGGGTGGAGGAGCTCCTTGTGAGCCAACGGCCATCCATATCAAGTGCCCAACTGTGTCTGCGGATGTCCTTTTTAGGAGGTTTATGGCAGGATTCCCACTCCGGCCACTGAAAAACACTTCATTCCACAAAACCGACAAATGCAAAGAACACTGAAAACCCACACCGTGGGAGTACCTCCTGTGTTGTTGCCCTTCGCAGGGCAGCACACCGGATGACTGGATTGGGGCAAAGCCTTTGGGACCCCCATTCCTCAATCATGGGAGGAAAAGCACAGGGTAAACTTCCTGGGTCAGATTGCGGTGGTGTGTGGTAGAGTGGTTCCGAAGTGTCGCCCAGCAGATGGCGGGCCTTCCGGGTGGGTGCCTGGAATGTCCTTTCCTGAAGAGAGGATTATCAGCTGACTGTCATCATCTGAGCTCAAGTGTTTGAACATCTGTATTGCAGCACTCTCTGAGGTTCAGAGACCAGATAGTGGGGAGATAATGGTGGGTGGTTACACCAACTATTGGTCTGGTCGCTCTGATGGTGACCATGTCCAAGGTGTTGCTGTAGCTGTGTCCAATAAGCTGGCTCCAATGATAATTGTGGTAACACCAGTCAATGAGCAAATTATGATTCGAAGAATTTGTCACTCCTTGGGTGTCGTTTCCGTGGTTTTTGTATGTGTTCCGACTGAGGTGAGTGATCTCACCGTGAAGGATGCATTCTATGCGCACTAGAGCTCCCGAAGAGCACTAGAGCTCCGCACTAGAGCGCACTGGTTGATCAGTACTCCAGGTGAAATACTCTTCTCGTCTTCAGGTCAGGTATGGGAGCATGTGCCAAAACAGCGCGTCGCTGCGTCCACTTTCCGCCGGTACTCCAGGGGCCTCCGTCTGGCCATCCCCCAGGCAGATGCCAGGCCCATCCCCATCTCCTTGAGATGATGGTCAACCTGCTGCAACCATGAGGCACGTGGTCGGCCCACTGGCCTCCTCCACTCATGAGACTCCCTCGCTGAGAGAATCTGGTGAGCAGGATCAGCGTCAGGAAAACGAGCCACATGTCCATACAGCCGCAACTGACGCTCACGGACTATGCAGGTAACAAATCTCATCCGAGTCTCTCTCAGCAACCGCTCATTGGACACAAAATCCGACCAGCGATAGCCAAGGATTCTCCGAAGAGACCTGGTACCAAAGGAATTAAGTCTCCGTCTCAGATCCTTGGTCAGAGTCCAAGTCTCGCACCCATAGAGCAAGACTGGAAGTACCAAGGACCTGAAGACTCGGACTTTCGTCCTCCCGCACAGGTACCGGCAGCGCCACACCCCATGATCCAGTGAATCCATGACTCCCCAGGCCCGACCCAGACGTCTATTGACCTCTGACTCGCAGCCAGCAGAGACATGAATATCATTGCCAAGGTAAGTGAATCTCTCCACGACCTCAACATCCTCACCACAAACAGACACAGACAGGACAGCAGCATCCAAGATGTCACCGAAAGCCTGGATCTTAGTTTTGACCCAGGAAACCCGTAATCCCAACGGCTCCGACTCCTCATTCTGCACCTCGAGGGCCCCCAAGAGGATGTCTAAAGTCTCCGCAAAGATGACTGCATCATCTGCAAAATCAAGGTCCGAGATCTTGACATTGCCAAACGATGCACCACAACTTGATCTCTCCGACATCCTCCCTAAAATCCAGTCCATACAAGTGCTGAAAAGTGTGGGGGCAAGTACACATCCCTGACGAACTCCAGTAACAACTGGAAATAAGTCAGAGATGGTACCACCACACTTCACAGCACTCTCAGTACCAGAGTAGAGTTCAGACATTAGATCGATCAGTTTTGGTGGCACCCCACGAAGACCAAGAATCCTCCAGAGGACATCCCGATTCACTGAATTGAACGCTTTACAGAGATCAACATAGGCTGCAAGCAGCCCCTGCCGAAACTCTCCTCTGCGTTCGGTGAGGACACGAAGTGCAAGGATACGGTCAATCGTTGACCTCTTTGGTGTAAAGCCTGACTGCTCTGGACGCTGGTGCTCAAGCAGATGGTGGCGAACCCTCTCAAGAATTATCCGAGCAAAGACCTTGCCCGGCACTGAGAGCAGCGTCACCCCTCGGTAGTTGTTGCAGTCTTGGCGATCACCCTTCCCTTTCCAGAGAGGGACAACAAGGCCCCTCTTCCAGTCAGTTGGGATGATGCCTGTGTTCCAGGCAGAGCACAAAACTGCATGCAACGACACGAGTGCAGCATTTCCACCAGCATTGAGAAGTTCAGCATGGATGCCACAGATCCCTGGAGCTTTGCCCCGTTTCAACTGGTTCACCGCAGCCCGTGTTTCCACAAGCGAAGGTGGACCACAGTTTGCGGATTTCAATGCATCGACTGGCACTGATAAGAACGGTTATAAATGAGAGATGTGTTGGTCCCCTTGGGTCTGGAACTGTGAACCAGAATAGCACCAATTTCCTTGACTTTGCAAGAAGACTTAGGGTGGCTGGTTCATGGTTTCAGCACCCACAAGCTCATCGCTGGACTTGGTATACCAATGGTGGTGGTGTGCCAAAGGAGATTGACCATGTGCTCGTTGATGGTCACTGGAGGATGATCCAGAACTGCAGGGTCTACCGTAGTGCTCAGTTCCTCAATACCGACCACAGGCTTGTTGTGGCAACTCTGAAGTTTCAGCTTAAATCCGGGAGAATGTTACCATCCCAGCCGAGGCTGGATGTTGGCAGACTCAAGGATGAGAGGGCAGCTGAGGAGTTTGGAACAGGATGAGGGGGATTTTGGGGGTCTGGGTGTTTTGGGAAATCCTGAAGAGTTGTGGAGTGCCTTCAAGACCACAATCCTTGATGTTGCCAGTGGATGCCTTGGAACTCATCATCGGGCAAAGAAGAATTTTGTCTCTCAAGGGACACTGGATAGCATTGACCAGTCACAGGACCAAGCTTAATGGCACAGCTGAGATGTTCAGGGAGTTGAGGCGTAAAACTGTACGTGCACCGAGGGAGGACAAGTAGGCCGATGTACGAGGAATCTGTGAGGGGGTAGACATTACCTGTGGTCAAGTGATTCTCATCCTGCTTACAGGGGAATTCGTGCATTGCATTCCTCCAAGCCCGTCTCTCAGTGTGCTCCAGTGAGAGCGGAGGGTGGTGAGCTCTTGACAGAGGAGTCCGAAGTGAAGGCCTGCTGGTCCACTTACTTTGAGCGGCTGTACCAGGCTGACCCACCAGCTGTTGAGTTGGATGTCGGGGTGTAACGATCCCCATTGCTGACCCTCCAATCAACTGTGATCCACCTTTGTTTGTGGACACAAAGGCTGCGTTGAACCAGTTTAAATGGGGTAAAGCTCCTGGGATCTGTGGCATCCATGCTGAACTTCTCAAGGCTGGTGGAAATGCTGTACTCGTGTCGTTGCATGCAGTTCTGTGCTCTGCCTGGAACAGGCATCATTCCAACTGACTGGAAGAGGGGCCTTGTTGACCCTCTCTGGAAAGGGAAGGGTGATCGCCAGGACTGCAACAAATGCCGAGGGGGGGGACGCTGCTCTCAGTGCTGGGCAAGGTCTTTACTCGGATAATTATTGACAGGGCTCGCCACCGTCTGCTTGAGCACCAGCACCCAGGCTTTATACCAAAGAGGTCAACGATTGACCGTATCCTTGCTCTTCGGGTCCTCACCGAACGCAGACGAGAATTTCGGCAGGGGGTGTTTGCAGCCAAAGTTGATCTCTGCAAAGCGTTTGATTCAGTAAATTGGGATGTCCTCTGGAGGATTCTTGGTCTTCGTGGGGTGCACCAAAACTGATCAATCTGATGTCTGAACTATACTCTGGTACTGAGGGTGTTGTGAGCTGTGGTGATGTCATCCCTGACTTATTTCCCATTGTTACTGGAGTTTGTTAGGGGTGTGTACTGACCCCCACACTTTTCAGCACTTGTATGGACTGGATTCTGGGGAGGATGTCAGAGAAATCAAGCTACTGAGCATCGTTTGGGAATGTCAAGATCTCTGACCTTGATTTCACAGATACAGTCATCTTTGTGGAGACTCTGGATAACTTTTTCAGGGTCCTCCAGGTGCTGCATGCGTCGTCGGAGCTGTTGGGATTACAGATGTCTTGGGACAAAACTAAGATCCAGGCTTTCAATGACATCTTAGACACTGCTATCTTGTCTGTACCCATTTGCGGTGAGGATGTTGAGGTCACGGACAAATTCACTTTCCTTGGCAGAGATATTCATGTCTCTGCTGGCTGTGAGCCAGAGGTCAAAAGACGTCTTGGATTCACTGGATCATGAGGTGTGGCGCTTTCGGTACCTTTGCAGTATGACGAAAGTCTGACTCTTCAGGTCCTTGATGCTTCCAGTCTTGTTCTATGGATGTGAGACTTGGAGTCTGAACAGGGATCTGAGACGGAGACTTAATTCCTTTGGTACCAGGTCTCTTCGGAGAATCCTTGGCTATTGCTGGTCGGATTTTGTGTCCAACGAGCGGTTGCTGAAAGAGACCCAAATGAGATTTGTTAACTGCATCATCCGTGAGCATCAGCTTCAGTTGCATGGAAATGTGGCTCGTTTTCCTGTCGCTGACCCTGCTCACCAGATTCTCTCAGCGAGGGAGCCGCGTGAGTGGAGGTGGCCAACGGGCCGACCACGTGCCTTCGTGGTTGCAGCAGGTTGACCAGCATCTCAAGGATATGGGGATGGGCCAGGCATCTGCCTGGGGGATGGCTAGACAGGGGTCCCAGGGGTACCGGCAGAAAGTGGACGCAGTGATGCACTGCTCTGGCACACGTTTCCATACCTGACCTGAATCACATGTTCAGTTTTTTTTATAATGCTGGAGAGCACATGCCAAGACCACAACTTCTCAAGCTCATAAAGAGGCAAACATGGCACTTGGAGTCCAGCATCCCCAACAGTGATGGAGTTAACAGACAAAAATTTTAC
This sequence comes from Eptatretus burgeri, assembly GCF_056783735.1. Taxonomy (NCBI): domain Eukaryota; kingdom Metazoa; phylum Chordata; class Myxini; order Myxiniformes; family Myxinidae; genus Eptatretus; species Eptatretus burgeri. Next base: position 8,003,302 of record NC_140970.1, on the reverse strand, counting down.
TCTCAAAATACCTTCCAACACCATATTGTCATGTTATAGCCATCAGGCCATCCCAGTTGCCTCGTGCAAATCACGGTGATCCACGTAAAACAGCCGCCGACTCATTTGGTCGCCTGCGACCAGACCATGTCCCCATCACCACGATACTTCGCCAGCAGTGGGACAACTGAACCAGTAGATAGCCACGCTGATTTGGTGCCGTGTGTCTGATCTCCATTATGACAGAGCTGACTCGCAATGCGCATGGCAGGCATGGCATGGCTGTGTCATGGGACATAAAACACCCAAACCTAATGTCCCTTTCATGGACATGCACAATTATAACCACAATCAGAACCACCCAAATTCACTCCGAGATCAAGTGGTTTTATCGTGAAATCAAGAACACAAGAGCAGGAATACAAATTCAGCAAACAATTTGTAATGATAAAAGCACACCCGTTAACCCATACTCTAAACACACTTATGAAACAACAAACAAATGGTAGATCCTTGATTTTCGAAGTTCTTCATGGGCCCAGTCATTCTGAGAGAGAGAGAGAGAGAGAGAGAGAGAGAGAGAGAGAGAGAGAGAAAGAGAGAGAGAGAGAGAGAGAGAGAGAGAGAGAGAGAGAGAGAGAGAGAGAGAGAGAGAGACAGACAGACAGACAGACAGACAGACAGGCAGACAGACAGAGACGACAGAGACGACAAAAAATACCCAGGCAATGCCCGACAGAACACTGTCGGATCGCTAAAAAGCACTGAGTCAACGACCTTGCAGCACTTCAAGCCGGCCTTGGAGGAGGAGGAGTGGGTATAACTGGCAGGGTGTAGTGTGGTGGAGCATGGTGCTGGAGGGGCGTTGTTCAAATGGGGAAGTTCCCGTACACTTCCACACAGCTTTCTTCAGCGACGCTCCAGGCTTGTCCCTCCCTCCACACTGTTGCACCCACTTTTATAAAGTTTGCCCCCGCCCTCCGCATATAAACCTCTCCCATCTCAGCTGCTATTGGCTCATAGGCCAGTCCACGGTCAGGGCAAACTCTTCCTAGATCTCACCTGCAGGGTTGCTGGTGGCCAGGAGTGGTCGTCTCGGGTATTCCGCCAAAACTTGCGCCTAATGGCCGAACAGAATGCTAAAAACAACATTAAAGACGGATTACAAAGGAAAGAGCATTAAAATGGGTGACGGGGATGGCAGTTTTCGACACAAACAATGGGGAGGGTGGACGACATCTTTCTATACAGAAAGCGACGCATATCTAATATCACAATTAAATTACCTCAAGCTTACTCGAATACAATTACTTTGGGAAATAACTAATCTCCCCAATGAAATCTTAGCCCCGAGAAGTCATTTCCACAACAGTCTTCAAATCACAAGCAACCACATTATACATGACAAGATAAATTTGAATGCCCAAACGTCTGGAAATGCCACAAAGCATCACCCGAGGGAATCCACAACTCAAAACCTTGTGGTCTACCAGGCCTTCTGTACAGCCGGGATGATTTCACATCAAGACAAAAAATAAATGCAAAGAAAGCTCACCGTATACAATAAAAAGCCGTGCACCATTACAGCGTACATTGGGTTTCTCTTGGTCAAACATAAGAAACACACAAAATGCTATTCAACGAAATGCTATTCAGTTTGTCAAATTTATTTTCACGATAGTGGTATATTCTTCAGTTTATCAAAATTCATTTGATGGCAGGTCAACTGTATTTAAATTATCCAACTCAACGATGACTGTGGGATAATCATCATATTCCTTTCAGTGACACCGACACCTTTTCACCACATCACATATCCTACAATCCTGAAAATCCAGCCTTATCTATCAGTCCCAAATATGATTGATTGAGAACGAAGCATCAGAGCCTTTTATCCACTTAAGTATTATGACCTTTACATCGATTATCAAAATAATGAAAACGAATCTCACTTGAAGGGTTGTTATGGCCTGTGATGTGGGGAGGTCGAAAATGTGACAACGATGACTCCTTGTACATCCTTCCTCTACAATCAACTCCAGATTTTGTACCACCTGAATGGGGTGACGACAGGGAGGAATGGTATATGTTGTGGTTGATGGGGTGGAATTCACCATACTGACCACAACAGAGATATTGCCACTAAAATGCATTTAATTAAACGAAAATCACAATCTCCAACCCTTTTCCTCATCCATTAAAGGCTCCCCATTCTCCTATTTCTCCCCACCCAGGATCTCTTAACAGGAAGCGTAGTCTCAAGGTCTGCTCGCTCACCACAGGCAAGTTGGTGTTTTTTTGTTTTCTAGGCCTCGTTTCTGGCCTCGCTCCCCACCCTCTAGCAACATGCTTTGTTCTAAAATTCCACACCCGGTTAAGCTTCCCGATTCTAAGATGAACCATCACTTGCATTCACTCATCACTCTAGTCTCTTGTGTGTGAAATAACCTGTGTCAATTTGGCTCGTACCCCTCCAAGAGGGCCTGCTGTCCAGTCACCTTATGTCTTAGTCCATACCCACCCTTGCTCTCTGGACTCCCACCGACTCCTTGTCCCTCCACCACACCCAAGTGCTTTCCTTTCTGCCACTCATCTACTCATGTGAAGTCTGCATTCTATATCCCTATTCAGCTTTGATCCACACTATGGTGCCATTTCGCTTCTGCATGTATGCATACAATTTTTTTCTATTATTTCTAAAAAAGATCTTCCTCACGAACCAACTTTTTCATCAATTTTACACCTTTGTCCATGTGTACATAATATGTAGATTGCCCCCAAAACAAAAATACTTCCAGCTTTCATTTTTCTAACAAAGCCCAGACAAACTCAAACAACTCATTGCTTTAAACAACAATAACCTCAGCAAGTGATGGAAACAATGACAGACGATATAAACCAAACAATCTCTCCTAATTAAATAATCTCAAACAATCTCCCCTTCAATCACATTCACCATCAAGAGAGCTGAAAATATGACAAAGCTATACCAACCTGCCATGATGCGGAAACCTTTAATCATGGAACAACGATTCCAGAAGTTGAGACATTTCAGAAATCATTAAAATACAAATCGATGCCAATTTATTAAAAGCAAATTAAGGAATGCTATTTGTATCACAGCAAATACACCATGTAGTGGCATTACATTTTTTGGAGCAAAAATACAAATATAAATAAAGTGAAAACTTAACGTTAAATCCTCAAAGTGAAAACTCACCAATAAACAGTAAATGAAACTTCGGCAAATTTCCCAGTAATTTCTATAGTCAGCCACGTCTCGTCAACGACTGGCTGTGAAATGCACATGATATCACATGCACTTGGATGGGAAAGCCTGGATACCTACTGGAATGTAACAAAATTTGAGGCTTGTTGGCTTTTCATTTTAGAATTGAAAATTAAAAATTTAGTCCGATAAGCCACTCTTGTAATACCTGGTTATTAAATACATATTTTTTTGAAACAACCCGTCTTGAATTTTATTGCATGATGATCAATTTGCACTTTTTTTTCTTTTGTATATGAATTACAAGCTCATGGAAGAGCGAAGAGACAATGGACAAAAATGAAACATACTGACGGTGCAGTTGCAGGTGTAACGAACAAACCAAAAGAGAAGGAAGAAAGGAGGAGGGGAAACCTGTAAGTAGGAGAGCTGGGTTCTGGCCAAGTTAATGGGGGTAAAAAAAAGTATTGTGGGTAGGAATGGGGGATGATATGAGGTGCTAGTGCACTACCTGCTCGAAACCCTGGTGGGAAGACTCGTTATGACCAGCCTTGGAAAGGATGTTCCACAAACGGGAAAAGAAAGAAACAAGAGTGGAGACGGGCAGTAAGCCGGGACCATGATAATTTAATCAGGAAGTGGTAAAAGGCTCTGCTATGGAGTTTGGTGATGAAATGGAATATTCGGTTGTAGCCCGTTAATATTCCCACCTGAAACTCTGGCTCATGATGTAGGGAACCCAGATTGAAATCCCAGATGTCTTTGTCCATCTTTGAATGCCTTTGCAATTCATATAAAAGTATAGTGATGTCTACTAATGTCTTTCTCCTGCATGTGATATGTATACAAGCTATTCCAGGAGTTTGAGGCCACTGAAGGAAAAAATAAAATAAACTTTTAAAAAAACAAATAAATAAATAAAATCCGAATTTTCCAGTTAGTGCAAAATAGCTGGCGAATATGCATTCCTTTTTACAGGAATAAAAATTAAAACATCCTGCATGAGACAGACACATACCATGATCAGTGGACGATGGTAAGGGAGACCAGGTGACCTTGTTGATCTCGTTTGAACTTTGTCTCACCCTCCTGGGTATCTTAGAATTTTTGCACCGACTTGGACAGTTGATAAGAGCAGCCATTTTGTACCGGCTCTCACCACAAATGCTTGGCCTTTTTCTGTCGGACAGGGAACATCGTCCTTTTGGCTCTTTACTTGGGGGTATTGAAGAACTATGAAATACAGGACAAGCAACTAGGTCAGCATTAAGTGGTGCTTTTTCAGGTTCATTGTAACGTGTAAGGTGCGGCATCTTTTGAGTCTTTGCGGGTATGGCGGCTGGAGTCAATGCCATGGCTGCAAGTGAGGCCTCGAGGCCATCAAAATTGACTTCTTCATTTAGTGATGAAGTACGAGCACAACAAGACTTCTTTGTCGTGCCGCAGACACTCACACGGCTGAGTTGTTCTGCCAAGCTGTCTGCAGCATCAACTTGTCCAAAGCCATCAAGTGATGACGCATTGCAACAAACACCTAACAAAGACGACGTCGGTGATTGCTCAACATCATTTCCAGCAGAGTTGTAATCCGGCAACAAAGTGCCTTGAAAGCATTCAGGCAATGTTGTGGTTCGTGCAGGCATTCGTATCACTTGACCCTCAGGGCGAGAAATTGTGCAATGTACGTCGAGACTGGGGAGCAAACAGCGACTGTCATGGGAAGGTGATAATGGTGAAATGCCAAAGTGAACCATCGGAGATCGAGGGCATAACTTGGCATCATCTTTCTTGGTCTGCAAGTAAAGTAATCATCAAAATTAGTTTGTAATTTTCAGCTACATGAAGTTTACAATCAATCGTGTGCAGTATAGAATAAATGAATTGTGTTCCCCATGATAAAGCAAATGCATGTAAAATAAACAACAAAGGCAACGGTATGCCATTGCAAATCCCCACGCTTCCTACCTAAAGCAAAGTTGAAAGACACCAGAAAGTTCCATCAGGAATGACCTAACATCAAATTTAAAGTTAAAAAAAAAAATTATTTCGACCCCTGTGACCTGAAGTCCCCACCCCCTGGGACAGGAGAAATGGGAATCAGATCCAAACAAACAAACAAAAAAGAAAAAAAAAGTTACATATTTCATGCATCCCCCAATGTTGATTGCATATACAAAGTTTCATTTAAAAAGGTTTTAAAACATGCCCACAATTGCACGTTTTAAACCCGCCTCAAGGCCCTCAGGGGCAAGGCCAAAAATTATACTGTTCTCACACCTTCTTGCCATGTGATCATAATTACCGAGTTTGGTGAATTTCTGTACAACTATTTAAAGAAGATAACGTGATGGACACAAAGACAGACAGACAGAGCAGATCACAATATCCCCCCCCCCCCCCGTTTTTTTGTAAGCACTTGGATAATAACTGCTTTTTGATGATCATCGAATATACACGAGGGAAAATCCATGGTTATTTTCACTTATGTTCACCACATACCCGCTTGCTTGTTGATCCAAATTGAAGCTGGCTACGAAGAGAAAGCATTTTCTTCTTCATCAATGCATCTTCTTTGAGACGCTGTCCCTTTGTTGTTCGTGGTGCTTTTGCCTTCCCCATCTCAGATACCCCAGTTGGGGAACCAGTGCATCGCTCGTACAAAGAACTTTCGCTGCAACATGCCATTAACACAGATGCTTGTTAAAATGCAATTATAAATGTGGGTCAAACAGCAGTGTTGCTACTTTATGGGCTTTTCATTAAGAAATTGATGCTTAGCCTTCAAGCAAAAGCAGATTTCAGGTTTAGGTTCCACCAACTCACCTCTATATATTCAAAAAACATCCACTGACTGGTACATAAATAATAATCACAACATGATATAACTCGAGAGTTCATAGAACACCTTACCTTGCACAGTCTTCAGATAAATATCTTAATAACATAACAAGGGAAAAATTATAATTTACAACATGGGTAGGGCCGACGAGTGGCAAATTTGATTTGGTGCGATGATGTAAAATTTCGTAACATTTTGTTCAAGCATTGCTAAATAAAAAGGGGTTTAAAAGTGCCAAAAAGGTGCTTCGTGTTCTCGTGTTCATGTGTACAATTCAATGGAAATCAAAGACTTTAAAGGTCATAGAGAAATAAAAATTCCAGAAGTTTACCGCTGTTCATGAAGTCTTATACACCACCTTATTTAACATATTGCAATAATTCTTTATGCCTGTTCGTGTCCTTGAAGATATCCCTAAATTCAGTGTTAAAATATATATACTAATAATATTAATAAGTAAAAATTATCTCACTCCTCTCTACACATGCGTGATCAGGACAAATTCAGAGGCAAAGTACTGCAAAACAAAGGAAAAAGGGTGGGGGGGGGGGGAAGAAAAGAACTGCTCAACTGAAGATTCGTTTTCCAAATCATGTTCAAATATAGCATTCAATTGAAATGAAGTTGTTGTTGCTCGATCAGAAAGTGATGATTTTATAGGGTGGCCATAAAATCTGGAAACACAGATAATATGTCATTCTGTTAGTTTGAAGAGAGGGAATGGTTGGACGATAATTTCCCTAACTGGATTAGACGACATAGCCCTGTGGAGTGGGCTGCACGCTCACCAGAACTCAACCATCTTGATTACTTCTACTGGGGTACGCTGAAGGCACAGGTTTATTCAGTGAAAATTAGACACGAATCATCTGAGGCAACGCATCACGGATGCATGTGCAGGAACTGATGGAAATGCTGCGTTAATTCATTGCAATTTTGCACAGCGCATTGAACTGTGCATTTCTCATGAGGGACAACACATTGAACATGATATGTTCAATGACATTACATAACATGTGTTATAATCCATCCATCCATTTGGACCATACTCTGTGCAGAGCATGGGTGGTGCCTAAGCAGTCTCCTTGGCTATTGGCCACAATCCTGGACAGATCGCCACTCCGACGCAGGATACCAGCAAGCTGGTACTCATTTTGCCGACCTCAGAAGGATGACAGGCTGAGTCAGCTACACCTGGTATTAATTCAACAGCGAAGCAGGATTTGAACTCAGGACCCAATGATCCCAAGCCCACCACTCTAGCCATTAAGCCCGAGGTCGGCAACCTGCGGCCCGCGGGCCAAATGCGGCCCGCGAGCTCCTCCCGTGTGACCCGCGGCGCCTTGTCCGGATTTCCATTAGGTGCGGCCCATGAAACATTTTTCTGAACCGACGGCAAATTTAACATATGTGGACATATGATTCTTCCACATATATCACAGTCTCTGTACGTCACAATAAATTATTTTCGCTTCTAGTCCACTTAACTTGGTCTTAAATATTTTTTCGTTGTTGTTTCAGATGGCTGAAGGTCTTAAGGTTCAATTTACAATTACATTTATTATCATTGATTTTAGGTGTGTTTGTTATTTTTCGGGTTGGGAGGGGGGGTGTGGCCTGCGAGGTGGCCCGAACGTGGCCCAGTGGCCCGCGGCCTGGTTTAGGTTGCCGACGCCTGCATTAAGCCAACATCAAGCATATGTATTGTAATGTAAATAAACCAATTATAATGTATATTCGCCTGTTTCCAGACTTTATGGCCAATCTGTCCACACACACACACACACACACACACACACACACACACACACACACACACACACACACACACACACACACACACACACACACACACACACACACACACACACACACACACACACACACACACACACACACACACACACACACACACACACACACACAAATTGCTTAACCCGGCTTTGCGTGCACGGGGTAATAAATAATGACCATTGTGGAAAATAAAATAACGATAAGAGTTAAAACTTAGTTTGCCAGGGAGATTTCATGAAATAATGTTGAAATGTTTTGGCAAAGATTTGTCTAATTGAACCTTGAATTTGGGCAACAGCTGCAAAGTTAGTTCATATAAACACGAGTCTCATCAACTCTGCCTTCTCATTGTATTGCAAAGTTTTTTTTCTTATTTAGATTGTAAAACAGGAGTCATCGGCCTGCTGAGGCTACAAGACTTCTCATTGTGTTACAAAGCTGTACCATATCTGTGTAAACAGATGCTCCACAAGCCTGCTGAGATCATGCGTATCTTGCCTATGTAAATGAAAGTTTCTCTGTGCACGCATGCCCTGAAGCAAGACATGCATTTCTTCACTGCTTTATCTTGTTACTCACATGTTTTATTATGTATAGAATTGTTTTTCTCTTTGCTTTGAAGGACTTCTGTTTAACAGAGATTTCTTGTAGTCTGCTATTGATTAACCAGTACCCTCTGAAGCTTTGACCCCTCCCTATTTCCAATCATGTAAAAGGCCATGTATCCTAGCTCAGAATCAGAGATCTGTTTGTACACTTGAGACAGCCTTTCTCTCCACACGTGTGTTTATACAATAAACGATCGATTAGATTTTCTTTTGTGTAAAATTTCCAACACACCATGCTGTGCATAATACCTGAGGGTTTCTGATAGTGGGGACAAGGTGCCATCTCCACGATCCACCACTCGAAGCAAGTCAATATGGTCTCCTTGCTGGAGGACAAGCAATGCAAGTTGGGGATTCGTCTCAAGAGGTGGGCTCTCTGGAAAGTATGGAATCTGCACGTCTTCCAAAGCAACTGAATAAAAAGGCACAACAAGGTCAATAACAATGCTTTTCAATCAATCGATAATTGAAGATACTTGCCAATGGTAGAAAATACCGTGGTGCAACTGCAGTTGGCTTACCACGTCGTGTGTTCACAGGGCCTCCTCGCATAGCCAGGACCAAACGCACCGTCGCACCATCTGCAATACTGGCAAGTTCACAGCAAATGCATCAGTTTGTTGGAATAATCACAACATTTAATGATTAGCAAAAGTACCAGGCATTACCAGGCAATGCTGTGTCCCTCCTCCCACCCCACCCTTCCTCCTCCCACCTCCACAGGTACCCCGCGGACCGAACGCATCTTTTTATTTATTTGTATGCAACCTGTGGCTGCTTAGCTGCATAATTTTCTGGGGGCGCTACTGTGCCGCTGATGCAATGCCCCGTTACTCATTTCACCGACCTCAAAAGGATGACAGGCTGAGTCAACCCACATGGTGTCAATTTAATGGCACGACAGTGGCTCAAACTGAAGACCCTAAGATCTCAAGCCAGCCACCATAACTATAAAAAGCAAACACCAAGCTTCATAACGTATCTATTGGACTGCCACAATTAAGCACACATTTAGAGACAAACATTTTACCAAGCTGCAAAATATTGAATAAAATTGAACATATTATTGTCATGCTTTTGGGTAGACAATATTGAACGTTTTTCCATCAAGGGCCAAAACATGTATATGGATCAAAATCGCTCGTTTTAAAATTATTGCAGGGTGTATATATGGAGAAGTTAGCTAAGGTGGTAACTTTTTTTTTCTTTCTCCACAAAAGAAAAACCTCTTCTTTTACCCTTGAGTGTTATGTCATTAGATTCACAGTAACATCTATATATTACTAAAACTCTCATCTTGTATATATGTATGTTCCCAAAATACAGCCAAAACGGTACAAGATAGCCCAAAAATTTTAGGGCCATCTTACTCACCATTCTCCTGCGGTGTGCACCATCAAGTTTCGTTCAAATCGGGCAATGAAAAAATTATTAAAAAATCAATTCCCGATTCAGTCAAGTACTCTTTGGGAGAATTTCATCAATGCAAATAACCTCAGTGGTATAGTTCGCTGGAGCTATCTTTTTTTTCCCCCTTGAAATGATTTATTTAAAAATCTCAAGTATTTAGTATTGACAAAGAACGATTTATTTTTAAGCATAAAATAAACATCGCCATTTTGATCTGATACCTCGTGTTCATTAATAAAATTGTGTTTAGAAGATTACGCACAATCATTTCTTCGACTTTCTCTTCTCCGTATTAACGCACAATATCAAGTTTCGTTCAAATCGGGCAACGAAAAAAATAGTTAAAAAATAAATTCCCGATTCAGTAAAGTACTCTTTGGGATTATTTGATCAATGCAAACAATCTCAGCGGTATAGTTTGTTGGAGCAGTCGTTTTTTTTTTGGAAATGATTTTTTTTTTTCATCAACCGCTGTCACAACGGGAACCCAACGGGTTCACGGGTCATCTAGTTATCTTTAAAATCGGTGTATAGGTTGTGTTTGTATTCAGTTTTTGAATAAATAGCGATTAGCGCATTTGAGAGGTCATGTGACTCCTTCGCCGATCATTGTAACGTCCTCATTAAGTGATTTTTCACACCCGATACCATATATGACAATTGGAGCTCACCATGTCACCAATTATATAGGTATCTGGGTTGAAATCCCAAAAGTTTTTTACTTTTTTTTATAAAGCATCATCTGTGTGATCTACCCTCGAAAATCGTGACAAGTGGTGGGTGGCTTGTGTATTTACAAGTTATGAATTGGGAGAAAATGACGAAAACCGAATAACATGCATCGTGGTTTAAAAATAATAATAATAATAATAATAATAATAAGTGGTCCTATAAAGTTTTGTCACAATTAACCTTGTGAGTTCAGAGGAGTGGGGAAAATTGCATCATATACTGCAGAGTAGGGAAAAACCGCATTGCTCCAACCTCCAAATTTGAGAACGAGCACTGAAAAAAGCAATGTGTGCAGCGATTCGTAGGTATGAAGAATCATCAGGCATTCCGTAAGAGTGAGGAAAGTGAAAAAAAAAATTTGGATGCTTTATCGTACAAAACCCGATGTGGCCTGTTCCAAGTGAAGGCATTGTTGAGCAGGCCCAAACAAAATGGTGGCTCAGGACCCCTGTGAAGTGACAGCAGGTTGACCAAGACGGCACGCCGCCATCTTGGAAAGGTTTTCTTTTTAAATGGTGAGCACCCCATTAAATTTTCTTCAAATGTCATGTTCAAATGAACCCAAATAACCGGTTTCAATTCATGCACTCCCATGGAGTTCCATTCATATGCATGCAAAGTTTTGGAGTTATTGGGTAGGGGGGGGGGAAATTATATATATATATATATATATATATATATATATATATATATATATATATATATATATATATATATATATATATATAACAAAATATCAACAGATATACACCGACAACTAGGAAAATGATAAAATAAAAATTACCCCCGTGTGGGGGTGACGGTCATCTCTATAATGTTTTTGACTATCATAATCGATGAACTGTTACCAGATATCTCCTAAAATGACAGACTAGATAGGTTTTGAAAATGGCGACTTTCACAACCTCGTGACCTCGTGACCTTGACCCTGACCTCGAATCCGGGAAAAAATACATCGTTGGGTATCACTCATCGACCTCTACCCACATACCAAATTTCATCAAGATCGGAAGTAAAAAGTTTTCTTTGTACCGGGAGGTGTTTTTGACCATCGTCCAGGTTACCTGGCGGCCAAACGGGACGGAAATTCAAAAATCTGTCTGGTTAGATACAAGTTAATATTTTTTACTATCATAATCAATAAACAGTTGCCGAATATCTTGTAGAATGGCAGACTAGATAGGTTTTGAAAATGGCGATTTTTATAACTTACGTGACCTCGTGACCTTGACCCTGACCTTGAACCCGGACAAAAGTTATATCGTTGTGCAACACTCATCGACCTCTACCCACATACTAAGTTTCATTAAGATCGGAAAGAAAAATTGTTGACGGACGGACGGACATTTGGTCCGGCTTTATTAGGTCATCTCGGTAGAGATGACCTAATAAAAGAGGAGGAGATAGTTTGGAAACAGACAAAGAAGGCTCTTTGGAATGGCGATGAAGAGGTCACCACAACTGGGATGGAGAACTAATCATTTACTGCTAAACTGCAGGTTCATGTTCGACAGTGTTCAAAATATAAAATTCAATTGAAATTAAGCACTTCCTTGATCAATGACTGACATCAGTCAGACAGACAAAAGGTCAACCAATCACTGATAGGTTGGATCTGTATCTTCACCAACAACAAATAAATTTGTCATGGCCACGCTTCCAACCTGTCCTCCAAGTTTCATCTGAATCCATCCCTAAGGTTTTGAGATACCATGCTATATATCATTTGTTGGCCCCATCTCTCAATGGTGACGAATCATTTAAAAAAATTGATCCAGATCCGGATATTCACCAAAACCGAATCACTTCGTCCTTGTCACACACCAACATCCATCCATCCATTGGGACCATACTCTGTGCAGAGCGTTGGTGCTGCTTAAGCAGTCTCCTTGGCTATTGGGCACAATCCTGGATGGGTCACCACTCCAGCATGCTGACACTCATTTTGCTGACCTCGGAAGGATGACAGGCCGAGTTAACCCCACCTGGTATTAATAAAACAGCTGAGCGGGATTTGAACTCAGGACCCTCGGATCCCAAGCCTGGCACCCTAACCATTAAGCCAACACCAGGCATAAACCCAACATGTCTGCCAAATTTTTGTCTGAATCCAGCCATAACTTTTTGAGATATCCTGCTGACAGACAGAGGTAGGCAGGCAGGCAGACACAGCAGTGAAGACATAACCTCTGGCCACCTTCGGTGGCAGAGGAGTGACATCACCACTAAGGAGCCATAGTTAGTTGCATCTACTTGCCACTGAAAATTGAGGCAGGGGGGGGTGCACTGGGGAGAAATCCATCACAATTGATTGCAATAAAAGTGGCTTCTTGGGTTTGCAACATCACAAAACATTTTTTTTTTGTCGCCATCACATCACAAAACAAATCCATCACAATTGGATGCAACATGCAAATGAGATGTCCGTTTTTCAACAAAGTGCCCCAAGAGCACGAACCTCCCCCAAAGACCGTTAAGACTGTACATCCCTTAACTTTCAACGTGATCACATGGGCAACAGGCAATTAGCTCCTGGTTTACAAAACTCACACAACTTCATAACAAAAGAGAATATGGAAATGTCATTCATGATTTGTATAATGCTAATTGGCAAATACAATACAGGGTTTGCCCCTTCAGCTAAGAAAAAAACAAAAAAAAAAACAGGTTTTCTTTTAAAACTCACTTTATAGTGTTTGTGGCTGTAATGGTGTAGTCAGCAAGTGCAACAGCCACCACCACCACCACCACCACTCTTTTTAAAACTTTACAAAACCCTGAATAGCTCCAAACAGAAGCCTGGTGTTGGCTTAATGGTTAGGGTGGCTGGCTTGGGATCTTTAGGTCCTGAGTTTGAGCCCGGTTGGCCACTGAATTAACACCAGATGAGGCTGACTCAGCCTGTCATCCTTCCGAGGCCTGTGAAATGAGTTCCTGTGCCCTGGTATCGGGGCACAGCATCAGCGGCATAGTCATGCCCCAACAAAATGATAGCTAACTGGCAGTCAAGCTGCCATTCACAAGAATATTCCAACAAAATTTTTGTGGAAGTCTGTTCACAAATTAGTGATGATAACAATATGACTCATCTCTGTATGGCTATTATTAAAATGCAGTATCGTGAACAATGTGTAGGTCAGGTGTATATCATGCTGAAGAGGACATGGTGCTTGGTTTTGGAAGGAAGAGGCTGAAAAAAAAGTTATTGTGTTGACAAGGTAATAGGAAAGACTGTCATTATAACAAAGAGATGGATAAACTGGATATCTTATGAATTATAAATAAGCATACTTGTAATCTTGTAGGCAGTAATCGTCTTGGAGCTCGGTGTTACACCAGATGAGATGTTGTTGAGAAACAGGAATGCCTGTAGAATGCACTCGACTTTAGATCAACGTTCTCAGGAGATTCACAACTTAGGGAGTACAGCCACCAGGCAACACGAGAAAATTTGTATATTTAGCTGGTCATACACTGAAGCAATGTCTGTGCGAATCCCATGCATTTATTCACGGAGTCATCAAATGCATTTGCACGGTTTAGTCGCGATTCCAGCAAACAACGGTGGGAATCTCCGGTGTTTTCCAAGCCAATTTTAACACACACAGACATACCTTCCTGCATTTTAAGTTTATAATTAGTCTCACTCCAAATAGTCCAGGAAATGTAGCCCTTAAAAAAAAAAATTAACTCAACTTCCAACAAATTGCAACAATTTTGTTTTTAACCACATTTCATTTCTATGGGGCGAGAACACCATCCTAAAGTCCTAAGGAATCTGTTGAGCAAATATGTATAACTAGCAGATTTACCCGGTGTTGTGTGGGAAGAGAAACGTGAAAATGGAATACCCTCTGCCAACACCACCCAGTGACGCTACATGGTACACATTTAGAGACAATTTACGCCACCCCACACACCCATGTGAGGCCGCGGCCACATAGCCTGTGTCACACACACACACACACACACACACACACACACACACACACACACACACACACACACACACACACACACACACACACACACACACACACACACACACACACCTACCCCGAGTTTGGAGCTTGTAACTTAAAAGATGTGGCCATGCATAGAATACATAAAAACAGAGATTTTTTCCTTTTATAGGTGCAGATTTGCATAAATCCAATGCGGCCACCAAATATCAATATCTCAAAATAAGCCATCAGAGAGCAAAGACATGGCAGCGATTTTAAATTTTGGAATTGCGTCCAAAAACCCCAGGACGCATTTGGAACACTAAAACTGGATTGGATGAATAACTCATTTGCATAAATCTAATATGGCCACAAAATATTAATATCTCACCATATCTATACTCAGGTGACAGGTCTTGCCTGAGCCACCAAAACAACAATTGTATTCTGCTTCTAGATATTTTAAGACGATGGAAAACATAGGATAACTGCCCAAGCATGCTGAAATAATTTCCATTGCATGTAATATTGCATGTTACCCCTGTTATTTTTATACTCGATAAAATAAAAATGACAACATTTAATTGCTTTAATTCAAACTCGTTGACCAGACTCGGTGGTGAAATGGTTACAATCATTTCGTGCTGGAACAGGACGCTGGCCGTTGCCTGTTCGGCTGAGTCGTGAAGTTTGTACGCTTCGAGGAGAAGGAGAAAAGGAGAAATGACAAGAGCGACAACAAGGTGCAAGAGAGACAAGAGGGCGGTTAGAAGCAAAGCATGAGGCTCTGGTCCCTCTCGACACAACGAAATAGCAGCGCCATTCTCGTTGTTCATGCTGATGTGAATGTGTTCACGTGCTGGAGCAAGATGCTCGCCGTTGACTGTACGGCTGGGTCGTGAGGTTTGTATGCTTTGAGAAGGTGAGAAGGAGAGAAGAAGAAGAGCGCATCTTTTGGCCTCGTCTCGGAGCCGCAGCAATCGCCTTGTTGTATGATCAAGGTGAAAGGCGGCACCATTTGGTGTATGTGGACCTGGAACTTAAAGGGAGCGGTGTGAGAATCTCAATCGTGCAAAGAAACCGCACAGCGCTTCGTGATTCCTGGTGTTGAACATGGTCCATGCCACACCTCACGTATGTGACCGCAGAGAGCGACTTTGCAACATTTTGCTGTGTGCTTCCCATGCAATGGCTACGAGGCTCGACGATTTTGAGGCTCCTTAAAGGTTGCCTCTGGACACAAGCTGAGTGCCGACATAAAGGGGAGGATTTTCTTTTATTTTTATTTTTCCCCTTGTCTGTGTTTTATTACCGAGTGGAGACGTCTCAAATTAGTATTTCATTTTACTTCACTTTTCATTATCGCCCTTTGGTATATTTTCATTATTTACTCGTTGATTTATGTTCATTAAACCATTATTTGTTCAATTTACTCGTGTTCTTCTACTCGTGGGTTTGAGAATAAACCCGTGTGCTACCGTCTGGTACACGCCTTTGCCACAATCTCCAAGGATTTTGACTGTTCGCCTCTGAGTGAAAGCCGTTCGGCTATCCGCCCAGGTTTGTGTTAATCGGCCTGAACGCGACAGTATTTAAAACAATACTTTTAAATATGCCTCTAACAATCCAGAGTTGACATTCTCTATATTGACTTCACTACATTTTTGGTGACATTTTGATCGAGCTCAACCACACATAATATGACGTCACGGTGACGAGTTACATTGTAACATCGCATTTATCTTCTCCTTCCGAAAATATCATAATTTTCCCATTTAATATTTGATTTAAGGAGGTTTTGATCATTTTATTGCAAGGCAGAGCGTAAAATTGCACAACATACTTCGACGTTTTGAATTTTTTATATCAATTTTTTTAAGGCTGTTTATATAGCTAAGGTGTTATTCCATAAATCATACATTGATGCCTCTGACAATAAGGGGAAAATGAGCACAGCAGAGGCGGTGTACAATAAGGGAAAACCAGGAAGTAACGGGAATGATAGTTTCTAGAATGATGCGAGGAATCTACGATTGTTGACAGTTGCAAATTGAAATGTCGCTGTGCATTGTGGGTAAACGCCATAAATAAATAAAAATTCACGTCGTTTGTGGGAATCATACGATAATTTTGTGCAGTAATTTTGAGGTTCCAATGTGATATTTCCACTTTAAAAATCTGGCAACCCTGCAAAGTGAAGCACATATGCGCAGAGAGTAGCAGCAAGCTCCGCAGAGACGCTCGGTCTCGACAGTGTATTGGTAAGAACATCCACTCAAAGCTCAAACCATTGTGTGTGTTTGTTTATTTTAGTTCCATTATGAGCCATAAAACAGGGCAACTTAAAAATAAAATAAAATAAAATAAATAAATAACAGAAGGAGCTTATTGTGTATGAACTATGAACCAAGCAGCAGCAATAATAATACCATACATGCCTACTGAATTCAAAGACGAAGAATCCATGTAATTAAAGATACTACAGCTGTACTTTCTTCTCTCTGTAATTTACCTCCTCTGACTCAGCTAAACACATGTATGTGCGATCGGAGGCTCGGAGGTCAGCAGCACTTTGCATTGTACAACTTGCACCTTTTCTAAGCTCGCCACAATCTATTTACCGAGTTTGTGCTCCCTCTGGGTCTCACCATCTGCCACAATCTTTCCTGAGAAAGCCATATCTCCAAGCTGGCCTCCAAAGCCAGTCGCCAACTGGGCATCCTACGTCGTGCAGTCCTTCCTTGGCACACCTGGGCACCTAACCACGTACAAAGCTTTCATCTGCAGTCTGCTAGAGTACTGCTCCCCCCCCCCACAATCTGGGGTGGTGCTCCAGCCTCACACCTAACTTGACTTCACGTTGTGGAAACCAAAGCTTTTTGGATCATTGGTATCTACCACGATGAAGGTGAGTCTTTGGGTCTCTGTCCCTCACCGGAGGCAGGTCGGTGCTCTTTCTGTCTTCAACCGCCTCCTCTCTAGCCTTGCCCCCCACTCCCCCGCTCTGTCTGTGATCTATCCCCCCTATATTTCGTTGCGGCACTCAAGGTCTGCCAAAAACAAGAATCACTGCTCACCTGCACTCTTTCATTCCTCTTTTTTCCCTACCTCTGAAACAAACTCCCACACTCTCTTAATCCCACTCCTCCCTCCAGGTCTTCAAAACAGCTGTTCACCACCATCTCTTGTCATCTCCCATCCAAAATCTTGATCTTTACTACCCCCATTAATCCACCTCCTTCATATTCCCTATTTCCTTCCTGAAAGTCCCTGTAGTACCATCTTGTTAACCCCGCCTCATCCCTCTCCCTTCCACAGATCTCCTATCGTCTTTGTTCCCCATTATTTTGTGCTTCCCTCTCCTGCTCCTCTTGTCTCCTGCCTTGTTTTGTGTTTCTGTGCATTAGCTCATACACGAGCCTCAACTTGGTACACAAAAAATAAATAAATTAAATTAAAACAAACTGAACAGGCTGACTAATGGAGTAGGGTGATAAAGTGCCTACAATGATCACTACAGCATTCACTGATATATATATATATATATATATGTTGTTGTTCATCTTTCGGCTGCTCCCGTTAAGGGTCGCCACAGCGGATCATCTGTTATGATCCGCATACTGATTTGGCATAGGTTTTACGCCGGATGCCCTTCCTGACGCAACCATGGTCGCCTCTTACGACACAGGGATAAGGATGATTCTGGGCTGCCCTACATCCTCTCATAGCACGGCCCAGCGGAGAGTGCCCGTCATCAAGCGATCCTCCAACCCAAGCCTCCGAGTAGCCGGATTACAGGCGCACGCCACTACGCCCGGTTATATATATATATATATATATTATATATTATGCTGTATGTTATAATATAATCCTATCAAGGGATATGAGAATCGTGATTTTTTTTGATCAAAGTTCTCGATCAGAAAGCCGAATGAGATTACTTGTATTAAAGTTTATGCCAATATGAATTGTATAGTCTTGAGAGAACACAATTTTCTTTTGAGAAAAACAAACAAACATACAACGTCGATGCATTATAATTGTGAAAGCAATTAGTTCTAAATTTAATGTTCTTTATATAAAAGCAGAATAATTTCATTCAATAATAAAATGTGTGTGTGTGTGTGTGTGTGTGTGTGTGTGTGTGTGTGTGTGTGTGTGTGTGTGTGTGTGTGTGTGTGTGTGTGTGTGTGTGTGTGTGTGTGTGTGTGTGTGTGTGTGTGTGTGTGTGTGTGTGTGTGTGTGTGTGTGTGTGTGACCTTTAAGAGTGAGTAATTTGTCAATTTGATTCTAAAATAACAAAAACAGCGGTAACATGTAATATTACATGTACTAGAAATTACTTCAGCATGCTTTAGCAGTCATCCTACGTTTTCAATAGCCTAAAATATGTTGAAGCAGAATACAAGTGTTGTTGTGATTGGTCAGGCAATACACATCACTCGAGGGCAAAGATGTGGCGAGATGTTGATATTTGGCAGCCACATTGGATTTATACAAATGAACAATTTATCCAATCAACTTTTAAACTATTCCAAATGCATCCTCGTGTCAAAAAACCAAAATTGTAGAATTTAAAATGACTAATGTGTCATTTGAGAGCAATGACATGGCAATATACTTGTATTTGGTGGTCATGTTGGATTTATGCAAATTATTCACATTTCCACAACAGATTCCTTAGGACTTTTATTATGGTGTTCTGGGGACCCCATATAAGTGCATTATGGTTAAAAAAAATAATAATAAAGTTGCCATTTGTTCCAAGTCAAACCTTATTTTGCCTGGACTACAAGGGGAAGCGAGACTATTGCAACACCCCTGTACGTTCTATATCTTTTTGCTTTAAAAATTGTTTTCTTTGTAACCGCTTATCTGATCAATGCAAAATTCTAAATAAAGGAGGGACTCCCCAAGGAGAATATGCTATTGATAACTCTGTCATAAGCCACATGGTATTAACAGCCATATTGGGTTAAGGGGGGGGGGTTTAAAAAAATTGGCATACGCATACGCCCAATGAAGAAAATTGAACTTTGGCATTCATCATCAGCTCCCGATTGAGTATATAGGGTGATAATGATGACATCGGTGAAGTAGTATTCCAGCCATAATTGGTTGAATCAAAATACTTATTCGAAAAATCTGAAACTTCATATATCTGATCGACGACCCGACGCAAGTGAAGAATAAAATTTATTACATAATCGGTAATGTGCTCTGGTGGCCATATTGGATTGAAAAAAAACAAAAAAAAAATTTCTTCTCCAGAACCGCTTAACAGATCGATATTAATCTTCCTACAGATGATCGACAAGCCATGGGGAACACAGTATGAAATCTTTTTTTTTCATATTTATCTTCATTGACACAATTTAGCCTTGATGTGTACAAAAGTGTTCGTTAAATATCCTAATAATCAATAAATCTATGGATAATGGCAAAGTATGTGACAACAGGGAGAATGGATGATACGGAAACATAGGCCATAAGAGTAGGGCATTCAGTTGATGGTATTTTTGTTCGGAGTGAGTGCGCAAGGCAAGACTATGCACTCTGCAGAGTGTCGCTCTAGTTATGAAAATGCATTTGATTAACTTTCCCTGCGAGCTGAGAAGTTGGCAACTTCAAAGCCATTTGAATGGGGCGGCCATCGCGTGAAAAGTTCTCATGGTCATTGTGAGGAACACAAATATGACAAAGTCTTTGAAAAATTGAGGGGCATTCGCTCAGAGCGTAAAAACACGCCTACTCTAACAGCACGCAAAATGGAGTCAAATCGTCCTGGATTCACATGGATGAATCGCCACATCATATGGATATACGACCATGTTACAAGGTACAGCGTTGATGATACAAAGAGAGTTTACAGTAATTTCACTCACCCTCCAGAATCTCGACCTTCACCTTGACATTAAAGATCGTCTCCACAAGAGAAACACGAAGCTCGAAGCTTGCACCAGTTAGCGTCTCCACGAAGATGTTCATATTTTTAAGGAAGGAGAATTGAAAAGGCACGGGAGAGTCTTCCCTACTGCAGTGCGATGGGCCACGCCACGGCATATTTCTGGTCAACGTGCGGAAGCAAACAACATCACAACTTGGTCCTCAAAACCCGATGCAAGTAAAATGAGAGTGAATACCTAGGGGTATGGGTGGGATCCGTTCCACCTTCTGACAATCACTAAAGGAGATCGCAACCAACGTGAGAACACAGCATTCTATTAGCGAGTACATATTGGAACCCTCCCAACTGATCTCCTTTTGTAGGTGGTCAACCGATTGCTCATTGTGCAAAATAAAGTGTACTTGAGCCTCTCCACTACAATGCTCGCCCGAAGTGTTCTGGGTGAGGGATTAAATAAATAACTTTCACCACTGACTGGTGTAGATTCATCCGATATCTGCCCATTCTCACCAACACACTTGGCAATCATGGCATGTACAACAACCACCACCACCACCACCACACAACTTGAGCGAGGCCTCAATCCAGGGGTGTGTTCCATCACCAATGAGTTTGTAGATCGCTCGCCAAGCGGCTTAAGCATTCACGCAAGCATTCCAATGAAACGGTGAAGGAATAGGGGGGCTTGGCAAGTGATATCGGCTGCTTTGCGGTTTGTGACAAGCA
This sequence comes from Eptatretus burgeri, assembly GCF_056783735.1. Classification (NCBI taxonomy): domain Eukaryota; kingdom Metazoa; phylum Chordata; class Myxini; order Myxiniformes; family Myxinidae; genus Eptatretus; species Eptatretus burgeri. The sequence continues at coordinate 7,982,133 of NC_140970.1, read as the reverse complement.
CGAAGTAAAACATTCAATGGCATCGAACAAACGAGCCAAGGCCTACCGAATAGGCCTTAAGGTCCACCCCTGTACGACGGTGTTCCCCACGTTAGCGCCTCAAGGTGTCCGTTTCGCAGGCACATCAACTCTCACCCGGTCACCATAGCAATGGGATCAAGGACAAACCGCCTTAAACTCATAGGAATGTCATCCCAATGGGTCGATCGTTTCTGATGGACACGATTTATCAACAAAAGTCAGGAACAAAAGGACACTCAATACATCCTCGATATCGTACTTTCAATATTAAAGTATGTCCAACAGTGCACTGTACACAGAGCCCGACACCACACTGTACACAGAGCCCAATACCACACTGTACCAGCCTTACCTTAGTAGGCCGGACACCACACTGTACACAGAAGCCGATACCACACTGTACCAGCCTTACCTTAGTAGGCCGGACACCACACTGTACACAGAGTCTGACACCACACTGTACCAGCCTTACCTTAGTAGGCCGAACACCACACTGTACCAGCCTTACCTTAGTAGGCCGAACACCACACTGTACACAGCCCAATACCACACTGTACCAGCCTTGCCTTAGTAGGCCGAACACCACACTGTACCAGCCTTACCTTAGTAGGCCGAACACCACACTGTACCAGCCTTACCTTAGTAGGCCGGACACCACACTGTACACAGCCCAATACCACACTGTACCAGCCTTGCCTTAGTAGGCCCGACACCACACTGTGCACAGAGCCCGACACCACACTGTACACAGAGCCCGACACCACACTGTACCAGCGTTACCTTAGTAGGCCGGACATCACATTGTACCAGCCTTACCTTAGTAGGCCGGACACCACACTGTACACAGAGTCTGACACCACACTGTACCAGCCTTACCTTAGTAGGCGGAACACCACACTGTACCAGCCTTACCTTAGTAGGCGGAACACCACACTGTACCAGCCTTACCTTAGTAGGCCGGACACCACACTGTACACAGTCTGACACCACACTGTACCAGCCTTACCTTTGTAGGCCGGACACCACACTGTACCAGCCTTACCTTAGTAGGCCGGACACCACACTGTACACAGAGCCGGACTCCACACTGTACCAGCCTTACCTCAGTAGGCCGGACACCACACTGTACCAGCCTTACCTCAGTAGGCCGGACACCACACTGTACCAGCCTTACCTCAGTAGGCCGCACGTCCTTGATGTGAAGCGGCCTCCGCTAGAAACTGGGCTCTCGTTTGCCTTAATCCACTGAAGGATCAATCCACGATCGCTCCACGTGCAGATGAGTGGACGAGTGATGAAAATACCAGGGATATCCGTGAAACACACGAACCCCGACTTGCTCGACTTGTCAGGGCGGTTCCCCCCAAACGTTCGCCGTCGCTGAATAGTCGGGTGCGGGGCCGTGCGGACGAACGCACGATCAGTACGAACGCGAGAGGGAGAGAGAGAGGGAGAGTTAATGAACGTTTGTGAGTTCATCGACGTACGTCACTAACTTGGTACTTTTGGACGGGACGACATTCGATTCCCGAACCGACTATAAAACTGTTTAACTGGCGCTTCAAGTCTTGCGGGGGTCCTGGGTTACTGGGTTCGATTACAACCTGTCGGACCCGGTGCTTCGACAACGGCAGGGAATTTCATCGCAAGGTGCCTTGGATGGACGTTAAGCCGGCTGTCGCGCCTGCTTGCCTGACTCAAATTTGACGTGACTCCTGCCGGTGCTCAAATTCCTGCCCTGACTCCACCACTGGGGGGGGGGAGGGGGAGGGGGAGGGGAAGGGGGAGGGGGAGGGGGAGGGGAAGGGGGAGGGGGAGGGGGAGGCAAAAAGCAAACCACCCAGTGTAAATCGTAAGTCTTGCCGTGTAGTTGCTTGGCAGGCACTGGATCCAGAGAGGGATTAATATAGAGTGTATTGCACTTCATGTCCAGTCCAGTTTTACGTCCATCCTGCTTGTAAAGCACCGGGATGACGATTTATAGCTGAGTCTGGATTCGAACCCAAGCTCAACAGCTTAGAGGCGAGTAGTGTGCACCTCGAAAGTCTAATGTCGAAGCCATCCTGCCAGCCCTTGCATTTGATCTGTGTCTCATGAGTATGTTGGCTTCCACATTCACTGCTTTCCTTGTGCACTCTGCAGCAGAAGATCAATTAATTAAATATATATTTTAATATTTAAAAAAAAATGGAATAAGTTTAGAAAACAAACCAGCAGAAGGCCCATGTTTAAAGAATGAAAGGATTTGATGTGGCTTTGAAACAGTAGCAGTGAGATATTAAAGGCAGCATCTTATAGCAAAGACAAAATCTGATGCTTATTGAAGTCCGTCAACGTACAAAGTGGACTTTGGAAAAGGTCATCCAACAACAGGACTGTGCTAGTTACAGCTGCCATAATTCAAGTCCCATACTCAAAAAGCAGCACCGAAAGGACATCTCTTGATTTCCAGTAGGTCTTTGGAAAATATCAGTCCACCTGCTTACAATATGAATGTGTTGGAACATTAAACACAGTTTAACAAATGGTGATACAATGCAGCCAAAGAAGGTTCAAACAAAACCTAAGGAATTATTTGGATCATCAGAGATGGCCTAAGTTTAGATAGGGGGGGAAGAATGTTGGAATGTCAGTTGGAAGAGATGTTATGCACTGGAAGCTGCAAGAGATTGATTGATTAGTCTATTCTTTGGAAGGAATATTTATCCAATTTAATGTTCGGGCCAAAATAAAGGGTGATGTGCGGTTGAGGAATTAGTTTCCACCACAATGAAAGGAGGATCTAATGAGATATTGGAGAACTTTTACCAGCAACAGTTGTTCAATTTGTAACAGAGTCAGAATGATTGCGCGAGCATCGCCAAATATGACCACCACCATCATCTTCGCTGTTGTTTGCACAAAACATTATTTGGTGGAGGTGAGTCCGAACACTTCCATTGTGCCGACTGTTTTGGTTTCTGGATTGAAGGGCATCCAGCTTTCCTCCTTTGTCACAATGATGTTCGCAAACTGTCCCCCACACTCTGCTTGATCCCACACATGGAAAACTCTCGTGTTCCGATGCAATCGAGAACTCTCGTGTTCCGAGCCATGGAGAACCCTCGTCGTCCAAAACATGGTGAACCCCATGGTCTGTGACATGGAAAATGGTGGCTTTTTGGTGGCACCCAGCATGCAGAAACTATTGATATTCTGAGATCAGTCTGCAAAATAATATAAATATTTGATAGGCCTGTGGTCGTGGCAATTTCTTACACCACTATTCTGCAAATGCTCATCACCAATTCTTCCCCACACTGATTGTTGTTCAGTGAACATGAGATACGATTATTCAGACTCATGTGCCGAAACCCATTGCTAACGTCAAGGATTGTGAAGACTTTAACACCATGTAACATCCATCTTCAATAGGCGGCAGAGGATAATGCATCTTCCTAAAGTAACGAGTGTGAGATTATGGAGGTAAACGACAATGGCAATGAAGAACCCATGCATTTCGAAGAGGCTTTTATGACTGTAAGTCTCGAGGACCCAAGCAGATGTACAGCGTGCCGTTCTTGAGGGATGCCGACCATCAAACTAATCAATTAAATGGGAATTATTAAAGGAGCAATGATGTCCTGTCTGACTAGACTACTGTATACAGTGTTTTCTTCAGCTTATCCCTTAAAGCCATTGCTACTCAACATGGGACATATTGGACCAGATTGACTGTCTTGTTGAGCCTGATTCGGTATTCCTTGTCCTTGACCAACCCTGGCCCAGAGAAAAAATAATCAGGAATTAAGGTGCGAACTTAATTCCCTCAAGGAAAATGGAGACTTGGTTATTAGAAGGTGAAAAATTGTAAAATTTGGTTCACCTCATTTCGAGAACCACCCGCTTAATTCAAGGCAGCACTTGGAGGAATTGATGAACAGGCAGAGTTGCTGATGGAAGTGGCACAAATGCTGGTTTTGATTGCACAAGAATGTAAGGAGATGTACCAGTCTCAACAAACATTGTAAGTACCGTAGTTGTTTGTATTGCTTTTATTCAAATGTTGATACAATGACAAACAATAAAGCTGAATTAGAAGATACTACAGAGAAGCAACCCACTTTAGAAGTCAACCCAAAGAAAAGTTGAAATGTTAATGTCTTTAACTTCCAAGGTTGTAACCCATTTACTGCGAAGAAGTGAAAAGGAGTATTTTAGTTCTGATATGCAGACATTGCATGTACACAAAATTAAAGTCACTTTTGCTGGAGAAACTGTTTGAGATAAACCAAAACTTGTAAGATAGTGATGACTAACACTGACTCTCAGGTTGAAAGCAACGACAAGATGGACGATATTTTGCTGGAAATGCGCAGCAGATGATAGACCCACTTTATGATTATGGGAGATTTTGATTATGATGAAATTATTTGCCAAACATAGTCCACTGAAGGAGAAAAAAAATCCACTCAAGCAGCAGATTTATTAACTGCATCCAAGACTGCTTTCTGTATCAGCATATGGAACCAACCAAGAACCGAGTACGCTGGATCTGTTTATGAACAATGGAGTGATGGTTTCTGATATTATATATGCATGCACACAAGAGTGCAAGGGGGGGGGAGGGGACGTTTCTAATTTACCTAGTTGGTGAAGATAATGCAACACAGAAGTTCAAATATGACAGTGAATTATCCTTGACTTTTTCACATTTTGTTGTGTTACAGCCTGAATTTAAAATGGATTAAATTTCAATTTTTTTTTGTCACCAATCCACACAAAAATACCCCATAATGACAAAAGTGAAAACGTGTTTTTGAAATTTTTACAAATTAATTACAAATTAAAAGCTGAAATGTCTTGCGTCAAGAAGTATTCAACCCCCTGAGTGAATACATTGTGGAAGCGCCTCTGGCAGCGATTACAGCTTCGAGTCTTCTTGGGTATGTCTGTATCAGCTTTGCACATCTGGATTTGGGGATTTTCTCCCATTCTTCCTTGCAGATTTACTCAAGCTCTATCAAGTTCGATGAGGAGCGTCAGTGAACAGCAATCTTCAAGTGTTTCCACAGATTCTCAATGGGATCCAAGTCTGGGCTTTGGCTGGGCCACTCAATGTTCTTGTTCTGAAGTTCTTGTTCTGAAGCCATTCCAGTGTTGCTTTGGCTGTATGTTTGGGATCAGTCCTGTTGGAACATAAATCTTCACCAGTCTCAGGTCTTTTAGACTCTGAAGCAGGTTCTCAAGGTTGACTCCATTCATTGTTTGCTCTTTCCTGACAAATCTCCCAGTCCCTGCCACTGAAAAGCATCCCCATAGCATAATGCTGCCACCACCATGCTGCACGGTAGGGATGGTGTTAGATGGATGACGAGCTGGGCTCGGTTTCCACCAGACGTAGCTCTGATTTCAGGCCAAAGACTTCAATTTTCGTTTCATCAGACCACAGAACCTTTTGCCTCATGCCCTCAGTCTTTCAATATGCCTTTTTGATAACTCCAGGCATGCTGTCATGTACCATTTTCTCAGGAGTGGCTTCTGTCCGGCCATTCTCCCACAAAGCCTCGATTTGTGAAGTGCTGCATAAATCGTTGTCCCTCCAGCAGGTTCTCCAATCTCAGCCAAGTAATTCTGTAGTTGTCATAGTAGTCATAGGGTTCTTGGTCACCTCCCTGACTATTCGTCAATCAGATATATTAAGTTTCAGATTTTTCAAATAAGGATTTTGATTCAACCCGGTTGCTCAGTTTGGTCGGATGGCCAACTCTACGAATGGTCTGGGTAGTTCCATATTCTTTCCATTTCCTAATGATAGAGTTCACTCTGCTCTTGGGAACTGTCAACACTGTAGAAATTGTTTTATACCCTTCTACCTTCTATCTACAATTCTATCTCAGAGTTCTATGGAGAGTTCATTGGATTCATGGAAGTGTTTCTGCTCTGACATGCACTGTCAACTGTGGGACTTTATATAAAAAGGTGTGTTTCTTTCCAAATCATGTCCAATCAAATGAATTGGCCACAGGTGCACTCCCATCAATCTATAGACATCTCAAGCATGATGAAGGAAAATTGGATGCACCTGAGCTTAATTTGGAGTGTCACAGCAAAGAGGGTTGAATACTTATTAACTCAAGACATTTTAGCTTTTCATTTTTAGTTAATTTGTATAAAGTAAATAAACAAATAATTCCACTTTGTCATTATATGGAGATCAGTGACAAAAACAAAATCTCAATTTAACCCATTTTAAATTGAGGCTGGAACAACAAACTGGAAAAACTCAAGGGGTGTGAATACTTTCTGAAGGCACTTATGTGAAATCAACTTGAATAAGAAAATGAACCATTTTAATGTTGAAGAGTATTGGGATGCTCCACAATGTACCATTCGTGATCTGGTTGAGATATGTTCCAAAACTCAGAAAGATGGCAGATCAAGCATCAAAAAGGAAAAAAAAGGTGACCTATGTGGATGACAAAGTCAGCTGCTAAAGCAACGTCGATGAAAAAGTCAAAGGATGAAATACAGAACAAACAACCAAAACGGCTTCTGTGATTACAAAGTCAAGCAAAATGTAACAAGTAGTGAGATAAATACAGCAAAGGAATCATGAAAATAAATTAGCTTCTAAAATCAAAATTAGCAATGAGTTTCTGGAAACATGTTAACTCGTTTAAAAGGTTTGGTCAGAGTTGGTAACCTTGTGGATGACAATAAAGCCAAAGTTGCATGAAAAATGGCAATAAAGCCGACAATAAAGCCGATGTTGACAATAAAGCCGAAGTTGCATGACCTACAAAAATAAAAAGAATAGAAAAAAAAACGACTTTCCATTTGTCGCACATTGAACCGAGGATTATGATTTTGCCCCTACTAAATAAATCTATGATTGCCCCTACTAAAAAAAAAATCTACAAGGTAAGGGATGCAAGACCAATGTAGTACTGTCAGACTCTGCTGTTCACGGATTCGCTATTTGCAGACCCTGGATATTCACAGGTCATAAAGTGTGACCTGTTTCCACATTCACTGATTTTCTTTATTATTTTTTTAACTTCAGGATTGGTTTCCCACATCCAACTGGATAATTGGAAATCAGCCAACATCACAGCATTACATAAAAGGTACAAAAACAGATCCCCTTAACTACAGACCCATTATGTTACTGTACTTCCAATCATCAGCAAGGTCATGGAATCCATCATTGCAGTTGACATAAAATCATTCCTTTTCTCCAACAGCCTCATTTCAGATCATCAATTCAGATTCAGACCTGGTCACCCTACCTTGGACATGCTACTTCGACTCTCCCAACAATGATGGAGACCCTCAATATCAGACTTGAGATCAGGGCCTTCTATCTGGACACATCTCGAGCTTTGACACAGTCTGGCATCTCGTCTTGCTCTCCAAATTGTCTGCTGATGGAATCCAAGGCCAATGCCACTCTTGGATTACTGACTTCCTCCACTCAATTAGAAAGCATGTGGCTCTTAATGGAACCCTTTTCATCTCCTCTCCATGTCAAGGCTGGAGTACCCCACGACAGTGTTCTAGGCCCCATCCTATTCCTAATCTTCATCAATGATCTCACCTGGTAGTGAGGTAATCTCACCGACTCTGGAAAATCCTCTTTATGTCCTTGCTCATGACTACACTCTCTGCCATGACATCTCTCATCCTTGTGACAGACAGCCTCTTCACTCTCCTCAGACCTTGACAAAAATCACAAACTGGTCGAACACAATTTTGCTTACGTATCCATATTGTCCACCTTTGTGTTCTCCCTTACCCCTCACCGTTATCTCCACCCATTGTTTGTCTATCTCCGTCTACTTCCTCCCTCCACCTTGCTGTTGTTGTTTCCCTTGCTGTTCCCTTTGTTATGTTGTGTCCTGATTTGTTCTGTGTAATCACTCTTCCACGAGCCTCGACTATGATTAAAAAAAATAATAATAATAATTATTGCCCCCACATTCACCAGGAGCGTATCCCCTGTGGATAGCAGGGTCCGGCAGTGTATGTGAAATCGACTTCACGGAATATGTATTGCGTGGACTGCAAGTTCTTGGAACTGATAAATCCCCTGGTCCACAAAAGGTGAGTGGAAGGGTGCAAAACAAACTCAGTCGCAAAGTGTTGAAAATCCTCATGTACTGGTAAATTACAATATGTATGGAAATGATGAACATTTGCACCAGTATTTAAAAAGGCGATAAAAACAGTATTGTCAAACGAGACATGTTAGCCGATTGTGAATGGTGTGTAAACAGATGGAATTGTTAGTGATATATGGCATTGTGTTTCACCTGGAAGATAATCATACATAAGAAAGGAGATAATAAGAGATGTGAGGAGGAGAAAGAAGACAAATGTGAGGAGGAAGAGAAAAAGAGGTGGGTGGGTGGGGGGGGGGTAACAGATAGGATAAAAAACAAGGAATGATAATGGCAAGAGGAGGACACAGAAGAAGAGTCAAATTATGGAAACAGTTAGTTGTTTCACATCAAGGATAATTATCATTACTAAGAACTCCAAATCAAATCAATGGCTCATTTCAAAATGTAAAAGTGGTCCTTTTAGTCACAATGGGATGCATCAAACTCGCATTGAAAATTGAAATAAAGAAGAAAGGAGGAAAAGTAAATGAAGGAAAGAATAAGTTTCAGGGAAAAATTAAGTTTTTTATTTTTCATTTTCATTTGACTGCAGTAATATCAGAAACATGAAAACACAATCACAGCACATGTCGATTAGACTTGTTCAGATAAGGCACGATCAGCCACTTGCAAAGCAGCCCACATGTTCAAACGTTGTGCGCGAAGACGACTCCAAATCAATGGCTCATTGAGAGCCAAGATCTGGGCTGCTGCTAAAGCCGCAGCCTCTGGTGATAGCACTGTTGTGCAGCCGATACCTAGAATAAATAGAACGATGAGATGAGGAAACAAATAAAGTTGGGGAGTTACTGATTAATTAACAGAGGGGTTAAAAAGTGAAAACAATTCGACAAAAGCATACAAAAAAGGAATTATGCTCCAACATGATCATTTACACTCACTCTATTTACGATTCAAAACAAATATTAAACAGACTGTGAAGCAAATATTTACAACTGCATAAAGAACATCCTAATCGTCTTTCTGAAAATTCACATTCTATGACATATTCAACTGGAGCAGTGGTCCCCAACCTTTACTGTCCCTTGAGCAACAATACTTAATTACAGCGCGTGCGCTGTATACAATTGCACCGAGTTTGAAATGTCCCCGCCGACGTCTACCACGTCTCCGGTGTCCCCCGTGTCCCCCCCCCCACGTGCCTCAAGACAGCCAATGACGGCCGTCCGGTAGATGCAGTGCGTAACCTCGACGGAAATACCCGAGTATTTCAATGGAAATTTGTGAAACTAATGTGCTATATATGTGAAAAACATTTAATTTATTGCTTGACGGAAAAAAACTAAGAAACGCGCTTCTCATGTACGAACGAATGAAAGACGTCATTTCCGCCCACCATGGCATTTCACGCTGAAAGACGTCACTTCTGCCCACCATCGCATTTCGCGCCGATCGCCGTATGCTGAAAGCTAAGTTCTTCTTATGCTATTATTCTTTTGCGGCCTCCTGCCATGCTGTATCGAACGATTTCATTCCTTCTGTTATATATAAAGGTGCTTATCACAATAATAACTTTATTTTAAATTTCAAATATTCAGTACGCTTTTTAATTGTTTTTCAACAGAAAAAGCATAAATTGCATATTTTAACATTAGTGTACTCATTTGCTTCACCACACGCACTGTATTGAAGGATTTCACTTGTTTTATTTGCTTAGCAATGAAAAAAATAACATTTGTAACTCCCAAAAACAAACCAGATCCCACCATCTGCTACAGTGGGCTGCAAAAGTATTTACCACTGCACCCCCTCCAAAGTTTTCACATTTTGATGCCACCTGAGATTATTTAATGATGCTTTCAAATCAAACTTAATATCTAGAGTCTTCAATAACTACTCCAAAGTGATAAAGCTAAAAAAAATTCAGATAAATGTGAATAAGTTTGATTAACAGAGAAAAATCAGATGATTCTTAGTTGCACAAGTATTCATACCCTTTGCCGAATTAACCCGAAATCACTTCAGCAGCAAATTATTTGTTTTAAAGGAAACAAAATAAGTGTAATAGGTTCACCTGTATGTAATCAGTGGTGTACATTAAAAATTAAGCTCCCCCACTTATCTGAGGAGTTTTAAGATCCAACTCACTTGATCGACCAACAAAGCAAACATGAAGATGCAGGAGCTTTCCAAAGAAGTCAGACACAAAGTTGGTGGAGAAGCACTATTCAGGAGAGGGTTATAAGAAGATTTCAAAATCACTCATTATCCCTTTCAGTTCGGTAAAATCAACCATTGAGGAGTGGAAGATGTATCATACCACTTAGACTCTACCCAGATCAGGTCGCCCATCTAAAGTCAGCAGCCGGGCAAGCAGGAAACTGGTTTGGGATGTCACTGTAAATTCAACAATGACTTTGAAAGATCAACAAGGCTCTGTGTGTCCAAGATGGGGGTCAGTGTTCACTAATCACCAATATCCCGTTCCCTTCACAAAGATGACCTCTATTGACAGGCGGCAAGAAAGAAACCGTTTCTGAAAAAGACTCATCTAAAAGCTTTATGGAGTTTGCGGGAAAAAAACAAACAACTTAATCACACCACAGGCATGTGGAGAAAGGCAAAAACATGCAAAAAATTGAAAGACAAAAGATTGAAAGGTCAAACGAGACAAAAATTGAACTTTTTGGTCCAAATTCAAAGCGTTACGTCCGGCACAAGCCAAACACTGTATACCACCCAGTCCACACCATCTGTCCTGTCAAGCATGGTGATGGCAGCATCATGCTCTGGGGCTGCTTTTCATCAGCAGGGACTGGCAAGCTTGTCAGGATCGACGGGACAATGGATAGTGCAAAGTACAGGAGAATTATTGATGAAAACCTTTTTGAGTCAGCCATGAATCTGAAACTGGGTCGGAGATTCACATTTCAGAAGGACAATGATCCGAAGCACAAAGCTAAAGCCATGCTGGAGTGGCTGAATAAGAAGAAAATAAATGCTCTTGAGTGGCCCAGTCAAAGTCCTGACTTGTACCCAATTGATCATTTATGGCGAGACTTGAAGATTCCAGTCCATCGAAGAGCCCCATCAAACTTGGCAGAACTAGAGCAATTTTCACATGAAAAATGAGCAAAGATTTCATTATCTGACTGTGCAAAGCTGGTGAAGACCGACCCAAAACGACTCATCGCAGTCATTGTTGCAAAATGTTCTTCCATCAACGACTGACCCAAGAGGATGATTACTTTTGTAACCAGTGAATTTTGATTTGTACATGGTTTTTGCTGGTGTTCCTGACATGTAACCTTCTTCAACTATAATAGTGTTTCGTTTGATCTCCTCAATTATGAAATAAAAACATTCATTTGGAAAAATTGTTTCCACATAATTTGCAATTCATCTAAATGTGGCGTTATTGGGAGGTGTGAATACTTTTGCAGGCCGCTGTATGTGTTTTATGTGGTATGACAAAGCAGCATGAGGTGGGAGTTGCTTTCCCTTGTGTGTACCAGGAATTGGCCAGTCAGGGCCAGCACGGCAAATTAAAGAATTTGCAAGCCTGTTCAATCTGACCTCGCCACCATGAATGATTATTAAATGTTGCCACAAGCCTTGAAACACATTCCTGTAATAAATTACCCATTTAATTAGAACGGAACATGTAGAACGCAATCTCACCTCGCACACTCATTAACAAAAATACCATTGTTAACTGAACTCAGCACCCGAGGATCCCAAGCCACAATCCTAACTGCTCAGCCAACACCAGGTAAAACTGTGGAAAAACTGGATTTTTAAAAGTTGTGGATGAGTGATGAGTCATTCCACCGGAGGCCTCCCAGTTGACCCCCTCAGATTTACTTTAAACTTCCATAAAATAGTTCCCAGGTATCAAAATGAAGCTGCATAAAATTTTAGGTCTATAGATGTGGTCAACTCCGAGATATTGAGGGTTGAAAATGTGGTTGTGGCCCTATTTTTATGGTCGTTGCGAGCATCACAAAATGAACGGCTACTTTTAAACTCCCACAACTTTTTAAATATTAATGCTAGAGCCTTGAAATTTTCAGAGATTATTCTTCTATAACTGCTCTGTAAGAAACAAACATAAAACGGAGTATACCTCTATTAAATTTTATGACCTGATCAGTTTAAATCCAGAAAAAAAAATGTTGGTTTTGTATGAAGACCCAACTTTGAGACCCCATATATTTTTTATTGACCCATCCCAGAAGCTTGAAATTTTTTTCAGGTAATAACTGTATGGTAGTAGTATTCAAATACAAGTTTACTTTTCTTAATCAGTCATATATAATACAGTCATAATCCCTCAAAAATTGAAAATTTTCATTTTTCCCCAAAATTCAGGTGAGGATTGCAAATATATGACAAGTTATACCACTTCAAATTGTTCACCATTGGAAAGAGCATATTCAAGTTAACTTAAGTCTAACATTTCAATGTGGTATAATGTTTCTATCAATATTTTTTAAAAATTTGAATAAATGATGTTCTGCCAGTGCTGTGCGTGTTGTGTGCTATTTAATGAACAGTCCTTTTACATGTAGTACATGTATATACAATGTGCATACATATCATCTGCTATTAGGATACCATGAACACAATACTTTGAAATTTGAATTTGTAATTCTTTGTTTCTCATTTGTAAATAGCAAGAGCTTAACTCATCTGGCTGGGGCTAAAAATAGAACTCAGGAATAGTGGCTGATCTGCTGATGTCAGCAGTGTATATAGTTACATTCAAGGGAAGACATTTGTTGGGTTCCTTTGGTCCATGTGATGAAAGTTATTGATGCTCCCCTAACGTCAACTGGGAGGCAGTACAAGCTCGCACCTGACTTGGAAAAGCAGATCAAGGACCTATTCAAATCATTTACGTGAAATGTTTTATTACATTGTTATTGCAGTATGTGATATATTTTTGTATTATTTATTTGAATCATAGAACTAATCATTCATGATTACCATGGTGCCCACACCATGCACACACTTCATGTATTCACGACTGTGTTAACAACAGTTTTAAAAAAACAGAAAATATATATTTTTTAAATATACCACTTTGATGTTTGACACTTTAGTAAACTTGAATGTGCTCTTTCCAATGGTGAACAATTTGAAGTGGTATAACTTGTCATATATTTGCAATCCTCACCTGAATTTCGGGGAAAAATGAAAATTTTCAATTTTTGAGGGATCATGACTGTATTATATATATATATATATATATATATATATATATATATATATATATATATATATATATATATATATTTATATATATATATATATATATATATATATATATATATATATATATATATATATATATGACTGAATAAGAAAAGTAAACATGAATTTGAATACGACTACCATACAGTTATTACATGAAATAAAATTCAAGCTTTTGGGATGGGTCAATAAAAATATATGGGGTCTCAAAGTTGGGTCTTCATACGAAACCACATTTTTTTCTGGATTTCAACTGATCAGGTCATAAAAATTAATAGAGGTATACTCCATTTTATGTTTGTTTCTTACAGAGCAGTTAGAGAAGAATAATCTCTGAAAATTTCAAGGCTCTTGCATTAATATTTAAAAAGTTGTGGGAGTTTAAAAGTCGCCGTTCATTTTGTGATGCTCGCAACGACCATAAAATAGGGCCACAACCACATTTTCAACCCTCAATATCTCGGAGATGACCGCATCTATGGACCTAAAATTTTACGCAGCTTCATTTTGATACCTGGGAACTATTTTATGAAAGTTTAAAGTAAACAGATCCCTATAACTATAGACCAATCAGCCTTCTCCCAATCATCAGCAAGGTGATGGAATCCATCATCGCCTCAGATATGAAATCCTTCCTCTTCTCCAATGGCTTGATTTCCAATCATCAATTTGGTTTCAGACCAGGTCACTCTACCCTGGACATGCTGCTTCTGCTCTCCCATCAATGGATGGAGGTCCTCCATGCCAGACAGGAAATCCGAGCCGTATCCCTGGACATATCACGTGCTTTTGACACAGTCTGGCACCCTGCCCTACTCACCAAACTCTCTTCCCATGGTATTCAAGGCCATCTCCACTCATGGCTCGCAGACTTCCTCTCCTGTCGCAGTCAACGTGTGGCCCTAAATGGAGTTCTTTCATCCCCTCTTCCTGTGCAGGCTGGAGTTCCTCAAGGTAGCGTTCTGGGCCCTGTTCTTTTTCTGGTTTTCATCAATGATCTCTCGGACTCTTTGGAAAATCCTCTATTTCTCTTTGCCGACGACTCCACCCTCTGCCGTACCATCTGTCATCCCTCAGACCGGCAAGCAGCAGCTTCTTCGCTCACTGCAGATCTGGATAAAATCACAAACTGGTCCAACACGTGGAACATGTCTTTCAATCCAGACAAATCTCACACTCTCACTATGTCTCTTCGAAAGGACCGTTTACAAAACCCCCCCATCCACTTTCTCAACAATCCTCTGGAAGAAGTCTTTTCTTTCAAGCTTCTTGGTCTCACTATCTGCCATGACCTTTCCTGGGAAAGTCACATTTCCAACCTCGCCTCAAAAGCCAGTCGCCGACTGGGAATCCTCCGTCGTGCTAAGTCCTTCCTCGGCCCTCTTGAGCTCCTGACCACTTACAAAGCTTTTGTCCGTAGCCTGATGGAGTACTGCTCTCCCCTCTGGGCTGGTGCTCCTGCCTCCCACCTTTCTCGGCTTCACGCTGTCGAAACCAGGGCATTTAAGATCATCGGCATCTCCCGCAATGAAGCTGAGTCTTTGGGCCTCTCACTCAATCACCGCAGGTTGGTCGGTGGTCTTTCTGTCTTCTACCGACTCCTCTCCAGCCTTGCCCCCCTGCTCTCTCTGCGATTTGTCCCCACCACATTTCCACAGGGCGCTCAAGGTCCGCCAACAACCCCCTTCTGGTAAAACTACCAAAATCACGAATCACTGCTCATCTTCACTCTTTCATTCCTCTTTTTTCCCGCCTTTGGAATAAACTTCCTCACTCTATTCTTTCCCATTCTTCCCTCCAGGCTTTCAAAACAGCTGTTCACCACCACCTCTTATCTTCCCCCATCCAAATCCTCGATCTTTTCTACCCCCGATAATCCACCCAAGCCCACTTCCTTCAATTCTCCTACTTTCCTTCCTGAAAGTCCCTGAAATGTCCACCTTCTCTTCGCCATGTTCCCCGTCCCATCCCCATCCCTCTCCCTTCCACAGTTCACCTAATGTGTCTGTTCCCCACTGTTTTGTCCCTTCCACTCCCGCCCCTCTTGTCTCATGCCTCCTTGCTGTGAGTTGTGTGTTAGCTCTCATTACGAGCCTTGACCAAGGTATACAAAAAAAAAAAAAATCTGAGGGGGTCAACTGGGAACATATTCTTAAATTTGGTGATTTCAGATGGAATGACTGATGACAAAACTATGTGGACGAGTTGGAAAAGTGACAAGAACAAGCAGATTTGCTTATGGTTCAGGTCCGGATCCAGATCCGGCCTATTAGCTAAATCCAAACCTGGTGTTGGCTTCGCGATTATGTTGGCTGGCTTGGGATATTAGGGTCCTGAGTTCGAGTCCCTGTCGGCCATTGAATTAACACCAGGTGGGGTTGTCATCCTTCCGAGGTTGGCAAAACGAGTACCAGTGTACTGGTAATCGGGGCACAACATCAGCGGCACAGCTGTGCCCTCAGCCAATGATGCTACCCGCAGCCTTGTGCTGCATACGAAGTAGGAAGAGGGAGGAGTGGGATCCAAGATGTAAACTGTTCACCCTGACGGAATATGTGCTCTACCGAGAGCAGTTGTAATTAACCTCCGCCATCGAAGATCGGAGGTTACTGTTTTCACCCCTTTCTGTTTGTTACTTACGAAATCTAAAGATTTCGTAAGTATATTGATGCCTTCCGTTTCTCTTTGTTACTTACGAAATCTAAAGATTTCGTAAGTATATTGATGCCTTCCGTTTCTGTTTGTTTGTTTGTTTGTTTGTAGGCACGATAACTCGAGAACGGAAGAAGCGACCAATGTCAAATTACACCACGTGATTCAGGAGGGTGATGGCTAGTGCTGATTAGATTTTGGTCAAAATTGGTCAAAGGTCAAGGTCACAGTGAGGTCAAATATTCGATTTTTGATGGTTTGGTACAGATAACTCGAGAACGGAAGAAGCTACCAATGTCAAATTACACCACGTGATTCAGGAGGGTGATGGCTTTGGCTGATTAGATTTTGGTCAAAATCGGTCAAAGGTCAAGGTCACAGTGAGGTCAAATATTCGATTTTTGATGGTTTGGTACAGATAACTCGAGAACGGAGGAAGCTACCAATGTCAAATTACACCACGTGATTCAGGAGGGTGATGGCTACTGCTGATTAGATTTTGGTCAAAATCGGTCAAATGTCAAGGTCACAGTGAGGTCAAACATAATTCCGTAAATTCACGTGGAGAAATGGAGTATTTTTGCTTCGCTCGACGTTACGAGTTCATTTTAAGTTCGATTTTAATTTTGTCTTCGGTTTTTGGGATCGCTTAGGATGCTTAAAACTCGGTTGTCGGAATTCTGGTAAAAGCGGATGTTTTGGAGACGTTTTAAGATTGTGTAAAAAATATTTCACTCGACGCGTCACGGGTCGTCCCATGATGCAGTGTGCTCGAGCAGACGCGTCGTTGAGTGACGTTAAGGTTTTGCGTGGAGAAATGGAGATTTTTTTTTCTTCGCTCGACGTTACGAGTTCGTTTTAACTTCGATTTTAATTTTGTCTTCGGTTTTTGCGATCGCTTCGGACACTTAAAACTCGGTTGTCGAAATTCTGGAACAGCGATGAATAACTGATGTGTGTGTGTGTGTGTGTATATATATATATATATATATATATATATATATATATATATATATATATATATATATATATATATATATATATATATATATAATAAGTCTTTTATCAGATTATTCTGAAAAGTAATACACCTGTTATCTGGCATATCCTGCTGGTACTGAATCACTTTTTTAAAAATAAAAACAAAAAAATGGAATTTTTACAAGAAATCTAGTTTTTGTGTGGGACTCATTATCTGCAAACCACAGTGTAAAATCGTAGACCACAATGAATTCAGAATTCAAGCTCCCCTTGGGCTTCTGACCGATTCATGCTTTTATTAGACAAGGTCAGAGGTCAAGTTGACGATTTCGTAAGTACCAGTCTATGACTGTTTGTTTGTGTGTTTGTGAACAGTTTTACGGAAAAACTCCTTGATGGACTTTGACGAAACTTGGTGGGGGGATTAGGTATGGTCCAAGGATCATGCCATCAGATTTTGGACTTGGTCCAAAATCCAATATGGCCACTATGGTGGACATTTTGAAAAAATATTTGAATTTTTTTTTTTTGCATTTCTCCATGTTTTAAGTGATTTCCAACCCCCCCACCCCCCCAAAAAGAAATTTTCATAGAAAAAAAAATTTTTGCAACTTTTTTTTCAACAAAATTTCGATTTTTGTTTTTGCATTTCTACATGTTATAAGTGATTTCCAACAAAAAACATGCCAAAATTATAACTGCGGCTGATTTTGGAACTTCAGGTGGATATACCCACGTAAAATCAATTTCTGTCTCAAGGAATCTAGTTATGACGAATGAATTGAGTATGTAAAAGTTAAAAAGTAAAAGGGAAAGTTGCAAACTATAACTCTGTGAGTACTGTTGACGTCAAATTGAATGAATAGATTATCAGGTTCACTTGAGTGACCGAGCAGTATTGGCGGCGGAGATTTTGCACTCTACCGAGTGCTCCCCCTCTAGTTTCTCCTGCAACTGAAATCTTGAAGAGCTTTCTAGGAATGTCACTGTCGTAGAGAGGTACAATATGGAATGGAAGAGCATCTCGTTCTTGTTTATCAATTAAAAACTGGAAAGGATGAAGGAAAGGTCCAGATAAGAGAATATATAACATGTGGCAAACGTTTGCCTGATTACCTCCGCCACCAAAGGTGCACGGAAGTTTTGTTTTCATCCATTTGTCTGTCTGTCTGTGAGCAGGATATATCAAAACGTAATGGACGGATTCAGACGAAATTTGGTGGACCAGTTGAGAGTGTGACAAGGATCAATTGATTAGATTTTAGTGAAGATCCCAAGACGAGAAATGTTAAATTTATTTTTTTTAAGTGATTCTTCACCATTGAGAGAGAAGAGCAAAAACAATATACTGTCTAGCATGATATTTCAAAAAGTTGGACGGATTATGACAAAACTTGGTGGATGAGTTGAGTAGGTGACAAGAACAAGCTGATCAGATTTTGGTCAAGGTCCAGATTCAGATCCGGCCAATCAGTGGGATACAAATATAAATTATCAGTGGGTCTTCAAAAAGTCCCACTGTAACGACGTTTCTTTTCTCCATTCTCTTAATTATCCTTGATTACATCCCTCACGTCGTCTTTAATCACATCTCTGACTTATAAATCTACCTCCTCCGAACCCCTCACCTGTTATATCCTCTCCTTACCCCTTCCATCTTGCCCCTCATCCTACCTCCGCTCTTAGCGCCTCTTTACTGTCCTCTGCTTTAGTATCAGCTCATCCTCTGATGTCCCAAAGTGTGTGGTGTTCTAACATCTGTGGGCTCCATTCTAAGCTAACAGATATCTCCCTCTCAATTAGTACACTCAACATTTCAAACATGCTCTCTCTCTCTCTTTCCTCTCACGTCTCCCCCTCTTCACAGCCCCTCAAATATTGTACAAAGCTCGGAACAAGTGTGTGTCTACTCTCAGGAGAGCCAGGAAAGAACATCTTTCTAACCTCAAGTCTGAACTCTCAAACCTGTCTCCCTCCTCCAAATCCTGGTGGCGTTTAGTTGAGTCTGTTTCTGGTGAATGTTCCCCCTCCATCCCCTCCCTTACCTCAAATGGCCGCACAGCTGACACTGCACGTGAAAAGGCTGAATGCCTAAACTCGGTGTTTGCTTCTAAATCTTGTGTCCCAAATCCATCGCTTTCTGTACCCGCCTTACCCAGTTGTACCAAGCTGTTGCTGGACCGTGTGTCCTTTTCTGCTGATAAATTGAAGAGCTTGCTGTCAAGCCTCGACTCTGATTCTGCAACCGGTCTCGACAACATCAGCGAACATGTCCTAAAAACCTGCTCTGCTGCTCTTGCTCACCAAATGTTCTGTTCACCCTCTCATTTGCTCAAGGTCATCTGCCTTCTGCTTGGAAATCAGCAAACTTTATCACTCTGCATAAAAAGGTGCAAAAAGAGATCCATGCAACTACAGACAAATCACCCCATCAGAGAGGTTATGGATTCAATCATCGCTTCCATCATTTCATCCTAACTCTTCTCCAATGGCCTGATTTTCGGTCATCAATTTGGATTCAGACCAGGTCACTCGAACCTGGACTTGCTGCTTCTGCTTTCCCAACAATAGATGGAGGTCTTCAATGTCAGACATGAGATCAGAGCCATCTCCCAAGATATATCACGTGTATTTTTATATGGTCTGGCACCCCGCTCTGCTCACCAAACTCTCTTCCTATGGTATCCAAGGCCATCTCCACTCTTGGCTCGCAGACTTCCTCTCCTGTCACAGTCAAAGTGTTGCCCTGAATGGAATTCTCTCATCTCCTCTTCCTATCCAGGCTGGAGTTCCTCAAAGCAGCGTTCTGGGCCCTGTGCTATTTCTTGTTTTCATCAATGATCTCTTCAACTATCTGGAAATTCCTCCTCATCTCTTTGCTGATGACTCCACCCTTTGCCGTACCATCTGTCATCCCTCAGATCGGCAAGCAGCACCTTCTGCGCTCTCTGTAGATATCTGGATAAAATCACAAGGTGGTCCAACACAGAGACCATGCCTTTCAATCCTGACAAATCTCACTCTCACTATATCTCCCCGAAAGGACCGTCTGGAACACCCCCCGCCCCCCCCCCCCCAAATATACTTTCTCAACAATCCTCTTGAAGAAGTCCTTTCATTCAAACTTTTAGGCCTCACTATCTGCCATGATCTTTACTGGGAAAGCCACATCTCCAAGCTGGCCAACAAAGCCAGTCACCGATTAGGCATCCTCTGTCGTGCAAATCCTTCCTTGGCACACCTGAGCTCCTGATCACGTTCAAAGCTTTCATCTGCAGCCTAATGGAGGACTGCTCTCCCCTCTGGTCTGGTGCTCCTGCCTTTCACCTTTCTCGGCTTCATGGTGTGGAAACCAAGACATTTAGGATCGCCAGTGTCTCCCGCGATGAGGCTGCTGAGTCTTTGGGTCTCTCACTCTCTCACCGCTGGCAGTTTGGTGGTCTTTCTGTCTTCTACTGTTTTCTCTCTGGCCTCGCCGCCCCCTGCTCTGTCTGGTATCTGTCCCAACCATATTTCCGCAGGGCACTCAAGGTCCACCATCAACCCCCTTCTGGTTAAACTACTAAAATCAAGAATCACTGCTCACCTTCATTCGTTCATTACTCTTTTTTCCCCACCTTTGGAACAAACTCTCACACACTCTTCAATCCCACTCATCCCTCCAGGTCTTCAAAACAACTGTTCACCACCATCCCTTATCTTCCCCCCGGCCCAAACCATGATCTTTACTTTCCCCATTAATACATCCCAAACCCACCTGCTTCATTTTCCCTACATTTCTTCTGAAAGCCCCTGTAGTGTCCATCTTGTTTACCCCGTGTACCCCGCCCCAGCCCTCTCCCTTCCAGAGAACTCCTCATGTGTCTATTCCCCACTGTTTTGTGCTCCCCTTGTTATACATTGTGTGTGTTAGTTCTTATACGAGCCTTGACATTGTATACAAGAAATAAAATTAGAAAAAAAAAAAACAGAAGAGTAAGTACTCAGTCGAGTGCATACCTCCGCAACGTAATGCCCGATCCATGAGAACATATCAGGCCCAAAATATTTTTGAAATATCATGCGATACAGTACTGTAACGTTTTTGGCCCCATCTCTCAATGGTGAAGAAACACTTTAGAAATTAAATAATTCTCGTATCCGGATCCGGTTTCAAATCTTCACCAAAATCAAATCAATTCGTCCTTGCGACATTCCCAACCTGTCCACCAAGTTTCGTCCGAATCTGTCTACAACTTTTTGAGATATCCTATACACAAACAGACAAAGACAGACAGACAAACAGACAGAAAGGGGTGAAAACATAACCTCCTTCACCTTCAGTTGGACAAACAACAGTTAATAATGGCACCCAAACGCAAGACAATTGACAAAATGAATTATGCCAAAAAGCAGAAAAAGGTTATGACATTGTGCAAAAAAATGGAGTTGTTCGATACGTTGGCAATAAATGAAAGTGCGTCATCTGTGGGCCGCCATTACCGGATAAATTAATCAACTGCGTGAAAACGTGACTCAAATATCCGTGCCAGGGTCCTGCCAGCAAAGCGCAAAAGGCTCATTCCAATCCAGTGATCCTCATATTGAAAGGATGGAAAAAAACAATTCATGGTTTGATCGAGGACAAAACCAAAAAAATGCCTTTGGGTGGACCAGTGTAAGGAAGAAACCATTGTGGATTTACTCGGACCTTCAGTGGACAGGTGATATGGGAGAAAACATTGCAGATTTACCACCGTTTTCATGTGGCACCCGGGACCGATGCTCAAGTTCAACCATGGATCATTGAACTAATTGAGGTGAAAGAATTTACATCGGAGTCGGTTTTTAACACCGAAAAGATGGAATTATTTTGAAATAGGATGCCATCTCGTATCTCCTTCTCCAAGCAGGAAAGATCTGCTATGGATCAAGGTGGTTAAGGATTGTTTTACCCTTCTTCTACGTGGCAATGCAGCAGACGACTTTGTCGTGCTCCTGATGACCGAACAGCCATCACAAGTTCTACATTCACATCTTTCGAACCTCCACCCTCCCCCCTACAGCAAAATCATAATAGTCATCATCTCCGGGCTAAGTCTTGTGTTTTTTGTTTTCAGCAGAGGATAGTATGAACGAGTCGATAATATGTTTACCCTCACCCATCTCGCTGTTTTGGAATAAATTTAAAAGTTAAAACTCGTATTTTTGTTTACTTTACACCGTATTTATTATATTTACACGTTTATTTCAATGTTAACAAGATTATATATACATATAATATTCATGTTTATTTCGATTGTGATGTGTTTGTTGTCCACAATAATGTGGTTGCAGTCCACCTTCCCGATCCCCTCTTTTTCCATGATCACGGTTTTAATGATCGTGGCATTTTCAAGGAACCTAACCCGGCAATATTTAAGGGTTTATTGTATATCATTTTTTGCCCAATCTCATAATGCTTTTCCTTCACATTAATTGTATTAATAAATGTTCTCTTTGCATTTTATTACCCCGCCAAAGATAGACAGAGGTTATGTTTTCACCCGTCTGTCTGTTTTTGAGCAGGATATCTCAAAAAGTTATGGATGGAATCGGACAAAATTTGGTGGACAAGTTGGGTGTGTAAAAGGACAAATCGATTAGAATTTGGTGAAGATCTAGATCCAGATTTTGATACTGTAATTAACCTCCGCCATCGAAGATCGGAGGTTACTGTTTTCACCCCTTTCTGTTTGTTTGTTTGTTTGTTTGTGAACAGTATTGCGGAAAAACTCCTCGACAGATTTCAACGAAACTTGGTGGGGGGATTAGGTATGGTCGAAGGATCATGCCATTAGATTTTGGACTAGGTCCAAAATCCAATATGGCCGCTATGGCGGCCATTTTGAATAAATATTTGAATTTTTTTTTTTTGCATTTCTGCATGTTTTGAGTGATTTCCAATCCCCCCACCCCCCAAAAAAAATGTTGGAGAAAAGAACTATAACTCTCTCAGCACTGTTGACGTCATATTTAATGAATAAGACATAAGGTTCACTTGAGTGACCCAGCAGTATTGGCGGCGGAGGTTTTGCACTCTACCGAGTGCTCCCCCTCTAGTTTTTAAAGTGATTTTTCACCATTAAAAGATAGGGCCAGATGCAGATCTGGCCTCTCAGCAGGATACAAAATGTAAACGGTTCAGCCTGGCGGAGGTATGCACTCCACCGAGTGCGGCTCCAGTTAAATATTATTGTTCGTATTTAACCAGAAGTCATGGCTTGAGCATCCGCTCTGAGTCTAGGAGGTCGACGGTTCAAACCCGACTAAGTCGAGGCGTTAAAAATCTGTTGCTTGACACTCAGCACTTAAAGAGCAGGTTTTGGGTCGCTGATGACTTCGCATGAGTCGAAGGTTGAAAGCACATTAATTATTAATCGTTGGGTAATTCTTTTCTTACATTTGAAACTCAAAATATGTTAAAATTAACTTTTAAGTCAAAACTTTTGTCGGTGATCGAAAAACAGACTGGAATTTACTGAAGATGCTATGACGTCACGTTCTCCGAAAACTTCGTGAACATTCGGAAACAGCGTGTAAACAATGGCGAGATGCGAATCAGAGAGTGATTTCAGCGGCGATGAAAATGAGTGTTTTCATTCCGATATTGCCGAGGACGAGTCAGAGGATGATGGGAATTTATACTATGGAGTTTCTGGCCCTGAGCCATATAAATTCGAGCCACTTGCAAGAGCAAGAAAACGGCCTATTTCGTGTACAAGTGGCAGGGCTGACTGCCATCTCAGGGAGGACGGAAACCTCCCGTGGAGCAGAAGGGCGAAAGCTCGCTTGATCTTGATTTTCAGTACAAATACAGACCGTGAAAGCGTGGCCTCGCGATCCTTTTGGCTTTGTGGGTTTTAAGCAAGAGGTGTCAGAAAAGTTACCACAGGGATAACTGACTTGTGGCGGCCAAGCATCCATACCGACGTCGCTTTTTGATCCTTCGATGTCGGCTCTTCCCATCATTGCGAAGCAGAATTCACCAAGCATTCGATTGTTCACCCACTAACAGGGAATGTGAGCTCGCAAGAATAAGGTAAGTTTGGTGCAATTTGAACTTTTATTCGTCGAGTTATGAATGTTTCAAGTTGAGGGCGCCTGGCGCGTATGGCCGCGGGCTCCTTGGCTAGATCTGGGCCGCGGCGCTTTTTCCACAATGATGAGGTTTAAAAATTATTTTTCATCCCAATAAAGGTTATCATCACATGCCTGACTTGTTAGGTTGACGGATTATGTAAAGATTGTTTGTGGATGGCTGAATATTACGGTTTTATGACTTTGACAAAATAATTTTAAATAATGCCGTGAATTCCTGTGGTGAATTGAGATTTTTGCTTCGATCGACGTTGCGGGTTCGTTTTAAAGTCAATTCAAATTCTGTTTTCGGTTTTTGCAGTCGCTTAGGATGCTTAACACTCAGTAGTTGTAAAGTTTGCAAAATTCCGATATTTTATAAGGTTTATGTTCGATGGCACACAGGGCCTAGAGTGCCTTGACGAGATGTGAGGTCGCAGCGCTTTTTCCACAAAGATATTGTTTAAAAGTTTAAAAGGCAGGGAAAATTCGCCTGTTTTGTTTGTACAAATCTTATCCACTGCCAGAGAATGTTTGATTCCTTCAGGAATCGGTGGGAGCGATTACCCGTTTTCCAGCCATTTTCGCAAAACATGACGACACACGTACGAGGCATGATGTACAAATATCCAAATAACTTTGCTCTACAACAATTCAAAATACAAAAGGATAATATAGACAGTTGCAAGCTCAAAAAAAAGCGAAAGAACGGCCCGCTCAACTGGACACTTCTTCAATGAAAGAGTGAGCTTCCGCTTTGTTTTGGAGAACGTGACGTCACCATCCATACATGGCACGCGGATGGTTTTTTCAACAGCCTCGAGAAATAACAACTCCGGAGTTAAATTTCATTAATTTTCCCAAGAGTTAGGCAACCACAATAGTTTGCATCAAACTATTTAATGCACATATAATCATATTGATAAATTTTCAGAACATGTTTGGTGACTTGCAACCTGCCCTTTAAGGACAGAACACGGTCAAATCGCCATAGGTTGGCAACCATTGCACAGGTTTGATGGGCCTATCGGCCTCAGTTCCTTCATAATGCATTTCAGTTCTTTGCAAGTGAACGTGTATATCAAAATAATGATCTCCACAAACCCCTTACACCTTCACCCCCCACCCCCCCCAAAAAAAAATCAGTCCATTGAATACCCAGGGTAGTAGGGTCATAGCTATGGTGGCCAGAGGAAACTTTTTTTGGAAACCAATAAAAAAATCAAGTTTGAGGTAACAAAAAAAATAAATAAATAAATAAGCAGAAATTTACCAAGAGTCAGAAGTCTGGAACTTCTGTATGATTGATATTAATCAATTAAATAAAATTCACAATTATCAAACAGCGTGATATGACAGCCTTACCGGTTGGCATGCGCAGTGAAGACCATACATCCTGAGCTCCCCACTCAGGAGAAAGTGGTGGACAATTTATCACAGGGGAAGCAGTGTTTCCAGAAAGGACTGGACCGAGTCCATTGCTTCTGCCAGCTATGGCCACAAATACAGTTGGAACACCATCGCCTGCAGCATCACAATGTGCACCAAAAGACGAGTCAAACAAAACAAGTTATCATACTTTGCCATCCTGTAACAGGCAATTATTGGAATAAACAAAAATGTGGATATTTCAAAATTGAAAAACAACGCTCTTCACCAAGCAGAATGGAGGATTAAGGACATAAAGTAGGGGTGGGGGGGGGGAACAAAAGTACATCAGCGGAGGAAAAACATACACAACTTGAGGAGAAATAAAAACTCAATAGCAATAGTCAAAGGAATGCACACAAAGACTTACAGAAATGTAGTCACTGCTAAAAAAGAATCCGTAGCAAAATACAGTACAGTGAGACCCTGACATTCGTGGGGGGGATTCGTACCTGAAAATGCTGTGAATGTCAGGGAATTGTTTCAATGGGAAAAAGGGGGATATGTTTTTGGCGGTTCGTGTCTTGTAACAGAAAAATTTTAAAATTTTACAAACACTAAAGCACATCATTGCAGTTTCATTATAAATGCTTACAAATATAAAGACAACAACAGCAGGGGGGTACCGATTCCAATTTTTATTCAAGATAGGACATAACTTTTGATAATGATTACGAGTTAGAATCAAGTGAACTCCCCTTAAGAGGACGCACATGAGGGAATGCAGGTGAGGGCACTAAATGTGTTGAGGTGAAGGGGCCGGGGCGAAAAAAAAAACATGGGTGATCGAGAACTATTTTGCTGAGTGCTGCAGGTTTCTGTGCAGCTCTCCATGAGGCAGCAAAACATCAATCAACCCCCTCATGAACAGGAGGTACCACTCCATCACTGGGTCGGCATCTTGCAACCTGTCAGCTACTGCCTTCGTATCCTGCAGCACCTCATCCAGGAACTTGATGGTCATGTGAAGGCCTCGCAACCTCTTCCTCCTCTCCACTGCCCCCCTCTTCGGAAACCTTGATGATGGCTTCCAACTCCTCCTCAGTCAGCTTCTCGCTGTGAGGCGATGAGCTCCTCCAATTTCTTTTTTTTATACATACATATATATTGTTGTGGGGCCGAGTTTCGGTGGCGAGCTCGACCGCTAGATGGAGCAGCAGAGTCGACTCCACCGAACACCCGGAATTCAGATCGTTACCCTCGGATAACTCCGGAGGTACGGGTCCCTTACAGGACCGTGAATGGTCAATAAATCAACCACGTGGGCACAGGGTTATTTGCCAAACTTCAAAATACCTAGAGGCCCATGTGGCGAACTACCGAGTTTCACACCCTCGACGGGGCTCGAACGGGACGAGTCGTTTCCATGCTCGACCCGTGCGTAACCCGAGCGGATGGTTACCGAGGTCCCGTCGGTCCAAATGCACACAACTATGGCAACAACAGCCTCTTTAATTCCCAACACGCACTGTGTTAAACCAATGAAGAAAACACAGAAACGAGCTGATACATTCAACACATGGATATTTATTTACAATAGGTGGGGAAGGAACACAGAAGGGCAGAATTATCACGACTAATAAAGAAATGCAGTATGTACAAGGCAAAAAGCACTTAACAGTTCCTAGTTAAAGACAGGCCCACAGACAGACAGACAGACAGACACAAATGGACCTCAATGGTCTTTATTGAAGGCCTGCAGCTCGAGGACAGGTGAGCTCGAGACCAGAGCCTGCGCTTGGACCTGTCCACCTGTGTGGTCTTCGACGATCTGGCTCAACAGGACTCAAACCCGCAGCAACGATGCCACTCCAAGCACCAGGGACGGAGGAAAAGTGTCGGACGCCAGGTGGACGAGACGAGAGACGACCCGAGCACTGCCAGGCCGACCAGACCAGACGAGTCAATCTCCTGCACCATCTAACTCGATCGCTGCCAAGCCGACCAGACCAGACGAGTCGATCTCCGGCACCTCAAACCCGATCGCCCAACCCTTATGCCGTTTCCAAGGCCCTGGCATTCCTTATATTGCATTTCTCCTGCGGGCTGGGGTGTCGTGGGAAGGATCACCGTCTGAGACGTCTCGCCTCTCATTGGTCCAGGGTTCGTGGGAATGTCGGTGTCTGAGACGTCTCGCCTCTCATTGGTCGCGGGGAACATTCCATCTCTCTGGGGCGGAGTCGGAGCTCTGGTGGCTGAGGAAACTCCGCCCATATACGTGCTGACACGCACGCGTTTAATGGTGCCGATGGATGATGGTGGGACGAGAAACGAAGGAGGATGTTGTTGTTGTAGTAATTGATGTAACAAAAGGTCTAACTATAAAATAATTCACAGCACATGTACAATTATTCACCCTTTAAACAAAGGGGAAGGAACCCTGACTAGAAACACAGACTTATCAATATAACTGTTCTATAGGGACCCTGGCTGTTGTGTGCGACAGGTTCCAGATTCGTAACAATATATATATATATATATATATATATATATATATATATATATATATATATATATATATATATATATATATATATATATATATATATATATATATATATATATATTCAGTGTCAAGGCTCGTATAAGAGCTAACATACAGAACATATAACAAGGGGAGCAGGAAACAAGAGGGATGGGAGAGGACAGCACAAAACAGTGGGGAATAGACACATGAGGAGATCTGTGGAAGGGAGCGGGATGGAGCAGGGTACATGGGGTAAACAAGATGGACATTACAGGGACTTTAAAGAATGAAAGCAGGGAATATGAAGGAGGTGGGTTTGAGGCGGATTAGCGGGGGTTGAAAAAATCCTGGTTTTGGATGGGGGATGATAAGAGATGGTGGTGAATAGCTGTTTTGAGGACCTGGAGAGAAGAGTGGGATTGAAGAGAGTGTGGGAGTTTGTTCCAAAGGCGGGAAAAAAGAGGAATGAAAGGGGGGAAATAAGAAAGGAATTCCAAAGGCAGGAAAGATTTGTCAGGCTCCATATCATCGAAACCCTCCCTTCCCATCTCCCATGCCAACCCGACAATTTTCGCCTCTCTTCCGTGGTGTCGGGAAAGCCTCTGAAGTCGTCGACTGTCTGTGGCCATAGATTTTGCCAGCAAGTGTTGATGGTGGAGGCTTTGACTTCGTCCAGACAGCCTTTGATAGCACTGAAGAAGTGTGCTATGTTGAAGTCCTTCCAACATTTCCCGACGGAAAGTTCAGGTTCGGACTACATAGCATCTAAGATGCGATGGAAGATGCAGCGGATGAAGAACATTTTAAATGTTGAAATTACCCCTTGGTTGAGTGGTTGGATCAGGGAGGTGGTGTTGGGTGGCAGTAAGATGACATCGACATCGAGATGGAACACCTCCAGCACCTCAGAGTGACCAGGAGCGTTGTCCACCGGCAGGAGGACCTTGAAGGAGAGGATCTTTACTGCCAGGTACCTCTCCACTTGAGGGACAAAACAGTTGTAGAACCAATCCATAAAGATGGCAGCTGTTACCCATGCCTTTCTGTTGGCCCTCCAAAATAGACAGAGTTTGCTTGTCTTTGCCCTTGAGAGCACACAGGTTTAGGGAACGATACAGCATCATCGGCTTAATCATGCAGTCCTCTTTAGCGTTGGCGCAGAGAAGAGATATCCATTCCTTTGCAGCTTTGAACCCCAATGCTGTCCTATCTCGCTTCAAGATGAAAGTTCCTGTGGGCATTTTCTTTCAAAACAGGCCAGTCTTGTCTGCGTTGAAGACCTGCTCTGGTGCATACCCCTTCTCATCGATGAGCTGCACAACTTGCATGAGCAGCGAAAGTTTCAGCTGCCTCATGGTCCACTGAAGTACACTCACCTGTGAGCTTTACATTGTGGAGACCGTCCCGCTTCTTTAAGCGGTCAAGCCAACCCCTGCTATCTTAGAATGGACTGGGGCCACTTGTACCCGCATCACTCGTGTTTGCAACACCTCCAGCACCAGCCAAATGATCGTACATGTGCTTTGCCTTTTCATAAATCAAAGGTCTGCTTAAAGGCACATTTTTCTCGGCATTTATGCGTAGCTGGTGGAAGATGGTTTGAGAACTGTGTTATGCACGTGGCTGCTGGGAGATGGTTTATGCATGGCTGGACTTGGTTTATATGTGGCTGGTGGAAGATGGTTTTAGAACTGTTATGCGTGCGGCTGATGGGAGATGGAACCGCAAATACCCGAAGTACATGGCCGTGATTGTGGAAGGTCACATTTAACAAACCGCGAATACGTGGGATCCGCGAGTGTCATAATTTCACGGAATAAACAAATATGCCACAAAAGAAACAGGAAGGAACGAAGGGGTGGGGGAAGGTAAAATAAAGAATACCACAACTACACTTCCCAACTCTCCACCCTGAACATCAATAAGTTGAAGTTGAGATTGATTGACCGATTTTCAATGATTAAAAACTTTTGCTCCAACAAAGGATTAATGCCCAAAACGTCAGCTTCCAGTGCAATGTGCACTAAAATTATTCAACCTATTCACCCAGCTGGGCCGCATCACACAACCTTTCCCGAACACGAATCCTTCATACATGGCTTACAACACACGAGAACGGCACTCGGAAGAGAACATAGTCTCACCTCAAAAATACCATCGTTAAATGAACACGCTGCTATTATGGCCCAATATTATTATGGCCCATATACCAGTATCATCCATGCATTCCATGAGGTCACATACATTACCATTGTCTGTCGCTATATTGATCGATTAATTATTAGGATATTTAATGACCACTTTGTGCACATCAAGGTTAAATTGCATCATTAAAGAGGAATATGAAAAAAATTTCAAACTATAATCTCCATGGCTAGTCGATCATATGTATAAAGTTTCGCATCGATCAATTAAATGGTTTAGTGAAGATGATTTTTTTTTTCAATCCAATTTGGCCACCACACTATGTGACCAATGACGTCATATTACTATAATTCACCGTCTGTCCGTCTGTCTGTTCCCAGGTACCGCAAAAATTGCTGAACACGTCGCAACCATTTTTTGGGTGTGTAATCGTGGGACCCCTTGGAGCAAAATAGGCATAAATATAACAACATGACCCCCTTGACTGCTCCGTAGGGAGCGGGTGCTTATATTGAATTAAATTCTTCACTCACATTGGGTCAGAGGTCAGTTATATGAAGTTTCAGTTTTTTTGGATTTGGATTTTGATTGAACAAATTATGGCTGGACTACCACTTCACTGATGACGTCATCATTATCATCCTGAACACCCACATATGCCAAATTTAATTTTTTTTTGTTGAGCGGAATTGGAGAAGATGATGTCCCAATTTCTCCCTTTAATCCAATATGGCTGCCATACCATGTGATCTATGACAGTTTTCAATAAAATATTATCCATGCAGAGCACAAAACCTATGCTGAACTTCTCAAAGCTGGTGGAAATGCTGCACTCGTGTCGTTGCATGCAGTTTTGTGCTCTGCCTGGAACACAGGCATCATCCCAACTGACTGGAAGAGGGGCCTTGTTGTTCCTCTCTGAAAAGGGAAGGGTGATCGCCAAGACTGCAACAACTACCGAGGGGTGACGCTGTTCTCAGTGCCGGGCAAGGTCTTTGCTCGGATAATTCTCGATAGGGTTCACCACCATCTGCTTGAGCACCAGCGTGTAGAGCAGTCAGGCTTTACACCAAAGAGGTCAACGATTGACCGTATCCTTGCTCTTCGTGTCCTCACCGAATGCAGACGAGAGTTTCGGCAGGGGCTGCTTGCAGCCTATGTTGATCTCTGTAAAGCGTTCAATTCAGTGAATCGGGATGTCCTCTGGAGGATTATTGGTCTTCGTGGGGTGCCACCAAAACTGATCGATCTGATGTCTGAACTCTATTCTGGTACTGAGAGTGCTGTGAAATGTGGTGGTACCATCTCTGACTTATTTCCAGTTGTTACTGGAGTTCGTCAGGGGTGTGTACTGGCCCCCACACTTTTCAGCACTTGTATGGACTGGATTTAAGGGAGGATGTCGGAGAGATCAAGCTGCGGTGCATCGTTTGGGAATGTCAAGATCTCGGACCTTGATTTTGCAGATGATGCAGTCATCCTTGCGGAGACTTTAGATATCCTTTTGGGGGCCCTCAACGTGCTGAATGAGGAGTCGGAGCCGCTGGGATTACGGGTTTCCTGGGTCAAAACTAAGATCCAGGCTTTCGGTGACATCTTGGATGCTGCTGTCCTGTCTGTGTCTGTTTGTGGTGAGATTCACTTACCTTGGCAGTGATATTCATGTCTCTGCTGGCTGTGAGTCAGAGGTCAATAGACGTCTGGGTCGGGCCTGGGGAGTCATGGATTCACTGGATCATGGGGTGTGGCGCTGCCAATACCTGTGTGGGAGGATGAAAATCCAAGTCTTCAGGTCCTTGGTACTTCCATTCTTGCTCTATGGATGCGAGACTTGGACTCTGACCAAGGATCTGAGACGGAGACTTAATTCCTTTGGTACCAGGTCTCTTCGGATGAATCCTTGGTTATCGCTGGTCGGATTTTGTGTCCAACGAGCGGTTACTGAGAGAGCCCTATTTGGTAAAGACCATTATTTTGTCTGTACTGAAGTAGTCCATATTATGGCAAGAACAACTAAACTAAGCAAAGAGAAACGACAGTCCATCATTACTTTAAGACATGAAGGTCAATCAAGCCGGAAAATTTCAAGAACTTTGAATGTTTCTTCAACTGCAGTCGCAAAAACCATCAAGCGCTATGATGGAACTGGCTCTCATGAGGACCGCCACAGGAAAGGAAGACCCAGAGGATAAGCTTATTGGAGTTACCAGCCTCAGAAATCGCCAATTAACTGCACCTCAGATTGCAGCCCAAGTAAATGCTTCACAGAGTTCAAGTAACAGACACATCTCAACATCAACTGTTCAGAGGAGACTGCAGCAATTCGACCATGAAGGCCTGATTCATGCAAAGAAACCACTACTGAAGGAGACCAATAAGAAAAAGAGACTTGCTTGGGCCAAGAAACATGAGCAGTGGACAATAGACTGGTGGAAATCTGTCCTTTGGTCGGACGAGTCCAAATTTGAGATTTTTGGTTCCAACCGCCATGTCTGTGAGACGCAGAGAAGGTGAACGGATGATCTCTGCATGTGTGGTTCCCACCGTGAAGCATGGAGGAGGATGTGTGATGGTGTGTGGATGCTTTACTGGTGACATTGTCGGCAATTTATTTAGAATTCAAGGCACATTTAAACCAGCATGGCGACCACAGCATTCTGCAACGCTATGCCATCCCATCTGGTTTGTGCTCCGTGGGACCATCATTTGTTTTTCAACAGGACAATGACCCAAAACACACCTCCAGGCTGTGTAATGGCTGTTTGACCAAGAAGGAGAGTGATGGAGTGCTGCATCAGATGACCTGGCCTCCATAATCACCAGACCTAAACCCAATTGAGATGGTTTGGGAAGAGTTGGACAGCAGTGTGAAGGAAAGGCAGCCACAACAAGTGCTCAGCATATGTGGGAACTCCTTCAAGACTGTTGGAAAAGCATTCCAGGTGATGGCCTCATGAAGCTGGTTGAGAGAATGCCAAGAGTGTACAAAGCTGTCATCAAGGCAAAGAGTGGCTACTTTGAAGAATCTAAAATATAAAAAATACTTTGATTTGTTCAACACTTTTTTGGTTACTGCATAATTCCATTTGTGTTATTTCATAGTTTTGAAGTCTTCACTATTATTCTACAATGTAGAAGAAAAAAAAAAAAGGAAAAAAAATTAAGAAAAACCCTTGAATGAGTAGGTGTGTCCAAACTTTTGACTGGTACAGTACATCATCATCCCAAAAACAAAATTAACAGAGGAGAAACAAATGTTGAGGTGAAGAAACCCCATTCTATTGCATAACTGAGTGACTGTCTTATAACATGTTTGG
Source organism: Eptatretus burgeri (assembly GCF_056783735.1). Lineage (NCBI taxonomy): Eukaryota > Metazoa > Chordata > Myxini > Myxiniformes > Myxinidae > Eptatretus > Eptatretus burgeri. The sequence goes on along the minus strand of NC_140970.1, from coordinate 7,948,663 downwards.
TGAGTATGAATAAAGCCCGGCAAACTTACTATTCTTAATAGTGTGAGATATCTACTCGGGCACATAATTACTTATTTTGTATGGAAACATATAGAAGAATGTGTACGCCCAAGAATACAGAAATTCCTCATAAAGACCAAATATGACAATTTTTTGGGGAGGAGCCCAGGCCCCCTGCTTTAATGGAGGGGGACACCCCCTTCTCACGCTCCTCCATGAACAAAGCACCCATTTCAAAATCCTCGTGATGGTCTTGATAATAAAGAACAAAAATAAATAATTAAGTATTACTTCTAGCACGATGCAAGGCAAGATCCATTATTTACGATTATTATTTTTTATACAGAGTCGAGGCTTGTGGAATGTATCTTCTTTGTCAAATTGCAGCCCTAAACTTGTATAATGTGTCAATTTACAGGACCAGCTGAAAAGCCCGTCAAAATGACAGGCAACCATTCTCTTTTTTCAAACTATTCAGCATTGAAAACTCGGGCTAAAACCGAATTTACACACAAAAACATTGATTTATTTCACTGGTGCATGGCACAACAAGGTCGTGAAAATGAAAATTGAATTCAGGCTTGAGTTTCCCCAAAAAGTCATGTACTCATTTTAATTTATTAAAAGCAATCCCTCGATTTTGGGCTACATACATATATACATAGCTCCATTATAACGATGATGGTGCAAGGGGTAAGTATATATGTATTTGGGCCTTTGGGCTGCACAGTCTTGGGCCAAATTTGGGTCGTTATATTTTGGGCCAAATTTCTGTCAAACCAACTGTGGGGATTCATGT